>NC_086444.1:919693277-920010549 GCF_028390025.1 Pseudophryne corroboree
TAATGCTATTTTCTCTGACGTCCTAGTGGATGCTGGGAACTCCGTAAGGACCATGGGGAATAGACGGGCGCCGCAGGAGACTGGGCACTCTAAAAGAAAGATTAGGTACTATCTGGTGTGCACTGGCTCCTCCCTCTATGCCCCTCCTCCAGACCTCAGTTAGAATCTGCCCGGCCAGAGCTGGGTGCTCCTAGTGGGCTCTCCTGAGCTTGCTAGAAAGAAAGTATTTGTTAGGTTTTTTATTTTCAGTGAGATCTGCTGGCAACAGACTCACTGCTACGTGGGACTGAGGGGAGAGAAGCAAACCTACCTGCCTGCAGCTAGCTTGTGCTTCTTAGGCTACTGGACACCATTAGCTCCAGAGGGTTCGAACACAGGGCCTGACCTCGATCGTCCGTTCCCGGAGCCGCGCTGCCGTCCCCCTTGCAGAGCCAGAAGACAGAAGAAGGAGATGAAATCGGCGGCAGAAGACTCCGGTCTTCATTAAGGTAGCGCACAGCACTGCAGCTGTGCGCCATTGCTCCCACTGCACACCACACACTCCGGTCACTGTAGGGTGCGGGGCGCTGGGGGGGGGGGGGGGGGCGGCGCCCTGGGCAGCAATAAGAATACCTCTTGGCACTATATACACATAATACAGTCTGGAAAACTGTATATGTGTAAAACCCCCCGCCATTAAGCTATACAAAACGCGGGAGAAGCCCGCCGCTGAGGGGGCGGGGCCTTCTTCCTCAGCATACCAGCGCCATTTTCTCTTCACAGCTCCACTGGAAGGACGCTCCCCAGGCTCTCCCCTGCAGTATCCTGTACAAGAAGGGTAAAAAAGAGAGGGGGGGCACATAAATTTAGGCGCAAATAGGATAATAAGCAGCTATTGGGAAAAATCACTCATTATAGTGTAAATCCCTGTGTTATATAGCGCTGTGGTGTGTGCTGGCATACTCTCTCTCTGTCTCCCCAAAGGACTTTGTGGGGTCCTGTCCTCAGTCAGAGCATTCCCTGTGTGTGTGCGGTGTGTCGGTACGGCTGTGTCGACATGTTTGATGAGGCTTACGTGGAGGCGGAGCAGGGGCAGATAAGTGTGGTGTCGCCCCCGACGGGGCCGACACCAGATTGGATGGATATGTGGAAGGTCTTAACAGACAGTGTCAACTCCTTACATAAAAGGTTCGATGACGCAGCAGCCTTGGGACAGCCGGGATCTCAGCCCGCGCCTGCCCAGGCGTCTCAGAGGCCATCAGGGGCTCATAAACGCCCGCTAGCTCAGATGGTAGACACAGATGTCGACACGGAGTCTGACTCCAGTGTAGATGAGGATGAGACAAATGCAGTCTACAAAAGCCATCCGATGCATGATTACTGCAATGAAAAATATATTGCACATTTCTGATGTTAACCCGGTTACTACCAAGAAGGGTATTATGTTTGGGGAGAAAAAGCAGCCAGTGATTTTTCCCCCATCTGATGAATTAAATGAATTGTGTGAGGAAGCGTGGAGTTCCCCCAATAAGAAACTAGTGATTTCTAAGAGGTTACTGATGGCGTACCCTTTCCCGCCAACGGACAGGTTATGTTGGGAAACATCCCCTAGGGTGGACAAGGCGCTCACACGCTTATCAAAAAAGGTGGCACTGCCGTCTCAGGATACGGCCGCCCTAAAGGAGCCTGCGGATAGAAAGCAGGAAGCTATCTTGAAGTCTGTGTATACACACTCGGGTACTATACTGAGACCTGCTATTGCTTCAGCATGGATGTGTAGTGCTGCAGCAGCATGGTCTGATACCCTGTCAGACAACATTGATTCCCTCGACAGGGATACTATTTTGCTAACCATAGAACATATAAAAGACGTTGTCTTATATATGCGGAATGCACAGAGGGACATTTGCCTGCTGGCATCTAGAATTAATGCAATGTCCATTTCTCTGACGTCCTAAGTGGATGCTGGGGACTCCGTCAGGACCATGGGGAATAGCGGCTCCGCAGGAGACAGGGCACAAAATTAAAAGTTTGACCACTAGGTGGTGTGCACTGGCTCCTCCCCCTATGACCCTCCTCCAAGCCTCAGTTAGGTTTTTGTGCCCGGCCGAGAAGGGTGCAATCTAGGTGGCTCTCCTAAAGAGCTGCTTAGAATAAAAGTTTGTTAGGTTTTTTATTTTCAGTGAGTCCTGCTGGCAACAGGCTCACTGCAACGCGGGACTAAGGGGAGAAGAAGCGAACTCACCTGCGTGCAGGATGGATTGGCTTCTTAGGCTACTGGACACTAGCTCCAGAGGGACGATCACAGGTACAGCCTGGATGGGTCACCGGAGCCGCGCCGCCGGCCCCCTTACAGATGCTGAAGAGAGAAGAGGTCCAGAAATCGGCGGCTGAAGACGTCCCAGTCTTCTTAAGGTAGCGCACAGCACTGCAGCTGTGCGCTATTGCTCTCAGCACACTTCACACCGCGGTCACTGAGGGTGCAGGGCGCTGGGGGGGGGCGCCCTGGGCAGCAATGTAATTACCTTTACTGGCTAAAAATACATCACATATAGCCCCTGGGCTATATGGATGTATTTAACCCCCGCCAGGATTACAGAAAAAACCGGGAGAAGAGCCCGCCGTGAAGGGGGCGGGGCCTATCTCCTCAGCACACAGCGCCTTTTTTCCCACACAGATCCGCTGGTGGGAAGGCTCCCAGGCTCTCCCCTGCACTGCACTACAGAAACAGGGTTAAAACAGAGAGGGGGGGCATATTTTGGCGATATTAATATATATTAAGCTGCTATAAGGGAAAACACTTACTATAAGGTTGTCCCTGTATAATTATAGCGCCTTGGTGTGTGCTGGCAAACTCTCCCTCTGTCTCCCCAAAGGGCTAGTGGGGTCCTGTCCTCTATCAGAGCATTCCCTGTGTGTGTGTGCTGTGTGTCGGTACGTGTGTGTCGACAGGTATGAGGACGATGTTAGTGGAGGCGGAGCAATTGCCTGTAATGGGATGTCACCCCCTAGGGAGTCGACACCGGAATGGATGGCTTTATTTATGGAATTACGTGATAGTGTCAACACGCTACAAGGTCGGTTGACGATATGAGACGGCCGGCAAACCAATTAGTACCTGTCCAGGCGTCTCAAACACCGTCAGGGGCTTTAAAACGCCCATTACCTCAGTCGGTCGACATAGACACAGACACGGACACTGACTCCAGTGTCGACGGTGAAGAAACAAACGTATTTTCCAGTAGGGCCACATGTTACATAATCACGGCAATGAAGGAGGCGTTACATATTTCTGATACTACAAGTACCACAAAAATGGGTATTATGTGGGGTGTGAAATAAACTACCTGTAGTTTTTCCTGAATCAGATAAATTGATTGAAGTGTGTGATGAAGCGTGGGTTACCCCCGATAGGAAGTTGCTAATTTCAAAGAAGTTATTGGCATTATACCCTTTCCCGCCAGAGGTTAGGGCGCGCTGGGAAACACCCCCTAGGGTAGATAAGGCGCTCACACGCTTATCAAAACAAGTGGCGTTACCATCTCCTGATACGGCCGCCCTCAAAGATCCAGCTGATAGGAGGCTGGAAAATACTCTAAAAAGTATATACACACATACTGATGTTATACTGCGACCAGCAATCGCCCCAGCATGGATGTGCAGTGCTGGGGGGGTTTGGTCGGAATCTCTGACTGGAAATATTGATACCCTGAATAGCGACAATATTTTATTGACTATAGAGCATTTAAAGGATGCATTTTCTTTATATGCGAGATGCACAGAGGGATATTGGCACTCTGGCATCAAGGGTAAGTGCGCTGTCCATTTCTGCCAGAAGAAGTTTATGGACGCGACAGTGGTCAGGTGATGCGGATTCCAAGCGGCATATGGAAGTTTGCCGTATATAGGGGAGGAATTATTTGGGGTCGGTCTATCGGACTTGGTGGCCACGGCAACAGCTGGAAAATCCACCTTTTTTACCTCAGGTCACCTCCCAACAGAAAAAGACACCGTCTTTTCAGCCTCAGTCCTTTCGTTCTCATAAGAACAAGCGGGCAAAAGGCCATTCATATCTGCCCGAGGCAAAGGAAAGGGTAAGAGACTGCAGCAAGCAGTTCCTTCCCAGGAGCAGAAGCCTTCCCCCGCTTCTGGAAAGTCCTCAGCATGTCGCTGGGGCCCTACAAGCGGACTCAGGTCCGGTGGGGGGGTCGTCTCAAGAATTTCAGCGCGCAGTGGGCTCACTCGCAAGTCGACCCCTGGATCCTGCAGGTAGTATCACAGGGGTACAGATTGGAATTCGAGACGTCTCTTCCCCGCAGATTCCTGAAGTCTGCTTTACCAACATCTCCCTCCGACAGGGAGACGGTGTTGGAAGCTATTCACAAGCTGTATTCCCAGCAAGTAATAGTCAAGGTACCCCTACTACAACAAGGAAAGGGGTATTATTCCACGCTGTTTGTGGTACCGAAGCCGGACGGCTCGGTGAGACCTATTCTAAGTCTGAAATCTTTTGAACACTTACATACAAAGGTTCAAGTTCAAGATGAAATCACTCAGAGCAGTGATAGCGAATCTGGAAGAAGGGGACTTTATGGTGTCCTGGGACATCAAGGATGCTTACCTCCATGTCCCAATTTGCCCTTCACACCAAGGGTACCTCAGGTTCGTGGTACAAAACTGTCACTATCAGTTTCAGACGTTGCCGTTTGGATTGTCCACGGCACCCCGGGTCTTTACCAAGGTAAAGGCTGAAATGATGATTCTACTTCAAAGAAAAGGCGTATTAATTATCCCTTACTTGAACGTTCTCCTGATAAGGGCAAGATCCAGAGAACAGTTAGAGGTCGCAGTAGCAATATACCAAGTAGTGCTACAACAGCACGGGTGGATTCTAAATATTCCAAAATCCCAGCTGATCCCGACAACACGTCTGCTGTTCCTAGGGATGATTCTGGACACAGTTCAGAAAAAGGTTTTTCTCCCGGAGGAGAAAGCCAGGGAGTTATCCGAGCTAGTCAGGAACCTCCTAAAACCAAGAAAAGTGTCAGTGCATCAATGCACAAGAGTCCTGGGTAAATGATGGCTTCTTACGAAGCGATTCCATTCGGCAGATTCCACGCAAGAACCTTTCAGTGGGATCTGCTGGACAAATGGTCCGGATCGCATCTTCAGATGCATCTGCGGATAGCCCCGTCTCCAAGGACAAGGGGGTCTCTTCTGTGGTGGTTGCAGAGTGCTCACCTTTTTGGAGGGCCGCAGATTCGGCATTCAGGACTGGGTCCTGGTGACCACGAATGCCAGCCTGAGAGGCTGGGGAGCAGTCACACAGGGAAGAAATTTCCAGGGAGTGTGGTCAAGCCTGGAGACTTCACTTCACATAAATATACTGGAGCTAAGGGCAATTTACAATGCTCTAAGCCTGGCAAGACCTCTGCTTCAGGGTCAGCCGGTGTTGATCCAGTAGGACAACACCACGGCAGTCGCCCACGTAAACAGACAGGGCGACACAAGAAGCAGGAGGGCAATGGCAGAAGCTGCAAGGATTTTTCGCTGGGCAGAAAATCATGTGATAGCACTGTCAGCAGTGTTCATTCCGGGAGTGGACAACTGGGAAGCAGACTTCCTCAGCAGACACGATCACCACCCGGGAGAGTGGGGACTTCACCCAGAAGTCTTCCACATGATTGTGAACCGTTGGGAAAAACCAAAGGTGGACATGATGGCGTCCCGCCTCAACAAAAAACTGGACAGGTATTGCGCCGGGTCAAGAGACCCTCAGGCAATAGCTGGGGACGCATTGGTAACACCATGGGTGTACCAGTCAATGTATGTGTTCCCCCCTCTGCCTCTCATACCCAAGGTACTGAGAATTATAAGGCGAAGGGGAGTAAGAACGATACTCGTGGCTCCGGATTGGCCAAGAAGGACTTGGTACCCGGAACTTCCAAGAGATGCGCACGGAGGATCCGTGCACTCTACCTCTAGACTTACCGCGGCTGCGTTTGACGGCATGGCGGTTGAACGCCGGATCCTGAAGGAGAGGGCTCAGACGGAGGAATTTCAACTGGGTCGATTCCTACATTTCCTGCAAACAGGATTGTCTATGGGCCTCAAATTGGGGTCCATTAAGGTTCAAATTTCGGCCCTGTCGATTTTCTTCCAGAAAGAATTGGCTTCAGTTCCTGAAGTCCAAGCTTTTGTCAAAGGAGTACTACATATACAGCCCGGTTGTGCCTCCAGTGGCACCGTGGGATCTCAATGTAGTTTTGGGATTTCTCAAATCCCATTGGTTTGAGCCACTCAAATCGGTGAATTTGAAATATCTTACATGGAAAGTGACCATGCTACTGGCCCTGGCTTCGGCCAGGAGAGTGTAAGAATTGGCGGCTTTATCGTACAAAAGCCCATATCTGATTTTCCATTGGGACAGGGCAGAACTGCGGACGCGTCCTCAGTTTCTCCCTAAGGTGGTATCAGCGTTTCACCTGAACCAACCTATTGTGGTGCCTGCGGCTTCTAGCGACTTGGAGGACTCCAAGTTGTTCGACGTTGTCAGAGCCTTAAAAATATATATATATATTTAAAGGATGGCTGGAGTCAGAAAGGCTGACTCGCTGTTTATACTGTATGCACCCAACAAGCTGGGTGTTCCTGCGTCTAAGCAGACGATTGCTCGTTGGATTTGTAGCACAATTCAACTTGCGCATTCTGTGGCAGGCCTGCCACAGCCAAAATCTGTAAATGCCCACTCCACAAGGAAGGTGGGCTCACCTTGGGCGGCTGCCCGAGGGGTCTCGGCATTACAACACTGCCGAGCAGCTAAGTGGTCAGGGGAGAACACGTTTGTAAAATTCTACAAATTTGATACCCTGGCTAAGGAGGACCTGGAGTTCTCTCATTCGGTGCTGCAGAGTCATCCGCACTCTCCCGCCCGTTTGGGAGCTTTGGTATAATCCCCATGGTCCTGACGGAGTCCCCAGCATCCACTTAGGACGTCAGAGAAAATAAGAATTTACTTACCGATAATTCTATTTCTCGTAGTCCGTAGTGGATGCTGGGCGCCCATCCCAAGTGCGGATTGTCTGCAATACTTGTACATAGTTATTGTTACAAAAATCGGGTTATTATTGTTGGAAGCCATCTTTTCAGAGGCTCCTCTGTTATCATGCTGTTAACTGGGTTCAGATCTCAAGTTGTACAGTGTGATTGGTGTGGCTGGTATGAGTCTTACCCGGGATTCAAAATCCTTCCTTATTGTGTACGCTCGTCCGGGCACAGTATCCTAACTGAGGCTTGGAGGAGGGTCATAGGGGGAGGAGCCAGTGCACACCACCTAGTGGTCAAACCTTTAATTTTGTGCCCTGTCTCCTGCGGAGCCGCTATTCCCCATGGTCCTGACTGAGTCCCCAGCATCCACTACGGACTACGAGAAATAGAATTATCGGTAAGTAAATTCTTATTTTCTGCCAGGAGAGTATTATGGACTCGGCAGTGGACAGGTGATGCTGATTCTAAAAGACACATGGAGGTTTTGCCTTATAAGGGTGAGGAATTGTTTGGGGACGGTCTCTCGGACCTCGTATCCACGGCAACAGCTGGGAAGTCAACTTTTTTACCTCAGGTTCCCTCACAGCCTAAGAAAGCACCGTATTATCATGTACAGTCCTTTCGGCCTCAGAAAGGCAAGCGGATCAGAGGCGCATCCTTTCTGCCCAGAGGCAGGGGTAGAGGAAAGAAGCTGCACCAGGCAGCCAGTTCCCAGGAACAAAAATCCTCCCCCGCTTCCACTAAGTCCACCGCATGACGCTGGGGCTCCACAGGCGGAGCCGGGTGCGGTGGGGGCGCGTCTCCGAAACTTCAGCAACCAGTGGGTTCGCTCACAAGTGGATCTCTGGGCTGTACAAATTGTATCACAGGGATACAAGCTGGAGTTCGAGGCGACTCCCCCTCGCCGTTACCTCAAATCAGCCTTGCCAGCTGCTCCCAGGAAAGGGAGGTAGTACTGGCGGCAATTCACAAGCTGTACCTCCAGCAGGTGATAGTCAAGGTTCCCCTCCTTCAACAGGGACGGGGTTACTATTCCACAATGTTTGTGGTACCGAAACCAGACGGTTCGGTGAGACCCATTCTGAATTTAAAATCCTTGAACACTTATATAAGGAAGTTCAAGTTCAAAATGGAATCGCTCAGGGCGGTTATTGCAAGCCTGGAAGAGGGGGATTTTATGGTGTCGCTGGACATCAGGGATGCTTACTTGCATGTCCCCATTTACCCACCTCACCAGGAGTACCTCAGGTTTGTGGTACAGGATTGTCATTACCAATTCCAGACGTTGCCGTTTGGTCTGTCCACGGCACCGAGAGTATTTACCAAGGTAATGGCCGAAATGATGATACTCCTTCGGAAGAAGGGAGTTATAATTATCCCGTACTTGGACGATCTCCTTATAAAGGCGAGGTCCAGAGAGCAGTTGTTAGTCAGCGTAGCACTCTCTCAGGAAGTGTTGCAACAGCACGGCTGGATTCTGAATATCCCAAAGTCGCAGCTGATTCCTGCGACGCGTCTGCTTTTCCTGGGCATGATTCTGGACACAGAACAGAAGAAGGTGTTTCTCCCGGTGGAGAAGGCCCAGGAATTGTCATCTCTGGTCAGGGACCTCCTGAAACCAAAACAGGTGTCGGTGCATCACTGCACGCGAGTCCTGGGAAAGATGGTGGCTTCTTACGAAGCAATTCCCTTCGGCAGGTTCCATGCAAGGATCTTTCAGTGGGATCTGTTAGACAAATGGTCCGGATCGCATCTTCAGATGCATCGGTTGATCACCCTGTCCCCAAGGGCCAGGGTGTCTCTGCTGTGGTGGCTGCAGAGTGCTCATCTTCTCGAGGGCCGCAGATTCGGCATACAGGACTGGGTCCTGGTGACCACGGATGCAAGCCTCCGAGGATGGGGGGCAGTCACTCAGGGAAGGAACTTCCAAGGACAGTGGTCAAGTCAGGAGACTTCACTACACATAAATATACTGGAACTAAGGGCCATATACAACGCCCTGAGTCAAGCTGAGCCCCTGCTTCAAAACCAACCAGTGCTGATTCAATCAGACAACATCACGGCGGTCGCCCATGTAAACCGCCAGGGCGGCACAAGAAGCAGGATGGCGATGGCAGAAGCCACAAGGATTCTTCGATGGGCGGAGAATCACGTGCTAGCACTGTCAGCAGTGTTCATTCCGGGAGTGGACAACTGGGAAGCAGATTTCCTCAGCAGGAACGACCTCCACCCAGGAGAGTGGGGACTTCATCCAGAAGTCTTCACGCAGATTGTAAACCGTTGGGAACGGCCACAGGTGGACATGATGGCGTCCCGCCTCAACAAAAAGCTAAAAAAATATTGCGCCAGGTCAAGGGACCCTCAGGCGATAGCTGTGGACGCACTAGTGACACCGTGGGTGTACCAGTCGGTTTATGTGTTCCCTCCTCTTCCTCTCATACCCAAGGTACTGAGGATAGTAAGAAAGAGAGGAGTAAGAACTATACTCATCGTTCCGGATTGGCCAAGAAGAACTTTGTACCCAGAACTACAAGAAATGATCTCAGAGGACCCATGGCCTCTGCCTCTCAGACAGGACCTGTTACAGCAGGGGCCCTGTCTGTTCCAAGACTTACCGCGGCTGCGTTTGACGGCATGGCGGTTGAATGCTGGATCCTAACGGAAAAGGGCATTCCAGATTAAGTGATTCCTACGCTGATAAAAGCTAGGAAGGATGTGACAGCACATCATTATCACCGCATATGGCGGAAATATGTTGCCTGGTGTGAGGCCAGGAAGGCCCTAACAGAGGAATTCCAGCTGGGGCGATTTCTGCACTTCCTACAGTCAGGAGTGACTATGGGCCTAAAATTGGGGTCCATAAAGGTCCAGATTTCAGCCCTATCTATTTTCTTTCAAAAAGAACTGGCTTCACTGCCTGAAGTTCAGACGTTTGTTAAGGGAGTGCTGCATATTCAGCCCCCTTTTGTGCCTCCAGTGGCACCTTGGGATCTGAACGTTGTGTTGGATTTCCTGAAATCCCACTGGTTTGAGCCACTTAAGACCGTGGAGCTAAAATATCTCACGTGGAAAGTGGTCATGCTATTGGCCTTAGCTTCGGCTAGGCGTGTGTCAGAATTGGCGGCTTTGTCATGTAAAAGCCCTTATCTGATCTTCCATATGGACAGGGCAGAATTGAGGACGCGTCCCCAATTTCTCCCTAAGGTGGTATCAGCGTTTAATTTGAACCAACCTATTGTGGTGCCTGCGGCTACTCGGGTCTTGGAGGACTCCAAGTTACTGGATGTAGTCAGGGCTTTGAAAATCTATGTAGCCAGGACGGCTGGAGTCAGGAAAACTGACTCGCTGTTTGTCCTGCATGCACCCAACAAGCTGGGTGCTCCTGCTTCAAAGCAAACTATTGCACGCTGGATCTGTAACACGATTCAGCAAGCTCATTCTGCGGCAGGGTTACCGCATCCTAAATCGATAAAAGCCCATTCCACAAGGAAGGTGGGCTCTTCTTGGGCGGCTGCCCGAGGGGTCTCGGCTTTACAGCTTTGCCGAGCTGCTACTTGGTCGGGTTCAAACACATTTGCTAAGTTCTACAAGTTTGATACCCTGGCTGAGGAGGACCATGCCTTTGCTTATTCGGTGCTGCAGAGTCATCCGCACTCTCCCGCCCGTTTGGGAGCTTTGGTATAATCCCCATGGTCCTTACGGAGTTCCCAGCATCCACTAGGACGTCAGAGAAAATAAGAATTTACTCACCGGTAATTCTATTTCTCGTAGTCCGTAGTGGATGCTGGGCGCCCGTCCCAAGTGCGGACTCTCTGCAATACATGTATATAGTAATTGCTTAACTAAAGGGTTATTGTTATGAGCCATCTGTTACTGAGGCTCAGTTGTTGTTCATACTGTTAACTGGGTATGGTTATCACAAGTTGTACAGTGTGATTGGTGTGGCTGGTATGAGTCTTACCCTGGATTCCAAATCCTTTCCTTGTTGTGTCAGCTCTTCCGGGCACAGTTTCCTTAACTGAGGTCTGGAGGAGGGGCATAGAGGGAGGAGCCAGTGCACACCAGATAGTACCTAATCTTTCTTTTAGAGTGCCCAGTCTCCTGCGGAGCCCGTCTATTCCCCATGGTCCTTACGGAGTTCCCAGCATCCACTACGGACTACGAGAAATAGAATTACCGGTGAGTAAATTCTTATTTTTAAATGTGCGCATTATTATTGGTGCTGTTATTTGATAGCATCATTATTAATGGTATTTTTAAATGGAAGCGTTATTATTGGTGTTGGCCCTCATTCCGAGTTGTTCGCTCGGTATTTTTCATCGCATCGCAGTGAAAATCCGCTTAGTACGCATGCGCAATGTTCGCACTGCGACTGCGCCAAGTAACTTTACTATGATGAAAGTATTTTTACTCACGGCTTTTTCTTCGCTCCGGCGATCGTAATGTGATTGACAGGAAATGGGTGTTACTGGGCGGAAACACGGCGTTTCAGGGGCGTGTGGCTGAAAACGCTACCGTTTCCGGAAAAAACGCAGGAGTGGCCGGAGAAACGGTGGGAGTGCCTGGGCGAACGCTGGGTGTGTTTGTGACGTCAACCAGGAACGACAAGCACTGAAATGATCGCACAGGCAGAGTAAGTCTGGAGCTACTCTGAAACTGCTAAGTAGTTAGTAATCGCATTATTGCGAATACATCGGTCGCAATTTTAAGAAGCTAAGATTCACTCCCAGTAGGCGGCGGCTTAGCGTGTGTAACTCTGCTAAATTCGCCTTGCGACCGATCAACTCGGAATGAGGGCCGTTATTTGATGATGGTAGATCACCGGTAAGTAAATGAACAAAAAGTGGATCCCAGGTCCCAAAAGTCCGGCCACCCCTGCACTACACTATTGCTGCAGTAGCGCCAAACAGCCTCTCTTAGCTCGCCAGGTCTTAAACGACTCTTATGGCGCTGAGTGTCTTTTATGCCTGCAGATTCTGCTATACAGATTTGTCCTCATTCACCTCGCCTTAATAAACTATGCAGCGTGAGACACCTGTCGCCAAGTCCCATGCAACTCTGCTTGTGCTTTGAGGTATCTCTGAGAGTGGCAGCTGCTGGAATATTCTATTCCAGACGCTGCACAGCGGGCTTTCTGACTGGTCGCACTAGATGTAACCACATCAGGGAAAGCCCAGCCTGGTTTGGTCACATCGATGCGACCACACAAGCCAAGGGATTAAAACAATTAGAGTTCGGAGAGTTTTCAATGTCAAATTTTAGTTTCTGCAGCAGGGTACACAGGTTTCCACAGGGAAACATTGAGGTGTAGAGTGGATCTGGATTCAGAGGCACCAACAGGCAAAGCATTAGTTGTCCCAGGATGCATAGGGGCCTCCTCTATAACCCTGCCTCCAGGCACTGAGAACTCAGTTTTTAGTTGGTGCCTGCAGCAGCAGGTCACTAAACAGGGGGGCTGCTCTTGCAGCCCTGAAAGCTTTTTTTCTGACAGAATTAATTGTGTTTTTTCTTCAGAGGTGGCAGCAGTCTGACTTCAGTGCTGCAGCTTCATCACCTCCCAAATGCTGCAGCTTCATCACCTCCCAAGTGGCGCCGCATCCTCCCACTGGCCTGGTTCCTGGGTACCTGCAGCCGGGACATCCGTGGATTATAGGCACAGTTCCGGATCACTCTCCAGGATTGTGTTGCTGTTACATGGAGGCAGGTTAGAGGGTCTCCTTGCAGGACCCGCTGATAAATTGCGTTCCATATGCGACCTAGAGAGACAGGTCGCGGCACTGCCATGGACACGGTCACTGGACAGGGACCCCATTAGACCTCCAGGACAATAGGAGCGCAGGTCAGGTGTATTAACACCTCTTTTAGAAGGCTCCACAGTATCTGGGGTGGAGACCAGCATAGGGAAGACGGTGCTTGATCTGTAGCCCCTTCCCATGGCCCATCCTTGCAGATTTCCCGCCCTAGAGCTGCTTAACTCTCCCTCATTCCCTCATAGACACGCTGGTGCCATCTTGACAGCATAGCAGCAGCAGGTCTCCGGGATTGCTGGGCAAGGTCTCCCATGTAAAGTCACCTTTATACAGTGCTTTGCATTTACATTACACTTACATATCCTACCTGTCTCTAAGACAGCATCAGTTGAGAAATTGTGTATCTGCTATATCATGCGGTCTTCGTACCGTGCTGTGATATACTAGTCCAGTGCAGCTTTATTGTGATGTAATTCTGCATTGCATGTGACTGTGTGTGCCTGTATTGCTGTGTGGTTTCACTTTCAGTGTTTCCCAGCTATACCTATCAATATATTTTATACCCTGGGCTAGGTGCGTTTGGGTCTAGTAATATAGTGTACACAGTGTTTATTCAGATATAAGTATATTACATCTGTGTCACGGTCAAGCTATACCTTATCTGTTCACTGGTATCCGGTCTCTAGGTCGACCACACTTAGGTCAACAATGTCTAGATCGACCACTATTGGTTGACAGTAAGTAGGTTGACATGGTCTCTAGGTCGACATCTTCTAGGCCGACGTGGCAGAATGTCGACATGAGTTTGACATTTTTTGAACTTTTTCATGCTTTATGATCCACGTGTACTGCAATTGGGAACGGAAGCCGCGAGCCATGCGAGGTGACACGGTGCACTTATTGGGCTTCCCTGTCACTCTACGGAGAAAAGTGCACCAAATTTGAAAAAAAAAACTCATGTCAACCTGTTGTCCTGTAGACCTTGTACATGTCCACCTAGAGACCAATGTCGACCTAGAATCCATGTCGATCTACTTACTGTTGACCAATAGTGGGCGACCTAGATGCTGTCAACCTAAGTGTGGTCGACCCTATGATCCACACCTCTGTTCACTCCACAGATTATTGTATTTGTCTGGCTATAATCGTACTGTGTAAGACCACATGTCTACATTGTGCATTGTCTAACAAAAAGGGCAGCAAATCTGCGGAAGTTCCTGCAACATGCAGAGCATGTTTATCACAGGAGGAATTGTTACATGATGTACTGCTTGTCATGTACCTCCCAGTCAATCCGCAGTCCCTACACTTAGTCAGGAGCTACCATGGGCAGCATTTACTACCCTGCTGGTTACTCTGGTGGAGCGCCCTGCGCCCCCTATGGGGCCGCTGTGGCATTACCTCCACAAATTACCCCTATGGTTAACCCTCTGTGGGTGGAAAACTTGTTTGACTAACGGCAACAACTAAATCAGTCTCTGGTTAGACAGAAATCTACCTCGGGTCACTCACATGACCCTGGTTCCTCTAAGCGGGCTGCTTCCTCCTCTCAATCGACTAACCTCTCTGACGTTTCCTCTGATGAGGAAGGGGAGCATAAGGTCCTATCTGACACTGACTCCTGTGTTGCAGATGAGGACGCTCCTTTAATGGTAGAATGTACCTTCCTTGATAATGACTCTTAAGCATTTTCTCCAAATCCACTACAGAGTCTAAGAAAACTGACAAGTTTAAACAGCAGAAAATGGTTAAAACGGTTTAACCCCATTATGATCATTTAGTGGACATCATACAGGAACCCTAGCTTCACCAAGGTCATGGCCGTTATGACAGCTCAACTCCATAGCCAAGGAATCAGAATCTTCCCATATTTGGACGATCTCCTGATTCTGGCAAGTTCACACGAAATCCTCCTCAGTCATCTACAACTGACGGTGACCTCGCTGCAAGCCCACAGGTGGCTGTTAAATTGGAAAAAGTCCTCTCTTGTCCCAGCTCAGAGCATGGTGCACCTTGGGGCTCTACTGGACACTCACAGTCAGAGACTGTACATGGCACCGGACAAGATCCTGAAACTTCAGGACAGGATAAGACACTTCATTCATCGCCCCAGAGTGTCGATACACTCGGCGATGCAAGTCCTTGGCCTGATGGTGTCATCCTTCAACATGGTAGGGTACGCTCAATTTCACTGTCGTTCTCTGCAGCTGTTGGTTCTTTCCAAGTGGGACGCCTACCTCATCGGATCAGGTACCAATTGGTCTCTTTGACGCCGGAGGTTCATCTTTCGCTGTCCTGGTCGCTCCAGGGCCAGCAGTTGAGCAGGGGCCATCCCTTCTGGATCCCCAACTGGGTCCTACTGACAACGGACGCCAGTCTTCGAGGTTGGGGAGCAGTGTTGGAATAACACTTATTTCAGGGTCGTTGGACTAAGGAAGAATCACTCCTTCCGATCAACATTCTGGAGCTGAGGGCAGTGTTCGATGCATTGTTTCTCGCCCTGCCTCTGGTACGGAACAGGCCTGTTCAGGTACAATCAGACAAACGCCACCACAGTGGCATACATATACCATCAAGGCGGCACTCGAAGCCGCATGGCAATGTTGGAAGTGTCCAACATACTCTGTTGGGCGGAACGCGATCTGCCAGCCATATCGGCGGTGTTCATTCCAGGCGTACTGAACTGGGAAGTGGACTTCCTCAGTCGCCAGGACATTCACTCCGGAGAGTTGAGCCTTCATCCCAAAGTCTTCCACCTCCTGGTGAACAGATGGGGTCTGCCGGACGTGGACCTCATGGCGTCTCGACACAATCACAAGGTTCCACTCTTCGGATCAAGGACCAGGGATCCTCAAGCAGCGTTTGTGGACACATTTGCTGTTCCGTGGAACTTTCAGCTGCCTTACATATTCCCTCTGGTGTCACTCCTGCCCAGGGTACTGCGTATGTTCAAGCAAGGAGGAGGAATGCTAATTCTTGTTGCTCCAGCGTGGGCCAGACATCATTGGTTCTCAGACCTGCAGGGTTTATCAACCGAGTGTCCCCATCTACTTCCTCAGTGTCAAGACCTCCTAGTACAGGACCCTTGTCTCTAACCGGACCTGGCCAGACTGGCTTTGATGGCGTGGCTCATGAAGCTCTTGAAGCAGGGTTTTCTGGGGTGGTTTTTCATATTATGCTGAAGGCCCGCAAACCGGCCTCTGCCCGGATGTATTACAGGGTTTGACATTCTTACTTAACCTGGTGTGCTGATAAGAATTATGACACCTATCATTTCAGGACTTCCAAAAATTCTGGCTTTTCTACAAAGAGGCTTGGACTTAGGTCTTCGTCTTGCCTCCCTCAAGGTTCACATATCTGCCTTGTCTGTGTGGTTTCAGCGCAAGATTGCCTCTATCCCTGATGTACATACGTTCATTCAGGGTGTTCTACGTATTCAGCCTCCCTATGTCCCTCCAGTGGCTCCATGGGACCTGTCTGTTGTTTTGAAAGCCCTCCAAGAGTCTCCCTTCAAACCTCTTGAATCCGTGGACCTCAAATGGCTCACGGCCAAGGTCCTGTTCTTGTTGGCTATTGCCTCTGCAAGAAGGGTCTCAGACTTAGGCGCTTTGTCCTGTCGTCCGCCATTTCTGATTTTCCACTGTGACAGGGCGGTTCTACGAACCAGGCCTGGTTACTTACCTAAGGTGGTGTCATCTTTTCACCTTAACCAAGAGATTGTGGACCCGTCCTTTATCTCTTCGGACTTGTAGGCTAAAGAAATATCTTTAGATGTGGTTCGGGCTCTCCATATCTATGTGGACAGGAACGCCTCTATTAGATGGCCTGATGTCCTGTTTGATCTGTTTGGATTCCACAAACGTGGCTGGCCTGCGAATAAGCAAACCTTGGCCAGATAGATTAGAATGGTGATTGCACATGCTTACGCGCAGGCTGGTCTTCCAGCTCCTGCTGCGATTAAGGCCCATTCTACCCGGTTTGTTGGAACTTCTTGGGCGGCCCGCCGTGGCGCCTCCGCAGAACAATTGTGCAAGGCGGCTACGTGGTCCTCAGTGAATACGTTTCTTAGGTTCTATGCCTTTGATACCTTCGCCTCCCAGGATGCTTCCTCTGGACGCCGGATTCTCACATCCGCTAAAGGCGCGTCCCCTCCCTTGAGGAACTACTTTAGGACATCCCCAATGTTTCCTTGTTGAAACCTGTGTACCCTGCTGTAGACAAGGAGTCTTATGGTAGACTTACCATTGTTAACATGCTTTCTGCGAAGTACACAGGGTTCCACAGGTTGCCCACTCTGACGCACCTAGCTTCTTTTGGTTTGTATGGCATTAGCCACTGGTACCTTCTCCTGTCGTGAGAATGTGTTCTTATGTGACTAACATCTTCCTTCTCTCTTGCCTGCTTTCTGCATTGGACTGCTTAACAAAACTGAGCTCTCAGTGCCTGGAGGCGGGGTTATAGAGTAGGCCCCTATGCATCCTGGGACAGCTAAAGCTTTGTCTGTTGGTGCCTCTGGATCCAGATCTACTCTACACCCCAATGTTTCCCTGTGGAACCCTGTGTACTTCGCAGAAAGAGTGTTAGAAATGGTAAGTCTACTATAACACTCCTTTTTGGTGTAAGACCTACGTAAAAAGTTATTATTAATTTCTGCATTTGATCTATACACTGTTTATTCCTCTAGAACAGGGGTGGCCGGACTTTTGGGACCTGGGATCTACTCTTTGTTCACTTACTTACCGGTGATCTACCGACATCAAATAACAACACCAATACTGACGCACACATTTAAAAATAGCATTAATAATGACACCATCAAATGACACCACCAATAACAACGCACACATTTAAAAAAAAAAAAAGAATTAAGAACGACGCCATCAAATAACACCAATAATAACGCACACATTTAAAAATAGCATTAAGAATGACGCCATCAAAATCCACCAATAAGAACGTGCACATTTAAAAATAGCATTAGTAATGACAACATTAAATAACACCACCAATAGTAGTGTCCACATTACAAAAAATACATACATATTAATAAACACAATCTTGTCATGATTGTGTGCAGAACCCCCTCCCAGTGCATAATAGAACCCTGTGCACAACTCATGCTGGCTTGAGTGCCTCCCCGCTGGCTGGCTTGAGTGGCTCCCGGCTGGCTGGGTTTCCCCTGGCTGGCTGGCTCCCCACTGGCTGGTGCCTGCTCACACTGCGTCCTGCTGCCTCTGCGCTCCTCACATCGCGTTCACAATGATGCATTGCGCAGGTGCGTCATGACGTCACACACGTAATGCATCATTGGGAACGCTCTGGCCTTGGAGCGCAGCGGCGGCAACAAGTTCATGCAGAAGTTGGTCGCGATTTACTGGCGTGAGCTCTGCGAGCTACCGGTAGATTGCGATCAACGTTTTGACCACCACTGCTCTAGAATATCCAACAACTCTAGATCAAATAATATTTATTTATTTTTCTCTAACGTCCTAGTGGATGCTGGGGACTCCGAAAGGACCATGGGGAATAGCGGCTCCGCAGGAGACTGGGCACAAAAGTAAAAAGCTTTAGGACTACCTGGTGTGCACTGGCTCCTCCCCCTATGACCCTCCTCCAAGCCTCAGTTAAGATTTTGTGCCCGAACGAGAAGGGTGCAATCTAGGTGGCTCTCCTGAGCTGCTTAGAGTAAAAGTTTAAATAGGTTTTTTTATTTTCAGTGAGACCTGCTGGCAACAGGCTCACTGCATCGAGGGACTAAGGGGAGAAGAAGCGAACTCACCTGCGTGCAGAGTGGATTGGGCTTCTTAGGCTACTGGACATTAGCTCCAGAGGGACGATCACAGGCCCAGCCATGGATGGGTCCCGGAGCCGCGCCGCCGCCCCCCTTACAGAGCCAGAAGACTGAAGAGGTCCGGAAAATCGGCGGCAGAAGACGTCCTGTCTTCACTAAGGTAGCGCACAGCACCGCAGCTGTGCGCCATTGCTCTCAGCACACTTCACACTCCGGTCACTGAGGGTGCAGGGCGCTGGGGGGGGGGGGGGGGGCGCCCTGAGACGCAATAAAAACACCTTTTTGGCAAAAAATACATCACATATAGCTCCTGGGCTATATGGATGTATTTAACCCCTGCCTATTTTTACATAAAAAAGCGGGAGAAAGGCCGCCGAAAAAGGGGCGGAGCCTATCTCCTCAGCACACTGGCGCCATTTTTTCCTCACAGCTCCGTTGGAGGAAGGCTCCCTGACTCTCCCCTGCAGTCCTGCACTACAGAAACAGGGTAAAACAAGAGAGGGGGGGCACTAAATTGGCATATAAATATATACAGCAGCTATATTAGGGAAAAACACTTATATAAGATTATCCCTGTATATATATATAGCGCTCTGGTGTGTGCTGGCAAACTCTCCCTCTTTCTCCCCAAAGGGCTAGTGGGGTCCTGTCCTCTATCAGAGCATTCCCTGTGTGTGTGCTGTGTGTCGGTACGTTGTGTCGACATGTATGAGGAGGAAAATGGTGTGGAGGCGGAGCAATTGCCTGTGTTAGTGATGTCACCCCCTAGGGAGTCGACACCTGACTGGATGGTCTTATGGAAAGAATTACGTGATAGTGTCAGCACTTTACAAAAGACTGTTGACGACATGAGACAGCCGGCAAATCAGTTAATACCTGTACAGGCGTCTCAAACACCGCCAGGGGCTCTAAAGCGCCCGTTACCTCAGGTCGATACAGACACGGACACTGACTCCAGTGTCGACGGTGAGAAAACAAACGTATTTTCCAGTAGGGCCACACGTTACATGATCACGGCAATGAAGGAGGTTTTGAACATTTCTGATACTACAAGTACCACAAAAAAGGGTATTATGTGGGGTGTGAAAAAACTACCCGTAGTTTTTCCGAATCAGATGAATTAAATGAGGTGTGTGATGAAGCGTGGGTTTCCCCCGATAAAAAACTGCTAATTTCTAAAAAGTTATTGGCATTATACCCTTTCCCGCCAGAGGTTAGGGCGCGTTGGGAAACACCCCCTAGCGTAGATAAGGCGCTCACACGCTTATCAAAACAAGTGGCGTTACCGTCCCCTGATACGGCCGCCCTCAAGGAACCAGCTGATAGAAAGCTGGAAAATATCCTTAAAAGTATATACACACATACTGGTATTATACTGCGACCAGCAATCGCCTCAGCCTGGATGTGCAGTGCTGGGGTGGCTTGGTCGGATTCCCTGACTGAAAATATTGATACCCTGGACAGGGACAATATATTATTGACTATAGAGCATTTAAAGGATGCATTTCTATATATGCGAGATGCACAGAGGGATATTTGCACTCTGGCATCAAGAGTAAGTGCGATGTCCATTTCTGCCAGAAGAGGATTATGGACGCGACAGTGGTCAGGGGATGCGGATTCCAAACGGCATATGGAAGTATTGCCGTATAAAGGGGAGGAGTTATTTGGGGTCGGTCTATCGGACCTGGTGGCCACGGCAACGGCTGGAAAATCCACCTTTTTACCCCAAGTCACCTCGCAGCAGAAAAAGATACCGTCTTTTCAGGCTCAGTCCTTTCGTCCCCATAAGGGCAAGCGGGCAAAAGGCCACTCATATCTGCCCCGGGGCAGAGGAAGGGGAAAAAGACTGCAGCAGACAGCCTCTTCCCACGAACAGAAGCCCTCCCCCGCTTCTGCCAAGTCCTCAGCATGACGTTGGGGCCTTACAAACGGACTCAGGCACGGTGGGGGCCCGTCTCAAGAATTTCAGCGCGCAGTGGGCTCACTCGCAAGTGGACCCCTGGATCCTGCAGGTAGTATCTCAGGGGTACAAATTGGAATTCGAGACGTCTCCCCCTCGCCGGTTCCTGAAGTCTGCTTTACCAACGTCTCCCCCCGACAGGGAGGCGGTATTGGAAGCCATTCACAAGCTGTATTCCCAGCAGGTGATAATCAAGGTACCCCTCCTACAACAGGGAAAGGGGTATTATTCCACGCTGTTTGTGGTACCGAAGCCGGACGGCTCGGTGAGACCCATTTTAAATCTGAAATCCTTGAACACTTACATAAAAAGGTTCAAGTTCAAGATGGAGTCACTCAGAGCAGTGAAAGCGAACCTGGAAGAAGGGGACTATATGGTGTCTCTGGACATCAAGGATGCTTACCTCCATGTCCCAATTTGCCCTTCTCACCAAGGGTACCTCAGGTTTGTGGTACAGAACTGTCACTATCAGTTTCAGACGCTGCCGTTTGGATTGTCCACGGCACCCCGGGTCTTTACCAAGGTAATGGCCGAAATTATGATTCTTCTTCGAAGAAAAGGCGTCTTAATTATCCCTTACTTGGACGATCTCCTGATAAGGGCAAGGTCCAGAGAACAGTTAGAGGTCGGAGTAGCACTATCTCAAGTAGTACTACGACAGCACGGATGGATTCTAAATATTCCAAAATCGCAGCTGATTCCGACGACACGTCTGCTGTTCCTAGGGATGATTCTGGACACAGTACAGAAAAAGGTGTTTCTCCCGGAGGAGAAGGCCAAGGAGTTATCCGACCTAGTCAGGAACCTCCTAAGACCAGGCCAAGTGTCAGTACATCAATGCACAAGGGTCCTGGGAAAGATGGTGGCTTCTTACGAAGCGATTCCATTCGGCAGATTCCACGCAAGAACTTTTCAGTGGGATCTGCTGGACAAATGGTCCGGATCGCATCTTCAAATGCATCAGCGGATAACCCTGTCTCCAAGGACAAGGGTGTCTCTCCTGTGGTGGTTACAGAGTGCTCATCTCCTAGAGGGCCGCAGATTCGGCATTCAGGATTGGGTCCTGGTGACCACGGATGCCAGCCTGAGAGGCTGGGGAGCAGTCACACAGGGAAGAAATTTCCAGGGCTTGTGGTCAAGCATGGAAACGTCACTTCACATAAATATCCTGGAACTAAGGGCCATTTACAATGCCCTAAGTCAGGCAAGACCTCTGCTTCAGGGTCAGCCGGTGTTGATCCAGTCGGACAACATCACGGCAGTCGCCCACGTAAACAGACAGGGCGGCACAAGAAGCAGGAGGGCAATGATGGAAGTGGCAAGGATTCTTCGCTGGGCGGAGAATCATGTGATAGCACTGTCAGCAGTGTTCATTCCGGGAGTGGACAACTGGGAAGCAGACTTCCTCAGCAGACACGATCTTCACCCGGGGGAGTGGGGACTTCACCCAGAAGTCTTCCACATGATTGTGAACCGTTGGGAAAAACCAAAGGTGGACATGATGGCGTCCCGCCTCAACAAAAAACTGGACAGATATTGCGCCAGGTCAAGGGACCCTCAGGCAATAGCTGTGGACGCTCTGGTAACACCGTGGGTGTACCAGTCAGTGTATGTGTTCCCTCCTCTTCCTCTCATACCAAAAGTACTGAGAATCATAAGAAGGAGAGGAGTAAAGACTATACTCGTGGCTCCGGATTGGCCAAGAAGGACTTGGTACCCGGAAATTCAGGAGATGCTCACGGAGGACCCGTGGCCTCTACCTCTAAGAAAGGACCTGCTCCAGCAGGGACCATGTCTGTTCCAAGACTTACCGCGGCTGCGTTTGACGGCATGGCGGTTGAACGCCGGATCCTGAAGGAAAAAGGCATTCCGGATGAAGTCATCCCTACCCTGATCAAAGCCAGGAAGGATGTAACCGTACAACATTATCACCGTATTTGGCGTAAATATGTTGCGTGGTGCGAGGCCCCTACAGAGGAATTTCAACTGGGTCGTTTCCTGCATTTCCTGCAAACAGGACTGTCTATGGGCCTCAAATTGGGGTCCATTAAGGTTCAAATTTCGGCCCTGTCTATATTCTTCCAAAAAGAACTGGCTTCTGTTCCTGAAGTTCAGACGTTTGTCAAGGGAGTACTGCATATACAGCCTCCTTTTGTGCCTCCAGTGGCACCTTGGGATCTCAATGTAGTTTTGGGATTCCTAAAATCACATTGGTTTGAACCACTCACCACTGTGGACTTAAAATATCTCACATGGAAAGTGGTAATGCTGTTAGCCCTGGCTTCAGCCAGGCGTGTCTCAGAATTGGCGGCTTTATCCTATAAAAGCCCTTACCTAATTTTTCATATGGACAGGGCAGAATTGAGGACTCATCCTCAATTTCTCCCTAAGGTGGTTTCAGCTTTTCACTTAAACCAGCCTATTGTGGTGCCTGCGGCTACTAGGGACTTGGAGGATTCCAAGTTGCTGGACGTAGTCAGGGCCCTGAAAATATATGTTTCCAGGACGGCTGGAGTCAGAAAATCTAATTCGCTGTTTATCCTGTATGCACCCAACAAGCTGGGTGCTCCTGCTTCTAAGCAGACGATTGCTCGTTGGATTTGTAGTACAATTCAGCTTGCACATTCTGTGGCAGGCCTGCCACAACCAAAATCTGTTAAAGCCCATTCCACACGGAAAGTGGGCTCATCTTGGGCGGCTGCCCGAGGGGTCTCGGCTTTACAACTTTGCAGAGCAGCTACTTGGTCAGGGGCAAACACGTTTGCTAAATTCTACAAATTTGATACCCTGGCTGAGGAGGACCTGGAGTTCTCTCATTCGGTGCTGCAGAGTCATCCGCACTCTCCCGCCCGTTTGGGAGCTTTGGTATAATCCCCATGGTCCTTTCGGAGTCCCCAGCATCCGCTAGGACGTTAGAGAAAATAAGAATTTACTTACCGATAATTCTATTTCTCATAGTCCGTAGTGGATGCTGGGCGCCCATCCCAAGTGCGGATTGTCTGCGTTACTTGTACATAGTTATTGTTACAAAAATCGGGTTATTGTTGTTGTGAGCCATCTTTTCAGAGGCTCCTTCTGTTATCATGCTGTTAACTGGGTTCAGATCACGGGTTGTACGGTGTGATTGGTGTGGCTGGTATGAGTCTTACCCGGGATTCAAAATCCTTCCTTATTGTGTACGCTCGTCCGGGCACAGTATCCTAACTGAGGCTTGGAGGAGAGTCATAGGGGGAAGAGCCAGTGCACACCAGGTAGTCCTAAAGCTTTTTACTTTTGTGCCCAGTCTCCTGCGGAGCCGCTATTCCCCATGGTCCTTTCGGAGTCCCCAGCATCCACTACGGACTATGAGAAATAGAATTATCGGTAAGTAAATTCTTATTATTAACAGTTTCTTAATATAGTGCAGCATATTCCATTTCACTTTACAATTAGAACAACAGTAATAGAATAAAACTGGGCAAAAACAGATAGACATAGGGATAGGAAGGCCCTTACAATCTGTAGGGAAATAAGCATTGATACACATGGAAAGATGCTACCTATTGCATAATGGTCCACCAGATTGCTAGGTTCTTTATGGGTTGTATGATATGACCACCCAGCAATGTTGGCCAAGGGTCAGGAGAGTGTGAGAGTAAAGAAAGACAAGATATGTGAGGTTATGTGTACTATACATAGAGGATGTAATTCAATAGGGAAGCATTGAAGGTTATGTGGGAGGTTCTGGAATTTGATAGGCTTGTCTGAAGAGGTGAGTTTTCAGGGAATGTTTAAAGGTTTGCAGACTAGGGGTGAGTCTTTTTTTTTGTGTAAACTGTTTTTATTAGTTAATGCAGCAGACAAAACATTACAGAAATATTTTTCAAAAACAAAAGGAGGGAGTACAAAAACATCACGTATCATATATTCGTCAGTATGCTACACATTGGCCCTCATTCCGAGTTGATCGGTCGCAAGGCGAATTTAGCAGAGTTACACACGCTAAGCCGCCGCCTACTGGGAGTGAATCTTAGCTTCTTAAAATTGCGACCGATGTATTCGCAATATTGCGATTACTAACTACTTAGCAGTTTCAGAGTAGCTCCAGACTTACTCTGCCTGTGCGATCAGTTCAGTGCTTGTCGTTCCTGGTTGACGTCACAAACACACCCAGCGTTCGCCCAGGCACTCCCACCGTTTCCCCGGCCACTCCTGCGTTTTTTCCGGAAACGGTAGCGTTTTCAGCCACACGCCCCTGAAACGCCGTGTTTCCGCCCAGTAACACCCATTTCCTGTCAATCACATTACGATCGCCGGAGCGAAGAAAAAGCCGTGAGTAAAATTACTTTCTTCATAGTAAAGTTACTTGGCGCAGTCGCAGTGCGAACATTGCGCATGCGTACTAAGCGGATTTTCACTGCGATGCGATGAAAAATACCGAGCGAACAACTCGGAATGAGGGCCATAGAGCGCCCTCAGTAGAAAGTTTTTTGTCTGCATGACTGACATTATTAAAACTTATAAAAGAGGAACATATTAACAAAACAGCATAGAAAAATGGGAAAGAGAAGCAAGAGAGAGAAGAGAAGAAAAGAGGGAGAGAGGAGAAGCAGGGGGCAATTAGGGTGAATAGGGTCAGGTGTGAGAGTCTGCACAGTAGGGGCAGACTATTTGGGGAACGGAGGGGTGTCCCTCACCAATTATGATTCTGGGCCATATTATAGAGACATCATTGTCGGAATATGAGTATGGATATGAGTATTGATACAGGTATAAGTGTAAGCATGTTTATGATTATGAGGGGGGATATGTCGTCATGTAGGACCGATACAACGGTGTGTCCTTAAAGTCGTACCAGGGAAACCAAATAGCTATGAAGTTAACTGTTTTCCCGGATGAGAAGGAGACAAGGTCTTCCATGTCTAAAAAGTGATCAACCTTTGTGAACCACAATTTAATCGAGGGTGGAGAGGTGGATCTCCAAAGGATTGGAACCACCGCTTTGGCTGCGTTGCTAAGGTGTCTTAACAGGGAATGTTTGTAGGAGTGTGATCCTGCGGGGGTGTGATTAAGGAGCCAGAAATCTGGGTCTTTCGGGATCTCATCTCCCACTATCTGTTCGGTGCATTTAAATACCTCTGCCCAGAATGGAGTTATAAGAGGGCAATCCCACCAAATATGTATAAAACTCCCTGGGGCATTTTTGCATCTCCAACACAGATTCGAAAGAGAGGGGAACATTTTATTGAGAACCCGAGGAGTCCTATACCACCTATATATAAGTTTGTAAAGGGTCTCTAATGTCGAGATGCATAAAGAGCTCGCCTGGGCGTTCTTAAATACGGAATCCCAGTTAATCTGCGTGGGTAGCCCCGACAATTCCTTCTCCCAGGAAGCCAGGAAGGTAGGAGGTTGTGGGAAAAAGTTTTCCATAATCATCGTATAGATTTGTGAAATAGTATGCGTGGGTGTACTGAGGGAGGTGCATAGTTTTTCAAACCCGGTGAGGTCCCTAGTTATATCAGAGAAGTTCTTAGAAGATGATATGAAATGGTGAGCCTGCAGGAACCTCCAAAACTCAGCACTGTGTAGGTTCCAAGAGGACTGAACATCTGAAAAGGAGCGCACCCTACCCGAGCTCACCAGCTGACCAACTCTAAAGATCCCGGCTTCTGCCCATGGGGCGAAAGCAGTCCCTCGAAAGCCAGGGGCAAATTCGGAGTTATAGAGAAGGGAGGTTAAGGGGGACCATTTTGAGGATATGTGACTCTGGGATCTCAGCGTGGCCCATAATTTGAGCGTGGGGGAGACCGTGGGGTGTGAAACCTTCGGGAGGGTAGGAAGCCAAAGTGCAATTTCAATATAATGTGGGAGACAGCCCTCCTCTAGGAGGACCCATTGTTTGCGGTCTTTGGCACGCGTCCATTCCAGAATCCTATTCAAGTGTACCGCGTGGTAGTAGTTAGGAATATGTGGGAGTTGTTGCCCCCCTTGATGTTTTCTCCTGAACAAAATGTCGTGTTTAAATCTGGGTGTTTTACTACCCCATACAAATGCGCGGATAAGCCTCTGGACGTCTCGGAGCCAGAGCAGGGGGATGTGTATCGGAAGGGTCTGGAGAAAGAATAAGATCCTAGGGAGGGCATTCATTTTGACTACGTTAATCCTTCCGAACCAGGATAGTCTTAGTCTCTTCCATTTCAGGAAGTCTAGGCGAAGCCTGGTCAATAAGGGTTTAAAATTTAGGGAGAACAAGTTGGATAAATCGTTGGTCAGTAACACCCCCAAATATTTAAGTTTATGATCGTGCCAGGTGAAAGGGAAGGCCTGTTTCAGGCTTTCTACTATAGTAGGAGGAGTAGTTAAATTCATGGCAATAGATTTGGAATAATTTATTTTGAAGTTAGAGAGGGCTCCAAACTTCTCAAATTCTGCCATTAAGTTTGGCAAAGAGGTGACCGGATTCGTGATTATGGCGAGTAGATCATCGGCATATAATGCCAGTTTGTATTCGGTCCCCCTTACCAACAGGCCCGAAATACTTGGGTTAGCCCTAATACTTCGGGCTAATGTTTCCATGCAAAGGACAAAGAGCAATGGGGATAGTGGGCATCCCTGTCGTGTACCGTTGGAAATTGGAAAGGAGTCAGAAAGGGAGCCTTTAATCCTAATTTTGGCGGACGGGGAGGTATAGAGGGATAGGATTCTGTGGAGACAGACGCTACCAAGTCCCAGATGTCTCAATATACCGGTCAGAAAGTCCCAGTCCACTCTGTCAAAAGCTTTTTCGGCATCAGTCGACAGTAGGATTGATGGGGTTGAAAGCTGGCCGGCGTAGTGAATCATGCTAAGCACTTTAGAGGTATTATCCCTAGCTTCTCGGCCTAAAACAAATCCAGCTTGATCTCCATGTATCAAGCCAGGTAATAATAGTTTAAGGCGGTTTGCAATCAATTTGGCGAAAAGTTTTATATCTATATTTAGTAGTGAGATTGGCCGGTAACTGGAGCAAAGTCTGGGGTCTTTACCCTCCTTGGGTAGAACTGCAATATGGGCTTCGAGGGATTGTGGGGAGAAGGGCGATTTATCTGATATGGTGTTAATGGCTCTTGTGAGTATAGGGATTAATTTCTCTTTAAAAGCTTTGTAATAGGCAATGGTATATCCATCAGGGCCGGGACTCTTGCCATTAGGAGAGGATTCAATAACTTTCTGAACCTCCTCAGTAGAAAACGGGGCATCTAGATCTTCTACTTCTGTTGCGGTTAATGTGGGGAAATGTAAGGTCCGTAAGTAGTCAGCTATGGCATTTTGATGTGACGACCTGTCAATTCTTCCGGTTGGGCCAGAGAGGTTATACAGAGTGGAATAATATGTTCTGAAGGCCCTAGCTATGTGTGGTGTCTGGTGTTGGGATTGGCCGTGATTATTTTTAATTGTATGAATAAAAGTAAGAGCACGTTGTTCTCTAAGTGCTTTGGCCAGTAGTTTTCCAGGCTTATTGCCCCATTGATAGTATCTGCTACGGCACTTCCGATAAGAAAACTTGACTCTATCAGAGAGCAACTTATTCAGATCCGCCCTAGCAGTTTCGAGATCGGCATAGTGTTGTGGGGTTTGGGATTTTTTGTGTAGAAGCTCGAGAGATTGTATCTTAGACAGTAAATCACCTCGGAGTTTCTCTCTCTGCTTTTTGCGGAAGGATCCTATTTGAACACAAACCCCCCTGATGACACATTTATGAGCTTCCCAGACTGAGACTTTGGAAATGTCCTCTAAGTCGTTGGTACGAATGTAAGAGTCTAAAGCGTTGTCGATTCGGGACTTACAGTCTGCGTCCTGCAGGAAAGTGTCATTAAAACGCCAGGACCATTGGCGATGTGCGTTGGGAGGTAAGCGTAGGGTGAGGTTAACTGGGGCATGGTCTGACCATACAATCTGTCCTATAGAGGCATCAGACAGAAGGTGTAAATGTCGGTGACTCAAGAATAAGTAATCAATTCTGGAATAAGTCTGGTGTGGGTGTGAGAAATAGGAGTAATCTATATCAGTAGGGTGTGTCAATCTCCATGTATCGATCAGCTGGTGGTCGAGCAGGGCACGTCTCATTCTCCTATGCTCCTGGCCTGCAGGAAATCTTTTTAGAATTGTCCTGGCGGGGATCCAGGGTCCAATTTAGATCACCTCCCATCACGACCACCCCTTCTAAAAGAGGTTCCGCGTCTTCTAGAACTGAGGATATAAAGGAAGGCTGTTTAGCGTTAGGGGCATATATATTCAAGAAAGAGAAACGTTGGCCATGTATGTCGCATTTCACCAGCAACCCCCTACCTTCAGCTATTCTGTGGGAGACAACATTGAGGACGGGCAGATGGCGAGCCAATAGTATGGCTACGCCTAGTGTCTTACCAGCAGAATTATTAGACAGGAAAACATGCGGATCATAGTGACTTTTTAGTGACGGCACGTGTCCTATCTTGAAGTGTGTTTCCTGAATAAAAGCAACGTCAATTTTCTCATCTCTAAGCCATTTGAGAAGTTTAGACCTTTTTTCTGGAACATTCAGCCCTTTGACGTTAAGGGTGGTTACGTGTAGATCATTCACCCCCATTATCAGACGGATCTAATCGCTTCACATTAGTCTTCTCTACGGCAGACCCTGGGAAAGGTGAGGGGAGAATAGCAAGGGGGGGGGATAGGAAAAAAGGGAAAGCAAGGAAAGGGAAAGAGAAAGCTGCGGCGTGGGAAACCCCGCCAAAAAGTACTTTGACAATAAACAGAAGTAATATTACTACAAAAAGGACTGCTGCAAAAAGGACAGGAGCGGAATCCTGCCGACTCCCGATCCAAAGAAACAGGGGATGCAGCATAGTGGGGTCCTGCAGGGGGCTCAGGACAGCGACCACCCCCAAGATAGAGACTAGATAAATATATGGTATTACCGAGGTGTGCACTAGGCACATGTGAAACATGAAAAATAAAGTATAAAAATATTTAAGAATATATGTTTGTATATGGGTGTACAGATAATCCTTAAACTATCAAACCAGGTTTCCTAAAACCATAGCATCTGCACACTATTATCCAATTACAAAAACAAAAACAAGAACCGATCTCACTTGTGAACAGCACATAGCACTATTAAGAGAGAAAAAGACTCAATATATAACATAGGTAACAAATAAATTTACGTCCACTCGGGACGAGGCTTCTCATTCAGGGAGGCTTCGAAGGACGTGGACCAGGAGTGGCTCCCCGCATCCGTGGGGAACGAACTTGCTGCCACGCGTCATCCGGAGGGAGTACAACAGGCAAGTCCGGCAGGTGGTGAAAAGCGTCCCAGTCTGGCACTGGAACCGGAGGGATTCCCAGGACCGTGAAGAAAGCCTGTAAATCCGAAGGTCTAGAGAGACTTGCGATTTTGCCGCCATGAGAGACCTGGAGGGAGAAAGGAAAGCCCCATCTGTATTTCAGCTCGAGTTTCCTGAGAGAGTCTGTAAGAGGTTTCAAGGCACGACGTTGTTGTAAGGTCGACCAGGCAAGGTCAGGAAATATCTGAATCTTGTCGCCTTGAAAGTCTATGCTGTCCAGTTGACGGGCCGATCTCATTATTTCCTCTTTTTGGACATAATAATGGAGCCTACAAATCACATCTCGTGGTCTGTCGGAGGGTAAGCCCCGAGGACGGAGGGCTCTGTGAGCTCTATCGAATATAATGTCCTTGTTCGGATCCAGGTCGATAAGTTCTCCGAATATCGTGGATAAGACGGATGTCAGGTCAGCCTGTTGGACACTCTCAGGTAAGCCCCTGACTCTGATATTATTTCGCCGGCCGCGATTATCCATATCCTCAATGCGTGATTTTAGAAAAGAAATATCGTCCCGTTGGTGAGATAGCACCTCCCGAAATTTGGTCAGAGAATCCACAGTAGACGATTCATGGCGCTCCAGGACATCAACACGAATCGCAATTTGGGACATATCTTGTCGGAGCGCTGTCACTTCCTTAGTGATGGTGGAAAGTAAGCGAGTCTCCAACGCTGAGAAGTCTTGCTTCGTGGGGAGTGACCTTACATGAGATAATATCTCGCTTATCTCCGCAGACAGAGAGGGGGCCTGTGGAGGCGACGGAGACACGGGGGATGTCATGTCGTCCACCGGACCGTGCAGTTTCGGGGAGGTCGGGACAGTTGAGGAAGTAGCGGGGATTGAGGTTGGAATAGATAAGAACTGACGTAGATCCGATGAATGTCGGATCGAAGAGGATGGGACCGCGTCCGGCTTGGTCTTGGCCTTGTTTTTCTTTGTCCCTTTCACCATGAGATCGGTCTTCAAATAAAGCAGTATAGAATTACACTTTCACATATCCTCGGCAGTATGCAGCATGTGGGTCGTCACCGTGCAAAAGCCCCCACGTGGCCTTAGGGCAACATCAGGCAGGCAGGCATATAGCTAGGGAACCACCTCGCAGTGGCAAAACATCCGGCATGCTAAAATTGAGGTGACTCTGCGGGACACTATGCGTTGGATATTTCGCTGTCACGGCACCGCTCCACGAAATTATATGAGAACGGCAGCAGCGGGAGGCGGTCTGTGTGGAGGCCACTGAACAGGGGGCCAGGCAAAGCGGACACTTGATTGCGAGGAAGAATGGATGGATGGATGGATGGATGGATGGGGGGGCACTTTAACAAGTGGACAAGAAATCAATGTGTCCCAGCCTTGTGTGTACCCCACTCCCCTCCCTCGCTAGAGTACCACAAATCGCCTGCCCAGGGACCCCTGGAGGCCAGCCGGAGAGAAAAGCAGAATGTACCTTGGATCGTTTTTAAAATGGCCGCCGGGCGACCGCCGGCGCCGTCCTGCGCTGCGAGTCTCGGAGGCTCCGTCGGGTAGGAGAGTGTTTCGAACAGCCGGCAGCAGGGAGACGTTCTGAGCCGTGGTCAGCGGCTAGTGGCAGAGAGAAGAGCGGAGCTCCGGGGAAGGTCCGCGGTCAGAGTAGCGGGTCCCTGAACTGTCTCCGGCGTGGATGGTAACTGAAGGCCCCGGCTTCAGTGAGCCCCGTAGGCCGCAACCCGCAGGAGCAGTTATAACTGATCCCCGATTCCGCGGGACCTCGGGGGGCTCAGCAGAAGGTACAAGGAGGGTAGGGAAGGTGATGGGGTGGGTAAGAGGGTACTGGAAAGAGGGGAATATGTGAGATTTGTTGAGGGTCCCGGGAGCTCTATGTAAGTCACAGCTGCCTTCTTCAGTAGCCAGGCCACGCCCCTAGGGGTGAGTCTTATTGTGCGTGGGAGGGCATTCCACAGAGTGGGTGAAGCCCGGATAAAATCCTGTAATTTTGAGTGGGAACAAGTAATACGTGTGAATGGGAGACAAAGATCTTGTGCAGAGCAAATAGGTCGGGTAGGGAGATATTTTGAGATGAGTGAAGAGATGTATGTTGGTGCAGTTTGGTTAATAGCCTTGTATGCAAGTAAAAGTATTTTATATTTAATACGGTAGGATACTGGTAACTAATGGAGGGACTGACAGAGCGGATCTGCAGACGATGAATGTCTAGCAAGGAAGATTAGCCTCGCAGCTGCATTCAAAATGGATTGTAGAGGTGAGAGCCTATGTTTGGGAAGACCAGTCAGGAGACTATTACAGTAATCAATGTGGGAGATAATGAGAGCATGGATTAGAGTTTTTGCTGTGTCTTGTGTAAGATATGGTCGTGTTTTGGATATGTTTCTTAGATGTATGTAACATGATTTTGAGACAGATTGAATGTGGGGAACAAAGGACAGTTCAAGAGTCAAGGATGACACCTAGGCAGCGAGCTTGTGGGGTAGGGATAATTGCTAAGTTATCAACAGTGATAGAGATATCTGGTTGGTAACTACTATTGGCCGGTGGAAATATAATTCTGTTTTGGAAATATTAAGTTTGAGGTGGCGAGATGTCATCCAAGATGAAATGGCAGAAAGGCATTCAGTGACACGGCCCAATACAGACGGTATCAAATCTGGGGAGGATAGGTAGATTTGAGTATCATCCACATACAGATGATATTGAAATCCGAAAGAGCTAATACATTCTTTCTATTAGCCATACCGCTCTTAAATGTTTCCAAATGAAAAGTATCCATTTTAAGAGAGTATATATTTATTATTAACAGTTTCTTATATAGCAGCATATGCCATTGCGTTTTACAATTAAATAAGATTTATCAAAAAAATGTCTAAAGCTGGGTACACCTTAGACAGCCAGCAAACGATGCAATGTCAACTATTCTCCTTGAACTCCCAGACAAACAATATAGTGTGTACACACTGTGCAATCTTGCAAAAGATATCTTCAGTGGCCACATCCAGGAGTATGCTGTTGTTGACGATATCCTAGGATTGAGCTGCATGTAGGGCCAACCAGAAGACTTCGCTGATTACCGCGGGGGCAGGCAAATAGGACATACACACTTGACGATCTGAACAATTTGTTATTCTGATCCAGACAGGGCAAATCGTTCAAAATATTGTCTAGTGTGTACCTAGCTTTAGGGTCAACATCGCAGCGCACTGTCCAACTCTGCAAGGTTTGTAATATTTTATATACCAACACCTGGAGGCGTGAGTACAGAGTGATCACTATAGACAGGAATTTATCTTAACGTAGGGTGTACTTATTGGTTGTGTTCTCAGACTTGATAAAGGAATGTCAATTCACGGTGGTGCCAAACACACAGCACAGAAGAAATGTGCAGTACCGTTTTAGAGGTAGAAAAAACGTGTGGTCTTCAGTTTTCTGGCTGTTTGGGTTCCGGCGCACAATAAACCGGCGCCAGAATCCCGACAGCCGGCATACCGACACCGTTTCTCCCTCTTGGGGGTCCACGACCCCCCTGGAGAGAGAATAGATAGTGTGGCGCGCTACCGTGACCGCAGCATGGCGAGCGCAGCGTGCCCGCAAGAGACTCATTTGCGCTTGCCACGCTGTCGGTATGCCGGCGGTCAGGATTCCGGCGCCAGTATGCTGTGTGCCGGGACCCTGAAAGCCAGCATACCATACTACACCCAAAAGAACAAGTATTGAGGAAAGAGTGTAGCCTTAGTATGGATAAACATCCATCGTTTCTAAGTAGAAAAAAGTAATAGGTTATCTTTCTCTAACGTCCTAAGTGGATGCTGGGGACTCCGTTAGGACCATGGGGTTTAGCGGCTCCGCAGGAGACAGGGCACAATAATAAAAGCTTTAGGATCAGGTGGTGTGCACTGGCTCCTCCCCCTATGACCCTCCTCCAAGCCTCAGTTAGATTTTTGTGCCCGGCCGAGAAGGGTGCAATCTAGGTGGCTCTCCTGAGCTGCTTAGAATAAAAGTTTAAGTTAGGTTTTTTATTTTCAGTGAGTCCTGCTGGCAACAGGCTCACTGCTACGAGGGACTTAGGGGAGAGAAGTAAACTCACCTGCGTGCAGGATGGATTTGCTTCTTAGGCTACTGGACACCATTAGCTCCAGAGGGAGTCGGAACACAGGTCTCACCCTGGGGTTCGTCCCGGAGCCGTGCCGCCGACCCCCCTTGCAGATGCCGAAGTTGAAGAGGTCCAGAGGTCCAGAAACAGGCGGCAGAAGACTTTCAGTCTTCATAAGGTAGCGCACAGCACTGCAGCTGTGCGCCATTGTTGTCAGCACACTTCATACCAGCGGTCACTGAGGGTGCAGGGCGCTGGGGGGGGCGCCCTGGGCAGCAATGTATTATACCTTTTTTATGGCTAAAATACATCACATATAGCCCTTGAGGCTATATGGATGTATTTAACCCCTGCCAGATCTCACAAACTCCGGGAGAAGAGCCCGCCGTTTTAGGGGGCGGGGCCTATTCTCCTCAGCACACGGCGCCATTTTCCTGCTCAGCTCTGCTGTGAGGAAGGCTCCCAGGCTCTCCCCGGCACTGCACTACAGAAACAGGGTTAAATCAGAGAGGGGGGGCACTTATTTGGCGATATGATTACATATGTGAAAATGCTATAAGGGAAAACACTTGTATAAGGGGTTGTCCCTGTATAATTATAGCGTTTTTGGTGTGTGCTGGCAAACTCTCCCTCTGTCTCCCCAAAGGGCTAGTGGGGTCCTGTCCTCTATCAGAGCATTCCCTGTGTGTGTGCTGTGTGTCGGTACGTGTGTGTCGACATGTAGGAGAACGATGTTGGTGAGGAGGCGGAGCAAATTGCCTGTATTGGTGATGTCACTCTCTAGGGAGTCGACACCGGAATGGATGGCTTATTTAGGAATTACGTGATAATGTCAACACGATGCAAGGTCGGTTGACGACATGAGACGGCCGGCAAACAAATTAGTACCTGTCCAGGCGTCTCAGACACCGTCAGGGGCTTGTAAAAACGCCCATTTACCTCAGTTGGTCGACACAGACACGGACACTGACTTCAGTGTCGACGGTGAAGAAACAAACGTATTTTCCTTTAGGGCCACACGTTACATGTTAAGGGCAATGAAGGAGGTGTTACATATTTCTGATACTACAAGTACCACAAATAAGGGTATTATGTAGGGTGGGAATAATCTACTTGTAGTTTTTCCTGAATCAGATAAATTAAAGTGTGTGATGATACGTGGGTTTCCTCCGATAGAAAATTATTGGAGGTATACCCTTTCCCGCCAGAAGTGAGGGCGAGTTGGGAAACACACCTTAGAGTGGATAAGGCGCTCACACGCTTATAAGAACAAGTGGCGTTACCGTCTCCAGATACGGCCGCCCTCAAAGAGCCAGCTGATAGGAAGCTGAAAAATATCCTAAAAAGTATATACACACATACTGGTGTTATACTACGACCAGCAATCGCCTCAGCCTGAATGTGCAGCGCTGGGGGGGCTTGGTCGGATTTCCTGACTGAAAATATTGATACCCTTGACAGGAACAATATTTTATTGACTATAGAGCATTTTAAGGATGCATTTCTATATATGCGAGATGCGCATTCTGGCATCAAGAGTAGATGTGATGTCCATATCTGCCAGACGATGTTTATAGACATGACAGTGGTCAGGTGATGCAGATTCCAGACGGCACATGGAAGTATTGCCGTATAAAGGGGCGGTCCATCGGACCTGGTGGCCATGGCAACAGCTGGAAAATCCACTTTTGTTACCCCAAGTCACATCTCAGCAGAAAAGGACACAGTCTTTTCAGTCTCAGTCCTTTCGTACCCATAAAGGCAGGCGGGCAAAAGGCCAGTCATATCTGCCCAGGGTTAGAGGAAAGGGAAGAAGACTGCAGCAGGCAGCCCATTCCCAGGAACAGAAGTCCTCCACAGCTTCTGCCAAGTCCGCAGCATGACGCTGGGGCCATACAAGCGGACTCAGGTGCGGTGGGGGGTCATCTCAAGAGTTTCAGCACGCAGTGAGCTCACTCGCAAGTGGACTCCTGGATCCTACACGTAGTATCCCAGGTGTACATTGGAAATTCGAGACGTCTTCCCCTCACAAGTTCCTGAAGTCTGCTTTACCAACGTCTCCCTCCGACAGGGAGGCAGTATTGGGAAAAAATTCACAGGCTGTATTCCCAGCAGGTGATAATCAAAGTACCCCTCCTACAACAAGGGAAGGGGTATTATTCCACACTATATTGTGGTACTGAAGCCAAACGGCTCGGTGAGATCTAAAAGATTTGAACAATTACATACAAGGGTTCAAATCAAGATGGAGTCACTCAGAGCAGTGATAGCGAACCAGGACGATATGGTGTCACTGGATATCAGAGACGCTTACCTACATGTCCAAATTTTGCCCTTCTCACCAAGGGTATCTCAGGTTCGTGGTACAGAACTGTCACTATCAGTTCAGACGCTGCCGTTTGGATTGTCCACGGCACCCGGGTCTTTACCATGGTAATGGCCGAAATGATGATTCTTCCTAAAAGAAATATGGACGCTTTCCTGATAAGGGCAAGGTCCAGAGAACAGTTGGCGGTCGGAGTAGCACTATCTCAAGTAGTTCTACGACAGCACGAGTGGATTCTAAATATTCCAAAATCGCAGCTTTTTCCGACGACACGTCTAATGTTCCTAGGAATGATTCTGGACACAGTCCAGAAAAGGATGTTTTCTCCCGGAGAAGAAGGCCAGGGAGTTATCCGAGCTAGTCAGGAACCTCCTAAAACCAGGAAAGTATCAGTGCATCATTGCACAAGGGTCCTGTGAAAAATGGTGGTTTCTTACAAAGCGATCCCATTCGGTAGATTTCACGCAAGAACCTTTCAGTGGAATCTGCTGGGAAAATGGTCCGGATCGCATCTTCAGATGCATCAGCGGATAACCCTGTCTCCAAGGACAAGGGTGTTTTCTTCTGCGGTGGCTGCAGAGTGCTCATCTATGAAAGGGCCGCAGATTCGACATTCAGGACTGGGTCCTGGTGACCACGGATGCCAGCCTGAGTGGCTGGGGAGCAGTCACACAAGGAAAAAATTTCCAGGGAGTGTGATCAAGTCTGGAGACTTCTCTCCACATAAATATACTGGAGCTAAGGGCAATTTACAAGGCTCTAAGCTTAGCAAGACCTCTGCTTCAAGGTCAGCCGGTATTGATCCAGTGGGACAACATCACGGCAGTCGCCCACGTAAACAGACAGGGCGGCACATGAAGCAGGAGGGAAATGGCAGAAACTGCAAGGATTCTTCGCTGGGCGAAAAATCATGTGATAACACTCTCAGCAGTGTTAATTCCGGGAGTGGAAAACTGGGAAGCAGACTTCCTCAGCAGGCATAACCTCCACCCGGGAGAGTGGGGACTTCAGCGGGAAGTCTTCCACATGATTGTAAACCGTTGGGAAAAACCAAAGGTGGACATGTTGGCGTCCCGCCTGAACAAAAAACTAGACAAATATTGCGCCAGGTCAAGGGACCCTCAGGCAATAGCGGTGGACGCTCTGGTAACACTGTGGGTGTACCAGTCAGGGTATGTGTTCCCTCCTATGCATCTCATACCAAAAGTACTGAGAATCATAAGAAGGAGATGAGTAAGAACGATACTCGTGGTTCCGGATGGGTCAAGAAGGATTTGGTACCCGGAACTTCAAGAGATGCTCACGGAAGAACCGTGGCCTCTACCTTTAAGAAAGGACCTGCTCCAGCAGGGGCCTTGTCTGTTCCAAGACTTACCGCGGCTGCGTTTGGCGGCATGGCGGTTGAACGCCGGATCCTGAAAGGGCATTCCAGATGAAGTCATCCCTACCCTGGTCGAAGCCAGGAAGGATGTAACCGCAAAACATTTTCACCGCATTTGGCGAAAATATGTTGCGTGGTGTGAGGCCAAGAAGGTCCCTACAGAGGAATTCCAACTGGGTCGTTCCTACATTTCCTGAAAACAGGACTGTCTATGGGCCTAAAATTAGGGTCCATTAAGGTTCAAATTTCGACCCTGTCGAATTTCTTCCAGAAAGAACTGGCTTCAGTGCCTGAAGTTCAGACGTTTGTAAAAGGGGTACTGCATATACAGCCTCCTTTTGTGCCCCCAGTGGCACCTTGGGATCTCAATGTTGTTTTGAGTTTCCTAAAGTCACATTGGTTTGATCCACTCACCACTGTGGAATTAAAATATTTCACATGGAAGGTGAAGATTCTATTAGCCCTGGCTTCAGCCAGGCGTGTGTCAGAATGGGCGGCTTTATCATATAAAAGCCCTTACTTAATTTTTCATTCTGACAGGGCAGAATTGAGGACTCGTCCTCAATTTCTCCTTAAGGTGTTTTCTGTTTTTCACATGAACCAACCTATTGTGGTACCTGCGGCTACTAGGGACTTGGAGGACTCCAAGTTACTTGACGTTGTCAGGGCCCTGAAAATATATGTTTCCAGGACGACTGGAGTCAGAAAATCTGACTCGCTGTTTAGCCTGTATGCACCCAACAAGATGGGTGTTCCTGCTTCTAAGCAGACGATTGCTCGCTGGATTTGTAGTACAATTCAGCTTGCACATTCTGTGGCAGGCTTGCCACAGCCAAAATCAGTAAAAGCCCATTCCACAAGGAAGTGGGCTCATCTTGGGCGGCTGCCCGAGGGGTCTCGGCTTTACAACTTTGCCGAGCTGCTACTTGGTCAGGGGCACACCCTGACTGAGGAGGACCTGGAGTTCTCTCATTCGGTGCTGCAGAGTCATCCGCACTCTCCCGCCCGTTTGGGAGCTTTGGTATAATCCCCATGGTCCTGACGGAGTCCCCAGCATCCACTTAGGACGTTAGAGAAAATAAGAATTTACTTACCGATAATTCTATTTCTCGTAGTCCGTAGTGGATGCTGGGCGCCCATCCCAAGTGCGGATTGTCTGCAATACTTGTACATAGTTATTGTTACAAAAATCGGGTTATTCTTGTTGTGAGCCATCTTTTCAGAGGCTCCTTCGTTGTTATCATACTGTTAACTGGGTTCAGATCACAGGTTGTACGGTGTGATTGGTGTGGCTGGTATGAGTCTTACCCGGGATTCAATATCCTTCCTTATTATGCACGCTCGTCCGGGCACAGTATCCTAACTGAGGCTTGGAGGAGGGTCATAGGGGGAGGAGCCAGTGCACACCACCTGATCCTAAAGCTTTTATTATTGTGCCCTGTCTCCTGCGGAGCCGCTAAACCCCATGGTCCTGACGGAGTCCCCAGCATCCACTACGGACTACGAGAAATAGAATTATCGGTAAGTAAATTCTTATTTTTAAAGCACCAGGGAGAGTCATAATGTTCACAGTACACTACCATTGGAGTTTGGAGCACTGGAAACACATTCTTTGGCAGGACAAATTGACTGACTGACAAATCTGGTTTTGGCAGCTGTTAGGAGAAAGCTTCCTGCCTCAATGGCCCCTTAGTCTAGTGAAGGGAAATGTTAATGCTACAGCATACAGTTATATTCTACAGAATTGTCTGCTTTCAACAGTGTGCCTGAAGGCTGTTTCCTGTTTCCTCATGACAGTGCCCCATGGACTCTATAGGTTGGTTCTATATCGGAGTGGCTGAAGGGACCTTGTGACGTATTGAGGGGAGGAGCTACGTCACCAGGGGGAGGAGCTACGGGCGAACAGGGTACCCGAAAAGTACCCTCGCGGGCTCGCTTCGCTCGCCACGCTTCGGGCACGGTGGCTCGCTCCGCTTCGCTCACCACCTAATTACTAAAGGTAATAGTTGGTGGCGTGGATAGTAGAGGAACTATCCCGCTGGCCTAGCTCCTCCCCCTTGCGTCGTAACTCCTCCCCCTTACGGAAAAGGTCCCTTAGCCCACTTGATTCTAGCATCTACCATGGTCATAGCAAGATACATCATAAAATGATTTACCAAAACTTTGACTGGTCTGCTCAGAGCCCATCGAACGCTGTGCTAAATTGGAACTATGAGCCAGGCCTTATTGTCTATCACTGACTAAATGGAATTCAAATCAGCAACAACCATATTCCCATATCTAGTGGAAAGCCTTTCCAGAAAATGGAGGCTGTAATAGTAGCAAAGGAGGTACAAACCCCACATACTGTACATGCCACATTAATGTCTGGGGATTTAAAAGTTGATGTTAAACAATTGCAGTTACATGGAAATCAGGCTAATGGTTTGAAATCGGGCGTACGTTTTTCACAAACTGCATGCTTGAAAAAGAAAGTGTATGATCACCCATATGCAAAATTGTAGTAACACAGGACACTATGGGGGATATGTATGGTGGTATATGTGCACCTTATGTGCTGCAGATCCGCTTCCCCGTCTGTGTTATGCCAGCGGTGTGTGACATGCACCGGTGTGCCGGTAAATGTATGAACAGTGAGTGGCACTGACCGTACCAACGATTGCAGCTATCGAATTCACCATCTGCCCCACCACAGCACTGTCCCTGGCTGCGGCGGTGCTGGACTCCAGGATGTGAACAAGAGATCTCGCGCATGCCCCCAGAGCCGGCTGGGAGGTGAGAAACAGCACTAGGCCGATGCTCTGTTGGGTCTGGTAGGGATTGCCGGAGGGGGAAAGTTTTCACTCCCTTCAGCAGATGAGGTGTTAACACATCTCTTCTGTACTGCTCTTTACCGAGGCGAAGCAGGAAGAGCTTTAGTGGCACTCTAATACATCTTCCCCTATATATGCAGACCCCTTTAGGTTAGTTTAGTAATGGACATTAAGTGGAACACCCTCATGGAGAAAATAGAATATGTACAGTTTTAGGAGGAGCCTGCAGAAGCGCAAGAAAAATAAGTAGAAATTGGTAAGCTGAAATAATAATAAGGCTAAAGGCACATATTAGAGATGCCTCTGGCTGTAGAGAGCCATAAATAGGCCCAACTTACACTTAGTGTAGATCTGTCATTTATCTTGAAGCTGCTCGCAGTTAAGCTGTGACAATCAGGAAGAGCTGGCAAATCTTAAAGACAGTTATGTCTCCAACTTCTGTTATTTAGGTTATGCGTGTTCATGTAAATTACCTCTGACATTTCACACTGACCTTTACTATTATAATGTAGAGATTTCATTGTTAGCAGAACCACATCTCTGCATGAAATTAAACAAATAAATTATTCATTGCCCTCTTCACTATACCACTTTCTACTAATATGTATCTATCATTCATGAACTAAAGTACTTGTTTAAATCCATTGTTTTAAATTCCTCTCAGTCCTAGCAGACTGTGTAGAACCAAACTAGCACTAGTGGTAGTGCAGCAGCGGCATACCAATGAGCTCTGTGTCCTGCATACAGTATAGTCAGGCATTTCTTTCTTATTCTCTTGAGATTGTATCAGTAACGATTATTTTCTCTGTTTCAGTAACATTTGAGCTGTATAATATCTAAATTGCACATGAAAGACAGATTTAATTAACCAGGAGCTGCTAAAGCAACTACTGCATTTATTTACTGTGCTCAGTCCAACATGATAGACAGGTGTATTTCATACGGTAGGTATATAACAAGGGACATGTATAAAAGTGCTGGACTGCCCGGTTTGCCTGTTAATATGGCTAGCATCGCTGCAAATATAGAATCAGGCTCTCAGAGATTTGATAGTTCAAATGCATTTGGCAGGAATTTTGGTGACTGAGTCAGATGAACTCGCTAATATTTCATGAGTACCGGTCCGGTGTCTAAGGTGGTGTCAGTATGGTATGCCAAGGGAAAAACATCATCAGCAAAGGGCAACAGTGGGCAGAGCTGCATACTCCAGGATTGAGATATTCATGCATTCATTTGAAGTACAAGGCAAGATCAGACAGAGCATCTGCAGATCAATTGACTGCAAATTACAACCTGTGGAGCAATCAGCCAGTTTCATCAACAGCCTGATGAGAACTCCACGGAGCAGGATATCAAAGTTGGAATGCGGAGCTTAAATCACTTATCAATGAACATTTGCGAGTTGAATCTGAATCCTATCAAACCTTTATTGGCTATTCTGTATTCATACATACGCTCATTTTCTCCTCCTCAGCATTATTACTGACCCTCTAACCCCCTTTGCCCCTCCATATTATCATCTTCTCTGCATAGTAACCCTATAAACAAGTCCCCTTCACTATCACCATCCTGTCCCACACATCATCACCCTGTTCCATCATAACCTCTTCATTATAATAATGAAACAGCCATCTACAGTTATCAGCGAAATCCTCTTTTTTCACCATCATTAGCCCATAAATTGTGCATCATTACAACCCCCCAGTTCCACATTATTATTAACTACTAAGTAACCTGCCATACTACATAACACCCCATTCAACACCACAATGATCTTCATTTACTCAGATGGGAACTGACCGGATAGTCTGAGTACTTCTGTGCCACTGTAAAACCTCAGCTTGCTTGATCATACAGGAACTGGTCTGTGTTCAGTACATCTAGGAGCAAGTTTCAGATACCTGTGTCGGTGGTCAGAGCTCTCTTTTGCTATTTTACATCAAGCTTTCTCTACCCAGTGCAACTTGATATAGATGTCCCGATTCACGGTGAGCATGGCTTCCCAGCTGTTAGGTACCATAGCCAGGGTTTGTTGAGCCTAGCCTTAACTTGTAGGAATATGACCTCCAATGCACATATGGTAGATTACCACTTTGGCAACAACTTATTTAACAGTAGGGAATTTGTCAATTATGAACTTACAGCAAAGAAGCTATGATGATTGAGTTCATTTCACCACAAAAAAGCAGTTTTTACCTATAGTCCAGAATTTGGTTACTTGTCAACACTCTGCCATTGTTGGGATATGAATAAAATATGGAGATTCTACTTCCCCGTTGACATATAAGTAAAGCAGGGCTGTGGCTTTTGAGGCAATTTTGGGAGTCAGTTTTTTTTTTTTAAATGCAGTGTATATGTGGGGAGCCATGTTTTGCTTGTCCTTTCATCCACTCCTTTATCAGCCAGTGGATTTCTGTGTTTGGCACCCTGCCCCCCCTGTGCATTGTAGTGACTGTCGTGCACAGAATGCCCCGGTCCACTCCTCCTCCCTCTACTGCCTGTTTGTCCCTGTATTCTTTCCCATAAACACTGGGTTGCTATTCATGGGACAACAATATGACCCCAGGCTAAAATTTCCAAGCCATCCCCTGACTGAGGTAAGAATCACACTTGCCTGTCATATAGTTTTAATGTTCGGCAGTCCTATGATTTAATAAATATAAGCATTTTATTACCCTATGGCAGCTCTATGATGGGTCTGGCATTTCCCACAGTTGGTGCCTATTTTTACCATTTGCTTTCGCTCACTTCAAAACATAGCGATGCCCCTGAGACAGAGACTGTACGGCTGACTGCTGGGGGATGGGCATGCTTGTTGCAGGTGTCGATCATCTCAGGCTCAGAAGGCAGGGTATTGGGGCAGAGCAGCTACTGGCATCTGTTAGTGTAACCTGGAATTCCCCCTGGGCGTAAACTAGGCAGTGAAAGCAGGCCACGGGCGACACACAGGAGTGTGCCGTGGGTATAGAGAGATTGGGTAAAGAAAGTCACAGGGCGGAGAGGGGTGGATTTAAAGAAGCACAGAGCGGAAAGGGGAGGGATGAGGGAGGCACAGGATGGACAGGGGCTGGGTAAGGCCAGCCCCTAATGATCCAGATCATTCCTGCTCCTTGTTGTCTCAATGTGAATCTGCTGCTGCAGTCTGAGCTGTTCAACCTCAGTCCAACCCCACTGACAGCATAAAAATATAGGAGCCAGGCCACCTGCTGTATTGTGTCTTGGTGAATAAATTAATATATTGGTAGTACAGGGGAGAGGTAATAGGGATTCCTCCCAACTCATAGAGAACAAATTGAATACATGTCAGCTAAATTTCTTACTAGCACTATGAGAAGAAAAGATTGATCTGGCCCAATAGATCATTTTCAGACAAATCGGAATGGCATATCTTTCAGTGTGTATGCCCGATATGTGGGTGCCCGTGGTCACTAGTGATGTCGCCCGGTCACGCCTGCTTATCGGCCAACCGGGTTATAATGTTAGCAACATAGTGTTTGCTAATGAAGGATGAAACAGTGATTGTTCCGTTCTTTATTAGATTGTTCTGATGTGTACCGCGGTAACAATATGTTGGCTGCCTTATCATACCATATGGAACACATCGTATCTGTGTTGAGAGGTTGTTCTCTGCTTTTTGGCTAATTAGATCAGATTTGAGGGGATCCACGAAGAAGGTTCTGACTGAGGAAATCATTTTTCTGAGGACAAATTCTGTCTAGATTTATTTAAAATACTAAGGTGCTGATTTATCACCATCCGCATCCTCAGAGAAAGCTCTGACCCTGCAAATGCCTTCTGCAACATTATCGGGGGGGGTTTGGGGGAAAAAAAACCCAGAGAACCTGCTGTGCGCTGTGTACCCACCTCAGTTGCAACTACCTCCCGCCCGCACAGAGATCCCCCCCCGCCACAACCGGTAATTATACTTACCAGACCTAGGAGCCAGTGATCGGTGCTCCTACAGGGCTGCCGTGCATCGGATTCTGTGCTCTGCTGTGACCCCCGGTGCTGTAAAGTGAGCTGCTGTTTTGCAGCATCACTTTACTGCACTGGGGGTCACAGGAGGACACGATGACCAGCAGCCCGCACCAATCAATGGTACTGTAAGTGTGTTTGTTTAATACAATTTATTTTTTATTTTTAAACTGGCAGAGGACAGAGAAAGCTGTGGAGGAGTCAGGATCTCGCAATGATCCCTGTGATTATGCCAGCTGAGGCGTAATTATCACAGGGCTCATTGTGGGATTTTTTTTTTCACTTTTTTTTTTTTTAAGTAAATTTGCTCAGATCACATTTCCCATTATAAGTATGTGGAATGCAATCTGATTACTTAAAAAAATAAGTGAAGTAAAGGGTTTGGAGCAGTTTTTCACAAAAAAGCCCTTTAACCCTTAGTATACCAAGGGGGGGTGGGGGGTCTTCTGAAGACCCCAGAATGTTATTTTTTGTGATCCTGCTGTATCTATAACAACTATTTCTCATACGTGCTAGAGGATGCTGGGGTCCACTTTAGTACCATGGGGTATAGATGGTTCCGCAGGAGCCATGGGCAATTTAACACTTTTTCAGAGTGTGAACTGGCTCCTCCCTCCATGCCCCTCCTCCAGACCTCAGTTTAGAAAATGTGCCCAGGCAGACTGGTCCCACTCTAGTAGAGCTCTACTAAAAGACTTTATTTAGGTTTTTTATTTTCAGGGAGAACTGCTGGCAACAGTCTCCCAGCTTCGTGGGACTTAGGGGGAAGAAGTAGGAACCAACTTCCTAAATAGTTTCATGGCTTTGCTTCTGCTGACAGGACACCATTAGCTCCTGAAGGGTACTGAACACTAGCTGCGGCTATGCGCTCACTCCCACAGCACGCCGTCACCCCCCTAACAGAGCCTGAAGTCAGAAGACTAGTGAGTAGTGTTACCGGAGATCTGCAGAGAGGGACCTCCAGTCATCGTGACAGCTTAAGGTACCACGGAGCGAGCGGGAATGCTGCGCGAGCATGCTATCCATAACACAGCCCAGCAGGGTGCAGGGCGCCCTGGGCATCATTAAACCTACTCTCACTGGCAAAAGGTAGCATATGATGTTGTGGCACAGTCCTACACCCCCGCCAGTATAAAGATTAGAAATTAGCTCTGAGGGGAAACGCGCCATTACAGGGGGCGGAGCTTCCTCAGGCAGCCAGCACACTGTTCAGCACCATTTTCTCCCACCTGCTGCAGGGGAAGAACCGCTGATCCTCCTCTCCACTTCTGAATCAAGTATCAGGGTGCAAAAAAGGGGGGGGGCAGTGTAATTTGGGTGCTCAGTCATATTATTGGCATTATATAAGCGCTTAAGGTCTCTGTGTACAAGGTACATGACAAAGGGATTTTTTCCTTGGCGCTGAGTTGTGAGCTGGCAAATCCTGTTCTGTGTCCCTCTGACAGATTTTACTGTGGGTCTGTCCTCAATAAGCCCCGGAGTGTCTGTGGTGTGATTGTGCACGTGTGTGGCATGTCTGAGGCAGGGAGCTCTTCCCCTGAGGGAGCCATTTTAGGGACACAGAGTTGTAATGTGGTGGTGCTGCCGTCGCACCACGAGCCTGAATGGGTGAAAGAATTACGTGATAATGTGAATCATATCAGTAAGACATTGGATAAGTCTGAGTCTCATGCATAAAATTGGAGAAAATCCGTGGAAGATGTGATTTTTAATAGTTCTGCCTTTTCATCCACAGGGGACCCCTTGGGTTAATAAAAAAGATCTTTTGCACAAGTAGTACAAACTGATACCGACACGGACTCTGATTCCTGTGTCGACACTAGTGTTTCCAGGGGAATAGATCCAAAGTTAGCAAAAAACATTCAATACATGATTGTTGCTATAAAGGAGGTGTTAGAAGTTACGGAGCCCCCTCCTTTACCACAGAATAAGGCTTACTTTAATAAAGAGAAGAAAATTAATGTAACTTTCCCTCCATCTCATGAACTGAACAGTCTCTTTGAGGGAGTCTGGACAAACCCTGAAAAGAAATTTCAGATTCCCAAAAGAATTCAGGCAGCTTACCCTTTCCCTGCAGAGGACAGGAAAAGGTGGGAGTCACCCCCCATTTTAGACAGTGCCCTGTCACGGTTAACAAAAAAGGTGATTCTTCCTGCACCTGGGACAGCTTCACTAAAGTTAGAGTTAGAGACTACGTTGAAATCTATTTATGTGACCAATGGGACACTACTCAGGCCTACCATTGCCTGTGCGTGAGTGAGTAGTGCTATTGAAAAGTGGTCAGAAAATTTGTCATCAGACATTGACACAATAGATAGAGACGAGATACTCCTAACGTTAGGTCATATAAAAGACGCTGCTGCATGCATGCTGGAAGCCATGAAAGATATTGGTCTCTTGGGATCAAGAACCGCTACCATGGCGATCTCAGCACGTAGGGCGTTGTGGATTCGCCAATGGAATGCTGACGCAGATTCCAAAAGGAATATGGAGGCTCTCCTGTATAAAGGCGAGGCCTTGTTTGGAGATGGGCTGGATGCCTTAGTTTCTGCGGCTACCGCAAGTAAATCGACATTTTTGCCTAATGCTCCTGCGCCAGCGAAAAAGACACATTACTCTCAGATGCAGTCCTTTTGGCCCAATAAATACAAAAAGGGTAAAGGTACCCCTTTCTGTGCGGGTAAAGGAAGGGGAAAAGGTAAAAACCCCACAGCCTCTCCTGGATCACAGGAGCAGAAATCAACCTCTGCTTCTGCCAAATCTTCAGCATGACGCTGGGGCTCCCTTGCGGGAGTCCGCTCAAGTGGGGGCACGTCTGAAACTCTTCAGTCAGATTTGGGTTCAATCTGGCCTGGACCCGTGGGTCTTACATATAGTGTCCCATGGGTACAAGCTGGAGTTTCAAGACATTCCCCCATGCCGATTTTTCAAATCGGCCTTACCAGCTTCTATCCCAGGCAGGGAAGTGGTATCAGCAGCAATACAAAAATTGTGTCAGGATCAAGTGATTGTCCTGGTTCCATTGTCACAACAAGGAGAAGGGTTTTATTCAAGCCTTTTCGTAGTTCCGAAATCGGACGGCTCGGTCAGACCGATTCGAAATCTGAAAACACTGAATCTCTACCTGCAAAGGTTCAAATTCAAGATGGAATCTCTGAGGGCAGGGATTTCCAGTCTAGAGTAAAGGGACTTCATGGCGTCAGTGGACATAAAAGATGCCTACTTACATGTTCCTATCTTTCTCTTACGTCCTAGAGGATGCTGGGGACTCCGTAAGGACCATGGGGTATAGACGGGCTCCGCAGGAGACATGGGCACTCTAAAGACTTTAGATGGGTGTGCACTGGCTCCTCCCTCTATGCCCCTCCTCCAGACCTCAGTTAGATCCTGTGCCCAGAGGAGACTGGATGCACTGCAGGGGAGCTCTTCTGAGTTTCTCTGAAAAAGACTTTTGTTAGGTTTTTTATTTTCAGGGAGCACTGCTGGCAACAGGCTCCCTGCTTCGTGGGACTGAGGGGAGAGAAGCAGACCTACTTAACTGATAGGCTCTGCTTCTTAGGCTACTGGACACCATAAGCTCCAGAGGGTTGGAACGCAGGTCTCATCCTCGCTGTTCGTCCCAGAGCAGCGCCGCCGTCCTCCTCACAGAGCCGGAAGATAGAAGCCGGGTGAGTATAAGAAGAAAGAAGACTTCAAAGGCGGCAGAAGACTTCAGATCTTCACTGAGGTACCGCGCAGCGGTAACGCTGCGCGCCATTGCTCCCACATTCACACACACTGACGGCACTGTATGGGTGCAGGGCGCAGGGGGGGGCGCCCTGGGCAGCAATAACAAACCTCAAGGGACACTGGCTGACATATATATACTGCGGAGGCAGTATATTAAATAAACCCCCGCCAGTATAAAGAATTTGAGCGGGACCGAAGCCCGTCGTTGAGGGGCGGAGCTTGATCCTCCAGCACTAACCAGCGCCATTTTCTCCACAGCACGCTGCAGAGAAGCTGCTCCCCGGACTCTCCCCTGCTGAACACAAGTACAGAGGGCAAAAAGGAGGGGGGGGGGGCACATTTATTTGGCGCAGTGAGTGTATTATTGATATATAAAAGCGCTGTACAGACTGGGATTTTGTCCCAGTGTCCAGTGGCGCTGGGTCTGTGCTGGCATACTCTCTGTCTCTCCAAAGGGCCTTATTGGGGGACTGTCTCCATATATATATATATATATATATATATATATCCCAGTGTGTGTGGGGGTGTCGGTACGTGTGTGTCGGCATGTCTGAAGCGGAAGGCTCGTCTAAGGAGGAGGTAGAGAAGATGATTGTGGTGTCTCCGTCGGCACAGATAACACCTGATTGGATGGATATGTGGAATGTTTTAAATGCAAATGTGTCTTTATTACATAAAAGATTGGACACAGCAGAGTCCAGAGAAAAAGCAGGGAGTCAATCCATGGCTTTGACTGTATCACAAGGCCCTTCAGGGTCTCATAAACGTTCCCTGTCCCTGGTAGCAGACGCTGATACCGACACGGATTCTGACTCCAGTGTCGACTACGATGATGAGAGGTTACACCCAAGGGTGGCCAAGTATTCATTATATGATTATTGCAATAAAAGATGTTTTGCATATCACAGAGCACCCCTCGGTGCCTGACATGAGGGTATGCATGTTTAAGGAGAAGAAACCTGAGGTAACCTTTCCCCCATCTCATGAGCTGAACGCTTTATTTGAAAAAGCTTGGGAAACTCCAGACAAGAAACTGCAGATTCCCAAGAGAATTCTTATGGCGTATCCTTTCCCTGCACAGGACAGGTTACGGTGGGAATCCTCGCCCAGGGTGGACAATGCTTTGACGCGCTTGTCCAAAAAGGTGGAGCTACCGTCTCCAGACACGGCAGCCTTCAAGTATCCTGCTGATCGCAGACAGGAGACTACCTTAAAATCAATTTATACACATACGGGTGCCTTGCTCAGACCGGCAGTAGCGTCGGCATGGGTATGTAGCGCAATAGCAGCATGGGCAGATAACTTGTCATCTGACATTGACACCCTTGATAAGGATAGCATTTTATTGACCTTGGGTCATATAAAAGACGCAGCGTTATATATGAGAGACGCTGCGAGAGACGTTGGGCTGTTGGGTTCAAGAGCCAATGCCATGTCAATTTCTGCTAGGCGAGCCCTGTGGACCCGCCAATGGACGGGTGATGCCGATTCAAAGAGACATATGGAAACTTTGCCTTACAAGGGTGAGGTTTTATTTGGGGAGGGCCTCGCGGACCTGGTTTCCACAGCTACCGTGGGTAAATCTTCTTTTTTGCCTTATGTTCCCCCACAGCAAAAGAAAACACCTCAATATCAGATGCAGTCCTTTCGGTCGCATAAGTCCAGAAGGGGCCGGGGCTCTTCCTTCCTCGCCAGAGGTAAGGGTAGAGGGAAAAGAATGCCTGCTACGGCTAGTTTCCAGGAACAGAAGTCCTCCTCGGCTTCTACAAAATCCACCGCATGACGCTGGGGCTCCACTGCGGGAGTCCGTGCCGGTGGGGCACGTCCTCGACTCTTCAGCCAGATCTGGGTTCTGTCAGATTTGGATCCTTGGGCGATAGAAATTGTATCCCAAGGCTACAAACTGGAATTCGAAGAAGTGCCTCCTCGCCGATTTTTCAAGTCGGCTTTGCCAGCCTCTCCCCCAGAGAGGGAAATAGTTTTAGCTGCGATACAAAAGCTGTGTCAACAGCAAGTGATTATCAAGGTTCCCCTAGTGCAATCCCTAAACCTGTATCTAAAAAAGTTCAAATTCAAGATGGAATCTCTCCGGGCAGTGATCTCCAGCCTGGAAGGGGGGGATTTTATGGTGTCACTAGACATAAAGGATGCATACCTTCATGTCCCCATTTATCCTCCTCATCAGGCGTACCTGAGATTCGCTGTACAGGACTGTCATTACCAGTTTCAAACGTTGCCATTTGGGCTGTCCACGGCCCCGAGGATTTTCACCAAGGTAATGGCGGAAATGATGGTGCTCCTACGCAGGCAAGGAGTCACAATTATCCCATACTTGGACAATCTCCTGATAAAAGCGAGATCGAGAGATCAGTTGCTGAAAAGCGTGTCACTCTCCCTGAGAGTGCTGCAGCAACATGGCTGGATCCTAAATCTGCCAAAATCGCAGTTGATTCCAACGACTCGGCTATCATTTTTAGGACACGGAAAAGAAGAGGGTTTTTCTCCCAACATAAAAAGCCCAGGAACTCCAGAGCATGGTCAGAGACCTCTTAAAGCCAATAAGAGTGTCAGTTTATCAATGCACTTGAGTACTGGGAAAAATGGTGGCGGCCTACGAGGCCATACCCTTTGGCAGGTTCCATGCAAGGACATTTCAGTGGGACCTTCTGGACAAATGGTCGGGGTCCCATCTACAAATACATCAGAAAATAAGCCTGTCCGCCAGGGCCAGGGTGTCTCTCCTGTGGTGGCTGCAGAGTGCTCACCTTCTAGAGGGTCGCAGGTTCGGCATTCAAGACTGGGTTCTGGTGACCACGGACGCGAGCCTCCGAGGATGGGGAGCAGTCACACAAGGAAGAAATTTTCAGGGACTGTGGTTGAGCCAGGAGGCTTGTCTACACATCAACGTGCTGGAATTAAGGGCCATATACAACGGCCTACGACAAACGGAGACTCTTCTTCGCGACCTACCTGTTCTGATTCAATCAGACAACGTCACAGTAGTGGCTCATGTAAACCGCCAAGGCGGCACAAGGAGCAGAATGGCAATGGCGGAAGCCACCAGGATTCTTTGCTGGGCGGAAAATCACGTACGCGCGCTGTCAGCAGTCTTCATTCCGGGAGTGGACAACTGGGAAGCAGACTTCCTCAGCAGACACGACCTCCATCCAGGAGAGTGGGGTATTCATCAAGAAGTTTTTGCAGAGATAACAAGTCGTTGGGGGCTTCCTCAAATAGACATGATGGCGTCACGCCTCAACAAGAAACTTCTGAGGTATTGTTCCAGGTCAAGGGACCCTCAGGCGGTAGCGGTAGACGCCCTGGTGACACCATGGATGGTTCCGTCGGTCTATGTCTTCCCTCCTCTTCCACTCATCTCAAAAATACTGAAAATCATAAGACGAAAAAGAGTCCAGACAATGCTCATTGTTCCGGATTGGCCTTGGAGGGCCTGGTATTCAGATCTTCAAGAAATGCTCACAGAAGATCCGTGGCCTCTTCCTTCCAGGGAGGACCTGTTGCAGCAGGGGCCCTGCGTGTTCCAAGACTTACCGCGGTTACGTTTGACGGCATGGCGGTTGAACGCCAAATCCTAGCTCGGAAAGGTATTCCGGGGGAGGTCATCCCTACTCTGATAAAAGTTAGGAAGGAGGTGACGGCGAAACATTATCACCGTATCTGGAGGAAATATGTATCTTGGTGTGAAGCCAAGAATGCTCCTACGGAAGATTTTCACCTGGGCCGTTTTCTCCACTTTCTGCAGACAGGAGTGGATATGGGCCTAAAGTTAGGCTCTATTAAGGTACAGATTTCGGCCCTGTCAATATTCTTTCAGAAGGAATTGGCTTCTCTCCCAGAAGTCCAGACTTTTGTAAAGGGAGTGCTGCACCATGGGACCTTAACGTGGTGTTACAGTTCCTTAAGTCACACTGCTTTGAACCTCTTCAAACAGTTGAGTTGAAATTTCTCACTTGGAAAGTGGTCATGTTGTCAGCCTTAGCATCTGCGAGGCGGGTGTCTGAATTGGTGGCTTTGTCTCACAAAAGCCCCTATCTGATTTTCCATGTGGATAGAGCGGAGTTGAGGACTCGTCCTCAATTTCTGCCTAAGGTGGTTTCATCGTTTCATATGAACCAGCCTATTGTGGTGCCTGTGGCTACGAGGGACTTGGAGGATTCCAGGTCTCTTGATGTAGTCAGGGCCTTAAAAGTTTATGTAGCCAGGACGGCTCAGGTTAGGAAAACAGAGGCACTGTTTGTCCTGTATGCAGCCAACAAGGTTGGCGCCCCTGCTTCTAAGCAGACTATTGCCCGCTGGATCTGTAACACAATTCAGCAGGCTCATTCTACGGCTGGATTGCCGGTACCAAATTCGGCCCAGGTGGGCTCTTCTTGGGCGGCTGCCCGAGGTGTCTGGGCATTGCAACTTTGCCGAGCGGCTACTTGGTCGGGTTCAAACACTTTTGCTAAATTCTACAAGTTTGATACCTTGGCTGAGGAGGACCTCATGTTTGCTCAATCGGTGCTGCAGAGTAATCCGACTCTCCCGCCCGGTCTGGAGCTTTGGTATAATCCCCATGGTCCCTACGGAGTCCCCAGCATCCTCTAGGACGTAAGAGAAAATAAGATCCCAGTGCGGACTAAATTCTGCAAGACTTGTATATAGTTGTTGCTTACATAAGGGTTATGTTACAGTTTTGATCAGTCTCTGGCTGATGCTGTTTTGTTTCATACTGTTAACTGGTTCGTATGTTCCAAGTTGTACGGTGTGGGCTGGTATGTATCTTGCCCTTAGATTGACAAAAATCCTTTCCTCGTACTGTCCGTCTCCTCTGGGCACAGTTCTTTAACTGAGGTCTGGAGGAGGGGCATAGAGGGAGGAGCCAGTGCACACCCATCTAAAGTCTTTAGAGTGCCCATGTCTCCTCCGGAGCCCGTCTATACCCCATGGTCCTTACGGAGTCCCCAGCATCCTCTACGGACTAGGAGAAAAAGATTTACCGGTAGGTTTAAAATCTTATTATCCTCCACATCAAGCTTATCTGAGATTTGCAGTGCAGGATTGTTAATTACCAGTTTCAGACGTTGCCGTTCGGGCTCTCCACGGCACCAAGGGTGTTCACCAAGGTGATGGCTGAGATGATGGTCCTCCTTCGACAGCAAGGAGTCAATATAATTCCTTACCTGGACGATCATCTGATAAAAGCGAGGTTCAGGGAAAGGTTGGTGCAGAACATTGCACTCTCCTTGACAGTACTTCAACAACACGGTTGGATCATATATTTTCCAAAGTCACAGTTGGAACTGACGACAAGATTATCGTTTCTGGGGATGATACTGGACACAGAAGTACAGAGGGTATTTCTTCCAGTAGAAAAAGCTCTGGAAATCCAGAGAATGGTCAAAAAAAATCTGAAACCAACAAGAGTGTCGATTCATCAATGCATTTGGTTGTTTGGGAAGATGGTAGCGGCCTACAAGGCCATACAGTTTGGCCGATTCCATGCCAGAGTATTCCAGTGGGACATATTGGACAAGTGGTCCGGATCCCATCTACACATGCATCAGAGGTTAATCCTGTCATCCAAAGCCAGAATGTTGCTCCTGTGGTGGCTGCGCAGTTCTCACCTCCTGGAAGGACGCAGGTTCGGGATTCAGGACTGGGTCCTAGTAAACACGGATGCAAGTCTCCGAGGCTGGGGAGCATTCACACAGGGGAAAAGATTCCAAGGAAGATGGTCAAGTCAAGAAATCTGTCTTCACATAAACGTTCTGGAGTTGAGAGCCATTTACAACGGCCTTCTACAATCGGTGCAACTTCTTCAAGATCAACCCATACGGATCCAGTCGGACAATGTAACAGCAGTAGCGTACATAAACCGTCAGGGCGGAACGAAAAGCAGAGCGGCAATGGCAGAGGTGACAAAGATCCTCCTCTGGGCAGAAAGACATGCAAGCGCTCTGTCGGCAATTTTCATTCTGGGAGTGGACAACTGGGAAGCGGGCTTCCTCAGCAGACACAATCTCCATCCAGGAGAATGGGGCCTCCACCAAGAAATCTTTGCGGAGGTGACAGGTCTTTGGGGAGTTCCTCAAGTAAACATGATGGCATCTCGTCTCAACAAGAAGCTTCAGAGATATTGTTCCAGGTCGAGAGATCCTCAAGCAATAGCAGTGGATGCACTAGTGACCCAGTGGGTGTTCCGGTCGGTGTATGTCTTCCCTCCACTTCCATTGATACCAAAAGTTCTCAAAATCATAAGAAGAACAGGGGTTTGAGCGTTTCTCATTGTCCCAGACTGGCCAAGGAGGGCTTGGTATCCAGATCTTCAGGAGTTACTCATAGAAGATCCTCGGCCTCTTCTTCTTCGCGAGGACCTGCTGCAGCAGGGGCCGTGCGTGTATCAAGACTTACCGCGGCTATGTTTGATGGCATGGCTGTTGAGCGCCGGATCCTAGCCCGGAAGGGTATTCCCAAGGAAGTAATTCCCACTCTTATTCAGGCCAGGAAAGGAGTAAAGTCTAAACATTACCACCGTATTTGGAGAAAATATGTGTCTTGGTGTGAAACCAAGAAGGCTCCAATGGAAGAGTTTCAGTTAGGATGTTTTCTCCATTTTCTTCAGGCGGGTGTGAATGCTGGTCTACGATTGGGTTCAATCAAGGTCCAGATTTCGGCCTTGTCCGTTTTCTTTCAAAAACAATTGGCCTCCCTTCCAGAAGTTCAGACATTCGTGAAAGGGGTTCTGCACATCCAACCTCCATTTGTGCCTCCTATGGCACGGTGGGATCTTAACGTGGTATTGCAGTTCCTTTCATAAGATTGGTTTGAACCTCTCCAGAAGGTAGAGTTGAAGTTTCTCACTTGAAAAGTGGTCATGCTGTTGGCCTTGGCATCCGCAAGGAGGGTGTCTGAGTTAGGGGCCTTGTCTCACAAGAGCCCTTACTTGATATTCCATGAAGATAGGGCTGAGCTAAGAACTCGTCAGCAATTTCTTCCAAAGGTGGTTTCTTCTTTCCATGTAAACCAACCTATTGTGGTGCCAGTGGCTACTGATACCTTTGCTGGCTCGTAGTCTCTGGATGTGGTCAGAGCTTTGAGAATTTATGTCGCAAGAACAGCTCGGATACAGAAAACAGAGGCACTGTTTGTCCTGTATGCTCCCAACAAGATTGGGTGTCCTGTTTCTAAGCAGACTATTGCGCATTGGATCAGAGGTACGATTCAACACGCTCATTCCACGGCAGGATTGCTGATGCCGAATTCGGTGAATGCCCATTCTACAAGAAAGGTGGGCTCATCCTGGGCGGCTTCCCGGGGGGTCTCGGCATTACAACTTTGCCGAGCAGCTACTTGGTCAGGGACAAACACGTTTGCTAAGTATTCAGCTCCCACTACTTCCTCAAATACCCCACCTACATACCCGCAAAAATGTACACTTGCCCAGATAATGCAAGCAGACACTGATACCGACTCTGATACAGGGGACAGGGATGGGGATATGCAGGGGGGTGATGCATCCCTTGCTAAAGGGGTGCAGCTAATGATTGAAGCCATTAGGGATGTTTTACATATTTCTGAGAAGGTACCTGAACAGGTAGAGGAATCTTATTTTACAGAAAATAGGAAATCCTCGCTTACCTTCTCTGCTTCTAAACTCTTTATAATGAAAAATCATTGGAAAACCCAGGGAAATAATTCCAGATCCCTAAAAGAATTCTCATTGCTTTCCCATTCCCTGAAGAGTATAGAAAGAAGTGGGAAAACCAACCTATAGTAGACGCTTCTGTATCTAGGTTGTCTAAAAAGGTGGTTTTACCTGTCCCTGGTTCAACCGCCTTAAAGGAGCCGGCTGACCGCAAGATTGAGACTACACTCAAATCACTGTACACTGCTTCAGCCCACTATTGCTTGTGCGTGGATTTCTAAAGCCATAGTAAAGTGGTCAGGCACATTACTAGAGGATTTAGATACTATGGATAGGAGTGACACTGACTTGTTTTTACGTCACATACAGGATTCTGCAGGTTTCATGGTGGAGGCCATGAAGGACCTTGGCATGCTGAATGTAAGGGTTACTTCCATAGCTGTCTCGGCACGCAGAGGACTCTGGCTACGCCAATGGACTGCGGATGCAGAATCCAAGAAAAGTGTGGAGAACCTACCCTTCACAGTTCAGGCCCTGTTTGGGGACGCATTGAATGCGTGGATCTCCACGGCAACTGCCGGTAAGTCAGCCTTTCTCCCCTCAGTAGCACCACCGACTAGGAAATCTTATACTACGTCTACACTGCAGTCCTTTCGGACCACAAAATTTTAAAAATCCAAATCCCCTTCCACCTTCTTTAGGGGTGGTCGGGAAAAATCCAGAAAACCTGCACCAACATGTTCTCAGGAACAGAAATCAGGTTCTGCTTCCTCAAAATCTTCAGCATGACAGTGGACCTCCCAGCCTGGAGATTCGGCAGGTGGGAGCAAAACTAAATGATTTCAGTCACATCTTGGCATCATCATGCCTAGACCTCTGGGTGACAGACATTGTTACCCAGGGCTACAGACTGGAATTTCAGGAACTCCCAACTCACAGATTCTTCAAATCAGGCTTACCAGTTTCGCTGACAGAAAGTGCTGTCCTGCAGGAAGCCATTCGAAAATTGGTCCAAACAAATGTTATTGTTCCAGTTCCACCTCACCTAAAACACAAGGGTTATTACTCAAACCTGTTTGTGATACCGAAACCGGACGGTTAGGTAAGGCCGATATTAAACCTAAAGTCATTGAACCCCTACTTGAGGAAATTCAAATTCAAAATGGAGTCTCTGAGAGCGTTGATCTCAGGTCTGGATGAGGGGGATTTCCGGGTATCCCTGGATATCAAGGATGCGTACCTTCAGATTCCGATCTGGCCGCCTCACCAGGCTTATCTAAGATTTGCGCTGCTGGATTGTCACTATCAGTTCTAGGCACTGCCTTTTGGCCTCTCCATAGCACCGAGGGTGTTCACCAAGGTCATGTCAGAGATGATGCTACTCCTCCGCAGGCAAGGAGTTAACATAATTCCATATCTGGACGATCTGCTGATAAAAGCATCTTCCAGGGAGAGGTTGTTGCAGAGTATTGCTCTCTCAACTTGTCTACTCCAGGATCATGGGTGGATCCTGAACCTTCCAAAGTCACATTTGGAGCAGACATGGAGACTGCCCTTCTTGGGGATGATACTCGACACAGAAGTGCAGAGGGTGTTTCTACTGGTAGAGAAAGCGTTGGTGATCCAATCAATGGTACGGGATGTCCTGAAGCCAGCCCGGGTATCGGTTCATCAGTGCATTCACCTTCTGGGGAAGATGGTAGCCTCCTACGAGGCTCTTCAGTATGGAAGATTACATGCAAGGTCCTTCCAACTGGATCTCCTAGACAAATGGTCGGGATCACATCTTCACATGCACCAGCGGATATGCCTGTCGCCGAAAGCCTGAATTTCACTCCTCTGGGGGCTGCAAACTTTTCACCTACTCGAGGGCCGCAGGTTCGGGATTCAGAATTGGATCCTTCTAACCACGGATGCAAGTCTCAGAGGTTGGGGAGCGGCCACCCAAGGGGAAAACTTCCAAGGAAAGTGGTCAAGTCTGGAATCCATCCTTCCGATAAACATTCTGGAACTAAGGGCCATATACAACGACCTTCTACAAGTGGCACATCTTCTGCAAGATCAGGCCATTCAGGTTCAGTCGGACAATGTAACGGCAGTGTCCTACATAAACCGACAGGGCGGAACGAAGAACAGAGCGGCAATGTCACAGGTACCAAGAATCCTCCTCTAGGCAGAAAAGCACGCGGTGGCGCTGTCAGCAATCTTCATTCCGGGAGCGGACAACTGGGAAGCGGACTTCCTCAGCAGACACGATCTCCATCCAGGAGAATGGAGGTGTTCGCAGAGGTGGCAAGCCGATGGGGTGTACCTCAGGTAGACATGATGGCCTCTCGCCTCAACAAGAAGCTTCGGAGGTACTGTTCCAGGTCGAGAGACCCACAGGCAGTAGCGGTGGACGCACTGGTAACTCCGTGGGTGTTCCAGTCAGTGTATGTGTTCCCTCCACTTCCACTCATCCCAAGGATTATCAAACTAATAAAAAAGAACAAGAGTTCAGGTGATCCTCATTGCCCCGGACTGGCCAAGGAGGGCTTGGTACGCGGATCTTCTGGAATTACTGCTGGAGGGTCCGAGGTATGAATCCAAGAAATTTCCTACTGTGGAGTTTCAACTCGGACGTTTTCTCCTATTCCTGCAAGCAGGAGTTGATATGGGCCTGAGGTTAGCATCTGTGAAGGTCCAGATTTCCGCCTTGTCCATTTTCTTCCAGAAACAATTGGCTGCCCTCCCTGAGGTTCAGACATTCTTGAAAGGGGTTCTGCACATCCAACCACCCTTTGTGCCTCCTACGGCACCTTGGGATCTTAATGTGGTGCTGCAGTTCCTACAATCGGATTGGTTCGAACCTCTGCAGGAGGTGGATGTCAAGTTTCTTACTTGGAAGGCGGTCACACTGTTGGCATTGGCATCTGCTAGACGTGTGTCAGAATTGGGGGCATTGTTATGCAAGAGCCCCTACTTGATTTTCCATGATAGAGCTGAGCTCAGAACGCGTCAGCAATTTCTTCCAAAGGTTGTGTCAGCTATTTATATCAATTAACCTATTGTGGTGCCAGTGGCTACTGACTCCTCAATTACCTCAAAGTCCTTGGATGTTGTGAGGGCTTTGAAAATTTATGTGAAGAGAACTTCTCATCACAGGAAGTCGGACGCTTTATTTGTCCTTTATGTTCCCAACAAGGTTGGGTGTCCTGCTTCTAAGCAGACGATTTCTCACTGGATTAGGTTTGCTATCCAGCATGCTTATTCGACAGCAGGCTTGCCGTGTCCAAAATCTGTTAAGCCCCACTCTATTCGTACAGTGAGTTCTCCCTGGGCAGCTGCCCGGGGTGTCTCGGCTTTACAGCTTTGCCGAGCAGTTCTACAAGTTCGATTCCTTGGCCTCTGAGGACCTGAAGTTTGGTCAATCTGTTCTGCAGGAGCCTCAGCGCCCGCCCAGTGCTTCGTATTCCTGCATTGTTACTTGGTTGTGCCTATTAAAATATGGAGAACATATTCTATAGGGACACCTGATTCTGATTCTATAGGGACACCTACTTTCACGACTGGTGTACCATAGGGGCACTCCAGGCATGGGCTAGTCCATTCAACATCCCTATGCTCAGGTAGAACCAATGTTCCCTATCCTCTTATTTCTAATCACAGGAGAAAGTTCATAAAAGAGAAGCAGTTTCTCAAGATGAGATTATTATAATGTTCATAGTCCTTGAAGATGTTTGTAACTTCATATTGTGACAGCAATGTTCCTTTAAATCACATCATCATAGCAATAGGGACAGCTGGAAGCTTCTGTGTATCTGGTATGGCAGGTCTCATAGTAGAAGAATGTGGAATTGTATATTATAGCTCCTCCAATAAGTTTCATATAAATTGGTTGCGGTTTAGCAGTTTTAGCAATGCCTTAGGTAGAAAAACATTTTAGTGTCAGTATCCACATAATAAGCCTTAAAATATGCAATTAATAGCAAAACAAGTTTGGTCAATCTGTTCTGCAGGAGCCTCAGCACTCTCCCTCCCATACTGGGAGCTTTGGTACATCCCCATGGTACTAAATGGACCCCAGCATCCTCTAGGACGTAAGAGAAAATAGGATTTTAATTACCTACCGGTAAATCTTTTTCTCATAGTCCGTAGAGGATGCTGGGCGCCCGCCCAGTGCTTCGTATTCCTGCATTGTTACTTGGTTCAGTATTGTTGTTTCAGCCGTTGCTGAATTGTTCCAAGTTGGTTAGCTTGGCTTTCCTTTTTTGTTATGTGTGAGCTGGTGTGATTCTCACCACTATCTGTGTATTTCCTTCTCTTGAAGTATGTCCGTCTCCTCGGGCACAGTTTCTAGACTGAGTCTGGTTGGAGGGACATAGAGGGAGAGGTCAGCCCACACTATTAAACTCTTAAAGTGCCAGTGGCTCCCAAAGGACCCGTCTATACCCCATGGTACTAAATGGACCCTAGCATCCTCTACGGACTACGAGAAAAGGATTTACCGGTAGGTAACTAAAATCCTATTATCATGAGGATGGGGAGATCGTGTTGTGTAGTAAAGGAGCATGATGGAGAAGGTGGACAGATTAGCTCCAAAAACGAGTTGAGATGAGAGCCAGGAAAGAGATCTGTGAAAGCTTGTTCTATCAGAATAAATACATTTTGGGAACTGTGTAAACATTAATTTATTTGTATTCTACTGAGCATTAAAACCTTGCATCTTTTTAGTTTCATACAGTTTATAGCAGTGGTACCCAAACTTTTTTGAATCAAGGAGCCCTAGAGCACAGGTTCTCAAACTTGGTCCTCAGGTGCACAGTGCATGTTTTGCAGTTCTCCTTACAGAATCACAAGTGAAATAATTAGCTCCACCTGTGGACCTTTTAAAATGTGTTAGTGCACTGTGTGAAGTCCTGAGGGCCGAGTTTGGGAACCTGTGCCCAAGAGTATCAGAATTTTTTTCACAGCGCCCATAGGCCAAAAGTTTCTTCCATACCCAGAGCCCAAGGGCTGCCCCATGAAGCCATTTTTTTTGTAGGGCTATGCAGATTCGGCAAATACATATCATTTGACACTTTAAATTGGTTGTGGAGTGTTGTGTGAGAAGGAAGACCAGCTGCTAGTTGCAGTCCCTTGATTGTGACCAGCGACTGATCGACCCTCCCACACTCCGTACCTGCAGTCATGAGAAGTCTGGAAGGAGCCCAAGAAAAAAATGCCTGCATTTCGCAGATCTTATGGGCCCTACAGACACTGCGATCCGCCGCCGAGCTGCCCGACCGCCGATACGGCAGACGGGCGACCCGACGGCGGGGAGGCAGTGATGGGGGGAGTGAAGTTTCTTCACTCCCCCCATCACCCGGCTCCATACAAGTGCAGGCAAATATGGACGAGATCGTCCATATTGGCCTGCATGCACAGCCGACGGAGCCCCCGCGATGAACGAGCGCGGGGCCGCGCATCGTTCATCGCTGGTGATAAAGGGATACCCAGGAAAGGGCACCCTTTGCTTTACCAAGTTCAAGCACGCATTCAGTCAGTCAGCATCAGGTTCATACACGGCTGCAGCCAGTGACCAGTGACCTGACCACCAGTCACCACCAGTTTAATATATATATATATATATAATTGTATATAATATATATATAATATTGTATACCACCTACCCGTGGTTTTTTTTTTTTTCTTTCTTCTTTATACATACTACTATAGTAGCTTACTGTAGCAGTCTGCGGTGCTGCTGAGCTGACAGTGTCCAGCAGGTCCGTCATCAGTCATTACATAATAAATATATATACCTGTCCGGCTGCAGTACTAGTGATATTATATATATATATATTGATTTAATCTCATTATCATCCAGTCTATATTAGCAGCAGACACAGTACGGTAGTCCACGGCTGTAGCTACCTCTGTGTCGGCAGTCGCTCGTCCATCCATAAGTATACTAGTATCCATCCATCTACATTGTTTACCTGAGGTGCCTTTTAGTTGTGCCTATTAAAATATGGAGAACAAAAATGTTGAGGTTCCAAAATTAGGAAAAGGAAAGTTGATAAAGATGGAAGCCATATTTGTTTATAGGACTCCATTTAATAAAATGGAGTCCTATGAACAAATATGGCTTCCATCTTTATCAACTTCCCCTCTTTGATTCTAATTTTATTTTACCCTTCCTTTACCTGGTCACTGATTCTATAGGGACACCTACTTTCACGACTGGTGTACCATAGGGGCACTCCAGGCATGGGCTAGTCCATTCAACATCCCTATGCTCAGGTAGAACCAATGTTCCCTATCCTCTTATTTCTAATCACAGGAGAAAGTTCATAAAAGAGAAGCAGTTTCTCAAGATGAGATTATTATAATGTTCATAGTCCTTGAAGATGTTTGTAACTTCATATTGTGACAGCAATGTTCCTTTAAATCACATCATCATAGCAATAGGGACAGCTGGAAGCTTCTGTGTATCTGGTATGGCAGGTCTCATAGTAGAAGAATGTGGAATTGTATATTATAGCTCCTCCAATAAGTTTCATATAAATTGGTTGCGGTTTAGCAGTTTTAGCAATGCCTTAGGTAGAAAAACATTTTAGTGTCAGTATCCACATAATAAGCCTTAAAATATGCAATTAATAGCAAAACAAGTTCCTTAGCAACAATAGATAATATTTCTGAAAAGCAATTGGTTGTATGGTGTTTATAAAACCAAGAAAAGAAAGAATCTGGAAATACACTGGTATAATTATGATTAGTAGCGAACTGATTTTTCAACTGTATTACTTCATTTATCTTTTCATCAATAATATCTTCTTGGCTAGTATAATTTATTAAATAAGTACAACATTTTACTTCATAGACGGTCTGCAAAGTGACATACTAGCCTGCAGATACAGTAAACAATTGGTGACAACTGTTTATATTGGTCCTGTTTTACATTCAATGACTAGCATCTTCTATGCCTATTTGTCTTTACTTGGGTAATTGTTGACATCCTATGTGTATTCCCTTTTGTTCTGTTATTTTTGGCATAGTTACTGATTATTGCACTATCACTTGACTCCTTATATAAGTAAGGTTCAATCATTACTGTTTATATAAGAATAATCATGCTAACAAGAAGAACTAACTAACACATTATACATCCCCCAGACCCTTATATGGCCTGGGGCCTATTAAATTGTATCTATATATTTTGATTATGTATCGTGATTGGATAATACTTCCTTTGTCACTTTCTTGCAATGAGATGCGTTTATTTACGAGTTTCTTTCACTCAACGTGACTGAAGTGGCGGTAGTCAACAGAACTTAAAACGGTCCTTTGAATCTGGGTTCAAGAGACTTTCTCTTTCTTAGTGACCACCCAATCACCTTGCTTTAGTTCATGTGAGTCTTGGGAACAGTTGGTGTCTGGAATAGAATCAAAAACTTTTCCGTGCAATTTGGTTAGTTGCTGTTATATATGCATTACATAATAAGTTAAGTTACCATGCTCATGTAGAAGCTGCTGGGAAAATAACATACTGTCCTAGCAACAATACCAAAATAAGATTTCATATGGTATTAGCCCATGCTTTTCACTTGAAGTATTTGTGAGAACAAAGCAATGGGTAAACCTTCTAGCCATGTTTTGCCTGTTTCTGTAACTTATTTTTATAGCTTTAGTTTTAAGGTAATAAGTTTTTCTACATGTTTACTACTCTGCCTATAGGGAGTGTAAAAGGCCTGAGTAACACCTAAATCTGACAGAATTTTGCCTAATACTTCTCCTGTGAAATGGGTACCTCTGTTGCTTTCAATAACTTAAGGTACTCCATATCTACATATTACTTCTTGCATTAACTTCTCTGCAACTGTTTTTGGCGTTTGCTGCTTTACAACGCCAAGCCTTGACCCAATTTGGAAATAGATCTTTGCACACAAGTACATTTTTATACCCAGAACATTTAGGTAACTGGATAAAGTCTATTTGTAATCGCTGAAAGGGGTAGCAGGTTTGCGGGGTACTTTTTGCTGGTACCTTCACAACCTTTCCTGGGTTATGTAAAGCACAAGTTACACACCCTGCAACATAAGCCTGTGCTGCTTGTGTGAAACCTGGTGCCACCCAATGCTGGTTCAGAATCCTCACCATTGCATCTCTGGATTGGTGCGTTTTTCCATGCAATATTTGTGCTAAGACTGGGTAAAGTGAGCGTGGTAAACAGATACGGTTCTCCACCATCCACCTGTCACCGTGTATTTGCCCACCTAATTTTTCCCAATCCTTTTTCTCCTTGCCTAAGGCCTGTGCTTGTAATTTGCACAATAACTGTAAGTCTAATGACTCTGGTGTGACAGTTAACATCACCTGAGTGTCTGGCAGAGGCTGGACTGCTGCAGCTTTTGCAGCCTGATCAGCTAGAGCGTTTCCTCTGACCTCTGCAGTATCCTCTTTAGTGTGTGCTTTGACCTTTATAACTGCTAATTTCTTTGGCAATTGAAAGGCAGCAAATAATGCCCTAATACAGTTTGCATGTTTTATTGGTTTTCCTGAAGAGCCTATAAAATTTCCGCTCTTCCAGATAACTACATAGTCATGGGCAATACCAAAGCAGTAACTTGAGTCTGTATAAACGTTAACTGTTTGACCTTCAGCATAAATACAGGCTGCTATTAATGCCCTAAGTTCTGCCTCCTGGGCTGTACTACCTGATGGCAAGGGTTCTTGTATTAAGATGTCTGTCTCTGTGGTAACTGCAAAAACCTGTATGCGGTTCCCCATCCACATAGTACCTGGAGCCATCCACAAATAAATGTAAATCTGCATTTAGTAGAGGATGTTCCTGTATGTCTGCTGTACTTGCGGCTTCAAGATTCATTAATTCTATACAATCATGTTGTTGATCGTGTATAGAAATTGAAACATTTGATTGGTTTTCTGTGCCTGTCATTTCATCATCACTCGCACCATTCCCCTCTTTTGAAACCAGCGGCAATAATGTAGCTGGGTTCAAAGAAATACAACGTTTGATAGTGACATTGGATGGTGTAAGCAATGCTACTTCATATTTGGTTAGTCTAGCAGCAGATAAATGTTTAGTCTGCGCTTGGTTCAGAATTTCAGTCACTGAGTGAGGCACCTGTACAGTTAAGGGATGACCCAGAACAATATCAGCAGCTTTGTCTAACAATAACGCTGCTGCTGCTGCTACTGACTTGACACATGTTGGTGCTGCCCGTATGACTGGGTCTAACTGTACTGAATAATACGCTAGGGGTCGCTGCTTGTCACAATGTACCGGAGTTAATATTCCTTGCGCATGGCCTGAAATTTCACAACAAAACAAATTGAAAGGCCTTGCATAATCAGGAAGTCTTAATGCTGGTGCTGATATTATGTCTGTTTTTAACTGACAAAAAGCATCTAGCTGTTCTTGTGTCATGAGTAATGCACCTTGTGCATTTTGTCCCTTTAGGGCATCATATAACACTTGTAGTTTCTGTGATGCGCCTACAATTCACTCTCTGCAATAAGTGATTAGTCCTAAAAGGATATGAGTTGTTTAAATGTTTGAGGAGGTTTAACTTCTGAAATAATTTTCCTCCTTTTTGTAGTGATATACTTACTATAAGCAGAAATGCAGTGTACCAGAAATTGTACTTTGTCTGGTGCATATTGTAACTTATTTCTATGTACCCTACATTTCTTTTTTTTAAATATATGAATAGCAATAAGTCTTGACATTTGGGTTTTATTTAAAAATACCTTACACTTGTTGTTCTTTTGATGGCATCATATAAAACTTAGTTTTCTGTGATGCCCTTGGAATGTATTTTGTACAATAGGTGATTAATTTTAGAAATGACTTAAGCTGTTGTAAGGTGTGTCATAGAGATATTTCTAAAATAAACCTCCCTCTTTTACTGTTATATGCCAAGCATCAGCAGTAATGCAATGTTAATGTATGTTCACCTAACATCTTTCAGAGGTATCATTTATGCATTGTTACAGCTTACAGTTACAATTGTTATGCACACCAGTGCCTGCAGGAAAGTACTGGTGTCAGGACTGTTATGCACTTCAGTGCCTGCAGGAATGTACTGGTGTTTGAACTGTTATGCAAAACAAATGGACTCACAGACAGACTAGGGAATATGACATAACGTACACAGAAGGTGGTAGGGTAACAAAATACACACAACGTGAACAGAGAAGCCCAGAGGCTAAGGAACTGGGTATCTCCCTTGTATTAGAACTGCTCAGATGTGAAAAGCAAGATGTTGTGTTTTAATACATAGAAAACCCGAAATGCTGTTGCTAAGGGCAACAGCAAAACCCTAAAGGGTTACCAACGGGTGTGGCAGTAAACTCCTTGGTCAGAGATGGAATGATAGACACAAGGAGATTCTCCACAATCCTAATTCTCACTTGCAGTGCACAGGTTCGGTTTACTGCCACTAAACTGACCCCTGACACCTAGCACAGTGAGACAGGATTAGACAGGCAAGTCTTAGAATACAGCCGCAAACTTGCTAAGTTCACAGAGTAGTAACAGAACCCCAGCAAGCTAAACGACTGACTCCAGTCTTACTGCTAGGTCTGGATTGGCAGAGTGTAATACCAAATCCCCAGGCCTATTTGCAGTAAGCAACAAACAAATACAAAGCTACACAGTACTGGCTAACTTTCAGAAACTGACTAACCAACAAAGATTCAGCAGCATCTGCTTACCCTGAAAAGAGGCCTTATAAAGCAGGTGCTGTCCACGCCCCACTCAGACCTCACAGACTGTGAGCACAAAAACCAGCACCGGATCCCCTGCCATGCACAGAGCCTATAACCACTGCACAGCAAAAGACCCGAACCGGAGTATCAGCTGCGCTCAGGTTACTCCGCTAGCACTTGTCTCCCGGTTGCCATGACGACGTGGCAGCACAGGGCAGGAGACCCTAACAGTACCCCCCCTCTGACGAGGGGTCAAAGAACCCCTACCACCGGGTTTATCGGGGAACTGCGAGAAGAAAGAGCGTATCAGTCTGGGGGCATGAAGATCACAACTGCGCACCCACGACCGCTCCTCCGGGCCATACCCCTTCCAGTGCACCAAAAATGACAGCCGACCCCGAACCACCTTGGAGTCAAGAATCCTTTCAACAACAAACTCCCTCTGGCCACGTATCAGAAGAGGGGAAGGTCTTCCACTGGAAGAAGGATTACTAATCGCCCGTTTTAAAAGGGAACAATGAAATGTTTTATTGATACCCAAAGAACGGGGCAGATCTAACTGAAATGCCACCGGATTGATAACCCTGGTGATCTTATAAGGGCCGATGAACCGGGGGCCTAACTTATGAGATGGCTGTCTCAACTTCAAATTCTTGGTAGACAACCAGACGAAGTCTCCTAATTTGAAGCTGCAGGGTCTTTTCCGCTTATCAAAAACCCTTTTGGTCACTAATGACACAGACACAAGGGCTTTCTTCACTTTCCGCCAAATACCTCTAAGGACCGAAACCACAGAGGAACCACCAGGCGTGGAGTCCAGGGGGTCAAAAGAATTGGCCTTAGGATGATGCCCATACACACAAAGGAAGGGAGAGATCCCTGTAGCAGAGTGAGCCGCGTTGTTATAGGCAAACTCCGCCATGGACAGATGAGTAACCCAGTCAGTCTGACACTTGGAGACATAACACCTGAGGAACTGCTCCAAGGACTGGTTCACCCTTTCAGTCTGCCCATTAGACTGCGGATGGTAGCCCGACGACAAGCTGACAGAAATCTGGAGATCGGAACAAAATGCCCTCCAGAATTTGGCCACAAACTGGGATCCGCGGTCAGAGACCACATCAAGTGGCAACCCGTGGAGACGCACAACATGCAGCATAAATAATTCAGACAGGCGTCTGGCCGATGGCAGCCCAACCAGTGGAACGAAGTGCGCCATCTTCGAAAACCTGTCAACGACAACCCAGATGGCTGTCATCCCCGAGGATTTGGGCAAGTCCACCACAAAATCCATTGAAATGTGGGTCCATGGCTTAGATGGGATAGAGAGTGGATGTAGTGGGCCAACAGGAACCCCTCTAGGAGTCTTATTTCGGGCACAGATGTCACATGCCCGAACCCACTGATCCACATCCTTAGCCACCGAGGGCCACCACACCGCCCTAGATAGCAACTCCCGAGTTCTGGCAATACCCGGGTGACCTGCAGACTTCTTGGCATGGAATTCCAGGAACACTCGCTGTCTTAACCTAGGAGGCACAAACAAAAGACCTACCGGAAGGTCTGGAGGAGCCTGCTCCTGTGCTCTAAGGACTAATGATAAGAGGTCCTGGGTAATGCCCACTTTAATACATGATGGGGAAACAATGGGCAACGGCTCCTCGGTGGTCTCCTGGATTGGAGCAAAACTCCGCGAGAGCGCATCAGCCTTGATGTTTTTTGACCCAGGGCGATATGTTATCAAAAAATTAAAGCGAGCAAAAAACAAAGCCCATCGTGCCTGCCTGGCATTGAGACGCTTCGCTGACTCTAAATATGCCAGATTCTTGTGGTCAGTGAGAATTGAGACCACAAACTTAGCCCCCTCAAGCCAGTGTCTCCACTCCTCGAGTGCATCCTTAATAGCCAACAATTCCCGGTTACCCACGTCATAATTCATCTCGGCAGGCGAAAATTTACGGGAAAAGTAAGCACAGGGATGAAGGCGATTATCTGACACTCCCATCTGAGAAAGCACTGCCCCAATACCCATCTCAGAGGCATCCACCTCCACCACAAAAGGACGCTCTGGATCTGGGTGTCGCAGCACCTTGGCCGAAACAAATGCCCTTTTGAGACGGGCAAAACCCGCTTTAGCCTCACAAGACCAGTGAGCAACATCCGCCCCTTTCTTAGTGAGTGCCACCAAGGGCGCCACTATAGACGAAAATCCAGCGATAAATCGTCTATAAAAATTTGCAAAGCCCAGGAAACGCTGAAGCGCCTTCAAACTAGTGGGCTGCACCCAATCCAGGACTGCCTGTACCTTGGAACCCTCCATTTGGAAACCTTCTGGGGAGATAATATATCCTAGAAATGCGATTTGCTGAACTTCAAATTCGCACTTCTCCAGCTTCGCCCCAAGCCGGTGGTCTCTGAGTTTCTGGAGGACTAAGCGTACATGCTTCCGATGTTCCTCCAGGGAATGGGAGAAGATTAGGATGTCATCTAAGTATACAACTAAGAATCTATCCAAATATTCCCTGAGCACATCATTCATGAAATCCTGGAAGACTGCCGGGGCATTACAGAGCCCAAAAGGCATCACCAAATATTCATAATGCCCCGATTGGGTATTAAAGGCAGTCTTCCATTCATCCCCCTCTCTTATTCGGATTAGATTGTACGCACCGCGTAGGTCAATCTTAGAAAAAATGGTGGCAGTACGAAGCTGGTCAAACAAGACCGAAATGAGAGGCAGTGGGTATGAGTTTTTAATCGTGATACGGTTCAATTCCCTGAAGTCGATGCAGGGTCGCAACGAACCGTCCTTTTTACCCACGAAGAAGAACCCCGACCCAACTGGAGACTGTGAAGGTCTGATAAATCCCTTAGCCAAGTTCTCCTGAATGTACTCTGCCATAGCCTGAGTCTCAGGACATGACAGGGAGTACAACCTGCTCTTGGGAAGCTTAGCATTTGGCAACAAATCAATGGCACAGTCATAGGAGCGATGGGGAGGTAGTACCTCTGCAACTTTTTTGGAGAACACGTCCGCAAAATCTGCATAACACCCTGGCAATCCTGGCAAACTTAGCTGCGAGAACCTGACTGGAAGGCTCAAGCAACTCCTGAAACAATCAGTACTCCAACTAAGAATCTCCCCAGAGACCCAGTCAAATTGAGGATTGTGGGCCCTTAACCAGGGTAACCCCAACACCAATGGGGCAAAAGTACAGACAGTCACATAAAAGGACAATTTTTCAGAGTGTGTGGCTCCAATAAACAAAGAAATCTGGCTAGTGCAAGAGGTAATTTTACCTTGGGATAATGGTTCCCCGTTTAACCCACAAATCTCAATTTCCGATGCCAAGGGTACTAAGGGAACAGAGTGTTTCAGGGCGAATTGGCGGTCCATAAAAACCCCGTCGGCCCCACTGTCCACAAAGGCCTCAGTCTTGACAGTTTGACCGAGGATCTTCAAAGTCACCGGAATGATAAAAGTCTTCTTGGGAAATTCTGACTTCTGGCCTGACAGGATATTTCCCATCACCCTCAGGCCCTGAAGTTTTCCGGCTTTTCTGGGCATGATACTACCACATGACCTTTATTCCCACAGTACAAACACAACCCCTGCTGTCTCCTCGGAAAATTCCTCAGAGTCTGAGGTTCCCTTGGGAAGGAAGGAAATCTCAGTCTCCCTTTCAAGCCTACGCTCTCTCAGCCGTCTATCCACCCGGATGGATAACTGCATGAGCTGATCCAAGCTATCAGGCAAGGGATGTTGTACCAGTTGGTCCTTTATCTGGTTAGAAAGACCTCTTCGGTACTGGTGTCTCAGGGCTGGGTCATTCCACTGGGTATCATGGGCCAACCTCCGAAACTCCGTACAGTAAACCTCAACTGGCCTTCTCCCTTGCTTAAGGATCGAAATCTGAGCCTCGGCTGAGGCCGTCTTGTCAGGGTCATCATACAACATGCCCAGTGCCGTAAAAAAAGCATCAACACTTTTAAGCGACGGACAGTCAGGCTGCAACCCATATGCCCAGACCTGTGGGTCTCCTTGTAGCAAGGAAATCACTATGCCCACCCGCTGAATCTCCGACCCAGAAGACTGAGGCCTAAGCCGGAAGTATAGCTTGCAGCTCTCCTTGAAACAAAAGAACTGCGAGCGATCTCCAGAAAAACGATCCGGGAGATTTACTTTCGGCTCCTTAACCCCTGCAGGTGCTGCTGCTGCGGGAGCTCCGCCAGCAGCCTGGGAGGTGTGCATTTTAATGGACAAATCATTACATTTTTGAGTCAGGACCTGCACCTGATCAACCACCTGTTGCAACGTATTTTGAGGGGTATGCTCCATATTCCCACAAAATTTCAACAGGAGTATTGGGCTGCTGAATATGTTATGCACACCAGTGCCTGCAGGAAAGTACTGGTGTCAGGACTGTTATGCACTCCAGTGCCTGCAGGAATGTACTGGTGTTTGAACTGTTATGCAAAACAAATGGACTCACAGACAGACTAGGGAATATGACATAACGTACACAGAAGGTGGTAGGGTAACAAAATACACACAACGTGAACAGAGAAGCCCAGAGGCTAAGGAACTGGGTATCTCCCTTGTATTAGAACTGCTCAGATGTGAAAAGCAAGATGTTGTGTTTTAATACATAGAAAACCCGAAATGCTGTTGCTAAGGGCAACAGCAAAACCCTAAAGGGTTACCAACGGGTGTGGCAGTAAACTCCTTGGTCAGAGATGGAATGATAGACACAAGGAGATTCTCCACAATCCTAATTCTCACTTGCAGTGCACAGGTTCGGTTTACTGCCACTAAACTGACCCCTGACACCTAGCACAGTGAGACAGGATTAGACAGGCAAGTCTTAGAATACAGCCGCAAACTTGCTAAGTTCACAGAGTAGTAACAGAACCCCAGCAAGCTAAACGACTGACTCCAGTCTTACTGCTAGGTCTGGATTGGCAGAGTGTAATACCAAATCCCCAGGCCTATTTGCAGTAAGCAACAAACAAATACAAAGCTACACAGTACTGGCTAACTTTCAGAAACTGACTAACCAACAAAGATTCAGCAGCATCTGCTTACCCTGAAAAGAGGCCTTATAAAGCAGGTGCTGTCCACGCCCCACTCAGACCTCACAGACTGTGAGCACAAAAACCAGCACCGGATCCCCTGCCATGCACAGAGCCTATAACCACTGCACAGCAAAAGACCCGAACCGGAGTATCAGCTGCGCTCAGGTTACTCCGCTAGCACTTGTCTCCCGGTTGCCATGACGACGTGGCAGCACAGGGCAGGAGACCCTAACAACAATCTTGATTTTATACCATGTAAATGTAATTGCATCATGAGGGCAGACTTCTATCTTAGGGGTATGGACTATGACTACAGTTCTGCCCACTTCTCATACCTAGTTTACCTCATTACTTGGCCCCACCCCTTGTAATAGTTACCCAAACACTTCCTGATTCTCTGACATTTCATTACACACTGTAACTGGAACAGTAACGAGCTGTACATTAAAGAAAATAGTTTCTTACATCTGTAACATGTTTCTAATTATCTACCTATGAACTGTTACTGTTTTAGACACAGAGATATTAATTTTACTGTGGAGATTTTTATTTTTTTTATACAAATACATGTTATATGTGTAGTCTTATGACAGCCCTTTTCTATTGGCTGGGGCAATATTCATTTGGCCACAACACATTTTATTATATTTATCCAAAACTTTATATTAAGATAATACTATTTTACACACACAAATAAAACACTGAGAGTGAGCCAGCACTCTCCCAACTCCGAACAGGGGTTAGCTGGAGTTTAATGATAAACCATTAGAACTTACATAATACATTATATTACACACTTCCATTGAAGTCTATAAGTCATTTGTAGCCACTGATTCAATGCATATTTATTAATGTATTTTACTGACTATATAATTATTTTTTATTTTGTGGCACAAAATGACAGAAAAGTGCAAACACACTGACTACAATTTATGAATAATTTTTTTACACAATTTGATAAGCATGCAGTTTCAGAGACAAAAGCAGCCTGAAACTGAGACTTTTCGACCTCAGTTTTACCTAATGACGGACCAGACCAGCCCACATGGGAAGGCAAAAAGAAGTCAAGAATAGATTACCACCAGCTGGTTTTATGTTTGCATTTCCATGCCACCTGAGTCCAATTGTCCATCACTAAGCAGGATCCAGAAAACTTATAACCCTTTTTGGATTCTATTTTTAGGTTTAAATTATTTTTAATTTTCTTTACATGTTTAATGAACTTCATAAATTGTTGTTTAACATCAGGGAGTTCTGTAACTGTTATGTTAACAGTTCTGAATTTTTTATATTATGCAGTGGTTCAGCGCAACTTTTGGCGCGCTGGATTAGGTCCGTCAGCAGCTACACCAGGTGTGACAGCATCTTATGTGTACACCGGATATAGTTTGCAGAGACCAAATTCTTAAGTAAATTATACACTGGAGGTGCAGATGTCAAGCTTGAGACCATACATAAAAAAAAAATTTTGGAGACATTTTTGGTCTCTTGACATTACATGCTGTACAATTTTTAGTCTACCAATATATTAGTCTGTGGCATGCACATCTTCATGTATAATTAGTAGGTTTTTTATTTTTTTTTAACACTGGCAATCATTTACTGATTAACTTTTTAGATTTTAACAGATTTTTTTAACATTTGGTTCTTTACAGGGCTTACATTTATAGGACCAAGGTGTTTGACTAATTGGACATAGTGTATCATTTGGTGGGTTACAATGTCTACAATTTGGACATGCCCAGTACGGACACCCTTTGGTTTTCTTGGGACCTCTATGTATCATTGTTTCCTGTCCAGATATGTCTGCATCTTTAAAATCATCCATATTAATTAGAGCCATTTGTTCTTGAGTTTGTCCTAACTCTTTAACTTTTTCTTATACTGAAGTAATTTACCTGTTTTAATCCACAAATCAAGACTCTGTTCCAGATTATTATCCTTCACATATCTCCCATAGGTTACTATAATTTGTTTCAACCTATCCGGGTCTAGTGCCAATAGTAGTCACTTTTGCCCATTGAAACAATCGTCTCATACCCTTCAAGCATTGCTCACCATGTACATTCTTCATAATGTACATGGCACTCCGAGGTGCTTCATCCGAAGGATAAGTATTTGTATTTCCCAATACTTATGGCCAGTAAGCATTCAATAAAATCCGGGAAACATCAGTAGCCTGGATCTAACGGATCCTCAGAGATATAACTGTGAGGAAAATTGCCTGAAACAGAGGTGATCTGTAACCAATTTTTCCCTATGTCACTATCCTTTGGAATAAAATGACATTCCATCAATATGAACACATCTTCTATTTTTCCAAACCCCTTCTTCTGCAGAGTACACTACTGCTTTTAAAACAAATGGATGTCCCTCCCCTAACTTATGTATAATAGCTATGCAGACACAATTCTGACAGGACATTTAACTTGCATTTAGTGCTCGCACTGGTCTGTGGTTACAGCTCACGGAAGAGAGAGAAAAATTTTTTTTTTTTTAAACGGCTTCCGTTCCTGTTTTTTTTTTCTTAAACTCTGTACGCTATAATTTTTAAAGTCACAGGACGTGTTTTGTTGAGGTGCTAGCAATATATGCAAGTCAGATGCAATGATATTATACTGTGAGTACAACTTAGACTTTTATATTATGTACAATATAATGTTCTGAACCTTCCAATTCAGACAGTATATCTGACCAATCCTTTCCAATATTTCTTACTTTAAGAATAAAATGACAATGTATTGGTACAAAAATGTTAAACCCCTCTTCCCACGGTTCAGAGAATAAGGGTGATTCTCCTGGATTACAAATATAATGTAAATACAATTTCTGATCGTGGTGTGCCTTTACTAAGAGTACTACACACTTACAAAGGGGACATGTCTGTTTCATAACTCTGACTTATTTTTAAAGTCTTTCTACAATATTCTACACATATAGACTGCAGTAACACAAACTTAACATAAGTTCTAATTCTCAATATAAGACAAAACAAGACAGTGGTCGCAGTAACGTTTAGTGTAACAATCCATCAGTTGGTTATATGCAGACACACTCTAAATACTCAGAATTCATTTACTTCCACATTCATTCATTGTTACGCCTTTATAACACATATATAAGCACATATAAGCAAGAGATAGAATGAAAATGAGAAAAACCTGTTTACTGAGTGAACTTTCTGCGTACGATCCCGATGCCTGTCTCCCAGCAGAGCAGATTGGATAGTTAATGGAATGAGAGTCTACAGAGAAATATCTCTACGTACCATGCATGGGTTTTGAGTCTCAGTCCAGGAACCGTCCGCTCAGTCGTCCGCTGTTCAACAGGTGATATGGGATCTCGGATTAGGAACCTCCATATTGATAAAGGGATACCCAGGAAAGGGCACCCTTTGCTTTACCAAGTTCAAGCACGCATTCAGTCAGTCAGCATCAGGTTCATACACGGCTGCAGCCAGTGACCAGTCAACAAAATAACCTTTGTAATAACTAGCCACACGTGTATTAAGTGGAAAATAATAGAGCAGAGAGAGCTTTATTTCCTACCAGCAGTACATTATAAAGTGATACCAATTAACATATCGTGTCGTCGATTCCTGACACGAAGCTTAATCCTATTGGCTAATAAAACTTCTATCTTATACGTAATATGTTTGCCAACATCTATATTTTTTATATGTGCTCTTAAGTGGAATAACTAGGGTTTTTTTGCTAACCTCGAAACCTACATATGTCTGGTTCTGTCTTCGCACCTGTTATAACCGCAAACTGATAAACTCCTTTGAAGCCTTCACATTTAGCTGCTGACAATATATTTTTGCAAGGAAAGTATATCTTAAATAAAGGTTATAACTTCACAATATGAGTTCAAGCGAAGTACAGGTCTATACTCTTTCCTGTGTCAATTCTAAGCTAAACAATAACAATTTGAAAACAACTTGTAAGATCTCAATTTATAAAATGGAGTCCTATGAACAAATATGGCTTCCATCTTTATCACTGGTGACTCCACACTGCACGATATGAACGTTATCTCGTAATCTCTTTGAGGATTGTCGTCCAGTGTGTAGGGCCTATAAGGAGGGGAGGATGTTGTAAAATGTTACCTGTAAGTAATAGTGCAGCATTAAGTAAAAGAAAAAAAATGACGTTTGAACATTGCAGACAGAGTAGCTGATGCAGCATTGAACGTATACACATTTGCAGAGTGTATTTGCATGATCCCACACTGCAGATGCTCCACAAATGAGCAGAAGTGCAGGCCAGGCTGATTCCTACACATTTCAATCACATTTACAACCAAAGAGGAGGAACTGGGTAACAATGGGATGTTCTCATATAGGAAATCCCCTCAGATGATTCTGCTGATTGAAAATCCTTTATACCACAACACACTGAAATAATGCCTGATGATTGAAAAAACTTCTGCTCGAAATCAACTGTTTAAAGACACAGACATGGCTGTGAAAAGGTGATACTGCATAGCAACATCTGTAACCATGGAAACAATTATTGCATTCAACAATTCTGAAAAGCGTTCTATTGAAACGGGACATTATAGTGTGCTTATAAGGGCTTCTCATTTAACCACTCAACTGACGATTTTTTTGTCATCAAAACTGGTCAGAAATTGTCAGGGGGGGGGTGTTCAAATGTAATATGGCTTAGAAATATTTTTTAAAACTATATTTACATTTTTATGGGGGGAAATATTCTGTGTCCATTAGCCCCCGTTATAAAATACATTTTTTTATTCCCCATTTTTTGCACCTCCTCCTGTGAACAGTGTATACTGTATATTTTTTTGTGTTTTTTTAAACATCCCTCACCCCAGCGTAATTTTACACCCCCCCCCCCCCCCTTCACCACCCCCTAATATGCAGAGAGCAGCCGCTGCTGGGAACATGCTCTGCTGCTGGGGGAACAGCGGGAGCGGCGCTGACATCCCGGCGGCTGCTGTACTCTGAAAGCGCCGGGCACATACAGTGGGAGCGGCGCTGACATCCCGGTGGTTGCTGTACTCTGCAACCACTGGGCACATACAGGGGGAACGGCGCTGACATCCCGGCAGCTGCTGTACTCTGCAACCGCCGGGGACATACAGGGGGAGCGGTGCTGACATCCCAGCGGCTCAGTAGCCGCCGGGTGGGAGGGGGTGATGCCGGGCTTCCCGATCACTGTTGCCACAGTGATCGAGACACACTAGAGAAGGATCCATAAGCTCCATAGGTGCCGGGAGGTCCCTCTTACATTGCTGGTTGTGGGAAGAATCTCTTGCTACAGCAGCACAGTGGGCATTTCTGACTGGTCGCATCAGATGCGACCATGTCAGGGAAAGCCCAGCCTGGTGTGGTCGCATCTGATGCAACCATGCCAGTTAAGTGGCTAATGAGACATTTCTAAAATGTTTCCATTAGGTTTGGCATACAGACAGAAGGTGTCTGTGAAGGCTACTACCTTATGTTCAGTGTTACATATCCCAAGGATGTGATGAGAGTTTATGAACTTTACACCTGTTAATACACAGGTCCAGTATCCCCCCTCCCCCCCTTCAAATACAAGGAGTTCTAGAGCACTTTATTTCAAGTCTGTAGAGAGATAGGTGCCAGTACTACTAGCTTACATTTCGACCAGTAAAATAAGGAGTAGATTTAGAGGTCTCTGAATTTTTGATATAATGAGGATTTGAAGTATTTTTGCCAAAAAAATTAAAGCTGGGCATACACTATACAATTATTTGGCAGATAATCTGCCAGATCTGGCTGGTAGGAATAAAAATCTGGTAATGGATGAGAGCAAATGACAATCATCCATTTGCTCCCAAACACTGTAATATGGACAGAAACTGTTGTGCATACAAATTGGTTAAATCACAGATTTTACCATTTTATCTGAACGTCAGGTTTTATCTATTTACCAGTGTTTGGGAGCAAATGGATGGTTGTCATTTGCTCTCATCCATTACCAGATTTTTATTCCAACCAGCCAGATCTGGCAGATTAACTGACATGGGGGGTAATTCTGAGTTTATCGCAGCAGGATCTTTGTTAGCAGTTGGGCAAAACCATGTGCACTGCAGGGGAGGCAGATATAACATGTGCAGAGAGAGTTAGATTTGGGTGTGGTGTGTTCAATCTAAATTGCAGTGTAAAATAAAGCAGCCAGTATTTACCCTGCACAGAAACAAAATAACCCACCCAAATCTAACTCTCTCTGCACATGTTATATCTGCCTCCCCTGCAGTGCACATGGTTTTGCCCAACTGCTAACAAAAATCCTGCTGCGATCAACTTGGAATTACCTCCATAATTGTATAGTGTATGCCCATCTTTATGGTGCCCATACACTTGTGAGATTATTGGTACTATCCTTCGATTTTGACCGCATCTGTGAGAGAAATCGAAGGATTAGGTACCTTGAGACGTGATGCGCTGGCACTCCGCTCGAATGTCGCGTCTCAAGATAGTATGTGCTGCACATAATATTTCTTGCATCGCAGTGCGATTGCATGTGGCTTTTAAACCACATGCGATATATCACACTGCGATGTGTGTTGGGCACCCGCCGGTAGCGGCCAGAGGCCGCTCCCACTCGGCGGTGAGGTGCCAATCACATGATTACCATGCAATCTATCGCATGGTAATCACTTTGGCAGTTCAGGTGCGATTTCATGTGTCACGGGGCATCGCACAAGTGTATGGGTTCCATTAGATTGATGCTGAACAGGGTTACTTTGGCACATCAGCCCGGGTCCTTGCTTTTCTTAGATATGAAACTGCAATTTTCAGTTTCATAAATTACCCTTTTATTTCTGGCATTCTTGGTGCATGCAGGTTTGTCCAGTTCGGAATGAAGCACAAGATTTACGTACTGTATATTAATAAGATCTTCTCTCCTTTTTCCCAAACTGGTGTAATCAAGCACAGATTAACATGGGATTGTGGCCAAGTTATGACTGAGGGGCAGATTTATTAAGCCTGGAAAAGTGATAAAGTGAAAGGTGATAAAGCGCCAGCCAATCAGCTCCTAACTTCCATGTTACAGGCTGGGTTTAAAAAATGACAGGAGCTGACTGGATGGTGCGTTATCACCTTCCACTTTATCACTTCACCAGGCTTAATAAATCGGCCCCTGAACATGGTAGCATGCATTTTTGGTTTTAAAAGTCACCATATTTTGAATAAAGCATTTGTAAGAAACAGCAGGGAGGGCTCTACAAACCATATAGCCTGATTGTGAGTGGGGAATAAAGCAAGAAGCAAGTCACTGTGCATGCAGAGTAAATACTGGCTACTTTGACATGTAGCCACAGATGCTGGACAGCATTACGGTGTGTACACATGGTGAGATTCGGGCTAACTCTGATTCTCACTATGCGATAGAGGCTAGGTTGGTATCGCAAGCATATAATGACTGTGCTTGCGATACTGACTATGTACGATTTTGGCTAAGTGTCAATTTTGACTATCTTTTCTACGAGATAGTCTAAATTGACTTGCCTGCACAGTCTATCTAGGCTTGCGATGCCGACTGCGCATCTGGATCGCAAGGTGACTTTCACCTTGCGATCTGCACTAACATTTCTTACGATTTTGACTATATAGTCAAAATCGTAAGAAACAAATCTCACCGTGTGTACACACCATTATTACCCTGCAGTTTAAATTTGAGTTTGGACACAGCCTCTCAGATCTAATCTCTGCACAATATACATTTGCCCCACCTGCAGTACAGCTTGGTTTGGCAAGGTGCATAGTACTTGCTCATTATTGCTTTATTCTCAACTCAGTCCCATTGTTACTACAATTATATAATCACTTTAAGAACAATGGGGATAATTCAGAGTTGATCGCAGCAGCAAATTTGTTAGCAGTTGGGCAAAACCATGTGCACTGCGGGGGGGGGGGGGGGGCAGATATAACATTTGCAGAGAGAATTAGATTTGGGTGGGTTATATTGTGTCTGTGCAGGGTAAACACTGGCCGCTTTATTTTTACACTGCAATTTAGATTTCAGTTTGAACACACCCCACCCAAATCTAACTTTCTCTGCACATGTAATATCTGCCCCACCTGCAGTGCACATGGTTTTTCCCAACTGTTAACAAATTTGCTGCTGCGATCAACTCTGAATTAGGCTCAATGACACTATGGAGGATAGTCAATTGTTTGAAAAGTCAGTTGGGTGTCTGTTTTTTTCCTATCGAATAGGAAAAAGCAGACACCTAACTGACTTTTCAAACATTTGAATTCCCCCCTATGGCTGCAAGTTCATCTGTTACTTCGTAATATATCTTCTACCTGTAGGACAGGAAAGAAGTGGTGGTGTTCCTCAGTAATGCTGGCTGTTCACACTGTGTATGCTAGCACACAGCTGCCAGCCAAATCACTTGCAGTGTTACTTGCTGACACATTTCTTGCTATCTGTTACTATACTTGCGAATCAACATCACAAGTTACAGCAGCTATGTAGAGTTTCATATACTGATGGTTTTTGCATGAATTCTGATGCACCACTTTCACATAGGGGACAGGTATAATAGGTGATGTTCAGAGGGCCTTTAACACCTTGATTCCTGGCTAAATCCCTGTAACTGTATTTTGAGTGGCAGGTACTTCTTAAAAAACTGCATTAACAGGCTGCACAATGCTTCAAACATTTTTTCTCTCTGATCTATGCTTTTATCTTTAGCTAGCTGATGTGCCTGCCATTTCCTGGCTAATTTCTTAAGGTACTGTATTTGGCATTTTTTTACAAATGTGTGGAATTAACAATCCATTTCTAATGTTATTTGCCAAATTTAAGAAATGTGTGAAATAAATTATGCATTTAAAAATAAAAATAAAAGTTCTAACACAAAAACTTAAATATGATTAAACAGAAGAATGATATAAAGAATAAAGGATGGTATCCTATTAGCCCCGATGCAATTTAGGCCGATCAAAATGGGTGAATATTGTGATTAATGACCGGTGATCATTATCGCGGTATCCAATTAGATGCTGTTTTGATCAGACGAAATTGGACCCGCGATCGCACGAAAACACATGGCATCGAGGACCCATGTGTCATTGCGGCTCCGACAGCCCCTTAGCATAATCCCCGGTAAGTGCCAGCATCGGGGCTAATAGGATAGCCCCCGGTGGCCCTATTAGCAGCACTTGAGTACTGCTGCTAATAGGATACCACCCAAAGTCTATAAAAATATATGAGTAGGTATCTTTCTGTACATGGCAATAACATCTCTTTTATACTTTTTTGGTTGTAAATGTTTAAATCATACTTACCTACTATCCTGCAAGTTGCTCTCAGTTGACATTTTTTTGGCAAGTCCCCAAAACCCACAGAAGAGTGGTTGCATCTCGCACATCCCACCCTTTTCATAGTGAAGTGGACAGGATAAGAAGATTATGCATGGAATTGTGGCCCTGTATGGAGGGGGTGGAGCTGAATGATGTGGTTTTGCGTCCATTAGCCCCACCCGCTTATCACGGACCCGCAAATCATGTAATTTTTGGGGTGGGGCCTAGTGACTGACAACCAACTTTGTCTCTCCCTATGCTTAGATTGTTGGTTTAATATGTGTACATAACCAGTGTGTGATATATTACATGTGAATAGTTAGTATAATATTCAGAATCTAAAATTTATATGAAAAGGCCACTTAAGTTTATTTAACAGTCGGAGGCCACACACAAATATTTTGTATTTACAATAATTATCAGTATAAATGTCCAGTAATTTATTGTTTTCTCTAACGTCCTAGAGGATGCTGGGGTCCACATTAGTACCATGGGGTATAGACGGGTCCACCAGGAGCCATTGGCACTTTAAGAGTGTGGGCTGGCTCCTCCCTCTATGCCCCTCCTACCAGACTCAGTTTAGAAATTGTGCCCGGAGGAGCCGGTCACAGCTAGGGGAGCTCTCCTGAGCTTTCCTGGAAAAGTTTAGTTTAGTTTTTTTATTTTACAGGGAGGCTGCTAGTAACAGCCTCCCTGCAGCGTGGGACTAAGGGGGGAGCAGTGTCCGCCCTGCGGGGTCTGAGCCACTGGGATCCCAGCCAGCACAACTCCTCAGACCAAATTTGAACTAAGATGAGCGGGAAGACAGCGCAGGGAAGGGGGCGGAGCTTCTCCTCAGAGCGGACCTGCAGCGTTCCAGCGCCATTTTCCTCCATGCTGCCTAGCAGAAGGAAGATCCTGATACCTCCACAGCAGCTCCAGTTACTGTAACGGTACCAGGGGGTTGTAGAAGGGGGGGGGGGGGAGGCTAAGTACTTGACTGTGTGTGTCCTATTAAGGTGCACAAGTCAGCGCTGAAAGGGTTTTATCTCCTTGGTTTGGGCGCTGGTGTGGGTTGGCTCCAATCTCTGTCTCTCTTGCCATTCTTGGGGGGGGAACTCTGTCTTACCCCATCCTGTGTGTGTGTGGTATGTTTAGTGGTCACTAGCAGCAATGTCCATAGATACAGTGTCATATGTTGCTGAGGATTTATCCTGACAGGATGATCCCATTCCATGCAATCAGGTTAGCACTGGTTTAGCACAGATTTCAACAAGGGAACCAGGTGGTTTTCCTCTATCAGGACTTGGATTTCTCAGATTTCTGGCAGGGTTACCAGTAATGAGTTGGCAACCCAGGTCTTACAGTCCTCTATGGCTGTGTGGCCCTTTTCAGGTACCTCAGGTCACCCCGCTATATACCCCCACAAACGTGTGCTTGTGCAGGTAACACAAGACGACGCGGATACCGATTCTGATACTACAGATGGTGACGGGGATGTGTTGCAGGGGTCCGCATCTCTTGCAAGGAGGGTACAATTGTTGATAGAGGCCATCAGGGATGTGTTAAATGTTAATGATACCACACCTGAGCAGGTTGAGGAGGCTTTCTTCACTGAAAACAAGAAAGCCTCGCTAACCTTCCCTGTGTCAAAAGAGCGGAATGCTATATTTGAAAAGGCCTGGGTGAATCCTGAAAAGAAGTTTCAGATCCCTAAGAGGATTCTGGTAGCGTTTCCTTTCCCTGAGGAGGATACAGTAGGAAAAAGTGGGACCCACCGATTGTTGACGCTTCTGTATCTAGACTCTTAAAAAAGGTGGTTTTGCCGGTACCGGGTTCTACCGCCTTAAAGGAGCTAGCAGATAGAAAAATTGATAATACGCTGAAATCCGTGTACACTGCTTCAGGGGCCATATTACGTCCCACTATTGCTAGTGCTTGGATTGCTAAGGCTATAGTGAAATGGTCGGCTGCCTTGATGGAGGATTTGGATACGATGGATGGGGATGACGTTGCATTGTATTAACGTAACATTCATGATTCTGCAGGTTTCATAATAGAATCTATGAAGGACCTGGGTTCTATAGCGGCGGGAATTCCTTCTATGTCTGTTTCAGCTCGTCGGGGACTGTGGCTCCGTCAGTGGTCGGCCGACGCGGAATCCAGAAAGTGTGGAGTCGCAGCCCTATACAGGTCAAGCTCTCTTTGGGGAAGCCCTAGATGCGTGGATATCTACCGCTACAGCAGGTAAGTCTCCGTATCTTCCCTCCACAGCTCCTGCTCCGAAGAGGTCCTTCTCCTCAGCTTCCCAGCAGTTCTTTCGGCCCAACAAGTCCAGAAAGGCCAAATCTTCCAGTTCCTTCTTCAGGGGAGGTAAGGTTAAGTCCAAGAAGCCTGCCGCTGCAGGTTCCCAAGACCAAAAAGAAATAAAGAACCAAGTTGCGCTCAACAATCAAAATGAACAAACATTTATTAAAAGATTATTGCAACAATACTCCCGGGAGTGCCATATATTTGAATCAATACAACATAAAATATGAGAGATATAAAATGCCTATTCCCATGTGAATTTAAGATAATATAATTCTTATTAGACACTTCCTATTATTTTACAGCATCTAATCCCAGAAATTTAGTAATAAATAGAATACCAGCAATAATTAGGAACTATTAATAACTGATACTAACTATTAGTATAGACTGATGGGTCTATGTGCCAGTGTGACTAACTTGGTCCATGAAAAAGTCCCAAATTGTCCTTATTCCATATGGACCCGTGTCAATTCCGATAGAACTGGTGTAGGTGGAGTCTTTAGGATGAATTGTGCTCCTTAAAAGGACACAGTAGTATCGGAAGAGCTGTATGTTGAAAAGCCAGAAAGGTGAAATAATGCTGACAGGGAGAGCCCGGAGTGATGTAGATGTTACCAGCCGCTCACTCCCACGCCGGGGAGGGGGAGCAGTGCCCGCACTCGCCGCCGGGCTAAGATGGAATACAGCCGTACACCGACTGTGAGACGGCTGTGAGTCCCAGGCGGCTGGATGTAACCTGTGCGGCAGTGTGACTGTGCTCTTACCGGGAACGGCTTGGACTGTCCTCACACGGGCAGCTCAAAGGAGCCTCCCTGGGAAACGCTTGATGTTTGAAGATAATGATGGTGGAGCCACAGGTCTGTTGTGCTGGCTCTGTGCAGAGGCCAGCTGCGCTGTATTCGGCAGGGTAGAGGCTGGACACACACACAGAAATCCGACTTAACCTCGCCGCAATTGGCCGCCAGCGGGATCGGGCAACACCGGAGCCTCAGCACCTGAGATATCAGCTGGGCAAAGGATTACTGTGGTAGCAGCAGCCGTGGTGAGCCTGATCCCCTGTATTGGCTCCACTGGGTCTGACTTCTGATGGTTAAGACAAGGGTATTGCTGGATAGGTGAACCTGTATCCTTAACGCGTTTCAACGCCAGCAGGGCGTCTTTTTCCAAAAGGCAGGTATATATCTGTCCCAAGACCAAAAGACTGCTTCGGGTACCGCTAAGTCCTCCGCATGACGGTGGATGGGACGGCCCGGAGGTGGGGCCCGTGGAGGCAAGACTCAGACAGTTCAGTTATGTCTGAGTCTCTTCCGGCCTGGATCCCTGGGTGGTGGATATTGTCTCTCAGGGATACAGGCTGGAATTTTAAAGTCTCCTTCCTCATCGGTTTTTCAAGTCGGGCTTGCCAACTTTGTTGGAGGACAGCACAGTGCTACAGGAGGCTGTTCAAAGGCTGGTAGAGGCACAAGTCATTGTGGCAGTCCCACCGCACATGCTGGCGAATGGTTACTATTCAAACCTTTTTGTGGTACCAAAACCGGATGGTTCGGTCAGACCCATCCTGAACCTGAATTCATTGAACCCCTTTCTAAAGGAGTTCAAGTTCAAGATGGAGTCTCTCAGGGCGGTGATATCAGGTCTGGAAGAGGGGGAATTCCTGGTATCCTTGGATATCAAGGATGTGTACCTTCACATTCCGATCTGGTTACCGCATCAGGCTTATCTCCGCTTTGCATTGCTAGACTGTCAGTTTCAGGCTCTGCCATTCGGCCTCTCGACGGCGCTGAGGGTGTTTACCAAGGTGATCGCGGAGATGATGATGCTACTCCGGAAGCGGGATGTGAACATCATTCCTTACCTGGACGATCTCCTGATAAAGGCGTCGTCCAGGGAACAGCTGCTGCAGTCCATTGCTCTCACAACACGGCTGCTTCAGAGCCACGGGTGGATTCTGAATTTCCCAAAGTCACATTTGGAACCGACCCGGAGATTGTCGTTTCTGGGAATGATCGTGGATATGGAAGTACAGCGGGTGTTCCTTCCGCGGGACAAGGCCTTGGTGATCCAATTCAGGGTCCAGGATGTCTTGAAACCACCCCGGGTGTCGGTTCATCAGTGCATTCGCTTTTTGGGAAAGATGGTGGCCTCCTACGAGGCTCTCCAGTATGGGAGGTTTCATGCTTGGACCTTCCAACTGGATCTCCTGGACAAGTGGTCGGGTTCACACCTCCACATGCATCAGAAGCTTTGTCTGTTGCCAAGGGCAAGGATTTCTCTCCTCTGGTGGCTCCAGTTGCCTCACCTCCTGGAAGGCCGCAGGTTCGGGATTCAGGACTGGGTCCTGTTAACAACGGATGCGAGCCTCCGGGGCTGGGGAGCGGTCACTCAGGGGGTGACCTTCCAAGGAAGGTGGTCAAACCTGAAAGCCGGCCTGCCCATCAATATACTCGAACTAAGACGTCTACAGCGGTCTTCTTCAGGCGGCCCCTCTTCTAAGAAACCGGGCCATTCAAGTACAGTCGGACAACGTAACAACAGTGGCTTACATAAACCGACAGGGTGGAGCAAAGAGCAGAGTGGCAATGTCAGAGGTCACAAGTATACTCCTCTGGATGGAAAAGCACGCATTGGCGCTGTTAGCCATCTTCATTCCGGGAGTAGACAACTGGGAAGCAGACTTCCTCAGCAGACACGATCTCCATCCGGGAGAGTGGGGTCTCCATACGGAGGTGTTCAAGGAGGTAACAGATCTTTGGGGGCTACCCCAAATTGATACCATGGCCTCTTGTCTAAACAAGAAGCTTCTGCGCTATTGTTCCAGGTCGAGGGACCCACAGGCAGTGGCAGTGGACGCCCTGGTGTCTCCGTGGGTGTTCCAGTCAGTGTACGTGTTTCCTCCCCTCCCTCTCATCCCAAAAATCCTAAAGCTCATAAGGAGAACAAGGGTTCAAGCGATTCTCATTGCCCCAGACTGGCCAAGAAGGGCTTGGTACACGGACCTTCTGAATCTGCTGCAAGAAGAGCCGAAGCCTCTTCCTCTTCGGGAGGACCTGTTGCAGCAGGGACCGTTCGCCTATCAAGACTTACCACGGCTACATTTGACGGCATGGAGGTTGAGCGCCTGATTCTTGCTCGGAAGGGCATTCCGAAAGAAGTAATTCCTACCCTCATACAGGCTAGGAAAGGGGTAACGTCAAAACATTACCACCGTATTTGGAAGAAATATGTTTCTTGGTGTGAGTCCAAGAAGTTTCCTGCGGTGGAATTTCATCTAGGGTGTTTCCTACTTTTCCTGCAGGCAGGAGTGGATATGGGGCTGAAGTTGGGATCTGTGAAGGTCCAGATTTCAGCCCTGTCCATTTTCTTTCAGAAACAATTGGCTGCCCTCCCTGAGGTTCAGACCTTTTTGAAGGGAGTTCTTCATATCCAACCTCCCTTTGTGCCGCCTACGGCGCCTTGGAACCTTAACATGGTTTTGCGGTTTCTCCAGTCGGATTGGTTTGAGCCTCTACAGGAAGTGGAGCTCAAATTTCTTACGTGGAAAGCGGTCACTTTGTTGGCTTTAGCTTCTGCCAGGCGTGTCTCTGAGCTGGGGTCTTTGTCATGCAAAAGCCCTTACTTGATCTTCCATGAGGATAGGGCTGAGCTCCGGACTCGTCCGCAGTTCCTTCCAAAGGTTGTTTCGGCATTTCATATCAACCAACCTATCGTGGTGCCAGTGGCTACTGACTCCTCGATTACTTCAAAGTCCTTGGATGTCGTGAGGGCTCTGAAGATTTATGTGAAGAGAACATCTCGTCACAGGAAGTCGGACTCTGTTTGTCCTGTATGATCCCAAAAAAATTGGGTGTCCTGCTACTAAGCAGTCTATTTCTCGCTGGATTAGAGTCACTATCCAGCACTTTTATTCTACGGCAGGACTGACATGTCCTAATTCTTCCTGGGCGGCTGCCCGTGGTGTCTCGGCAACACAGCTTTGCCGAGCGGCAACTTGGTCGGGGTCGAACACGTTTGCAAGGTTCTACAAATTCGATACTTTGGCCTCTGATGATCTGAAGTTCAGTCAATCAGTTTTGCAGGAGCCTCCGCGCTCTCCCTCCCGTTCTGGGAGCTTTGGTACATCCCCATTGTACTAATGTGGACCCCAGCATCCTCTAGGACGTTAGAGAAAATAGGATTTTGGTACCTACCGGTAAATCCTTTTCTCGTAGTCCGTAGAGGGTGCTGGGTGCCCGCCCAGCGCTTCGTTTTCCTGCTAATTGTTATTTGGTTCAGTACCACTTCGTTTAGTTGCGTACTGCATTGTTACTAGGTAAGTAATGTTTCAGCCGTTTGCTGATTAGGTCAATCTAGTTGTCTTGACGTGCCTGTATGTGTGAGCTGGTATGAATCTCACCACTATCTGTGTTAAGTCCTTCTCTCAAAGTATGTTGTCTCCTCGGGCACAGTTTCTAGACTGAGGGGTATATTCAATTAGCAGCGATAACGGACTTTTCGCGTGAAAAACCGGACTTTTCCCGCGAAACGCAATTACAGCCTATTCAATGTTCCTGGAAAATTTATCGGTGATCATTTTTTCACTAATTTCACTTCACCTACTCTGAAGCAGGTGAAAAGTTGGGAAAAGTCACTATTTTAAGGTAAAAATGCTTGGATATGGTACAGAACTCCTGGGACACCCCCCTTAATGACTAATTAGGCACGTTGAGGTTTTTAATTATTTTTAATTGGCCAATAATGACATTTCATTTTTGGGGTGAAAAAGTACAAAGCGTTGGAAATTGGGGTTCAAGGTATGGGACAGGTATATTGGGTTGCTTTATGAGTGGGACAGGTGTTTTTAGGCTTAAAGTACCCTAAAATGATCCAAATATATACTTATACCCATTTTCATGTACCCCAAATTTAATGAGAGCATTTATTTTGCTCAAAAAAACTTGCTTTCTATCATTTTTTTGCATTTTTTAAAAAATGCATATAACCGCCATTTCACACAATTTAAGTCCCCAAAAACTCTCTAATGTGATCTCTAATACACTTCTCTTCTGTTTTCCTATGTAAGTTTAGCATTTTTTGGGGTACAGGCTGATTTCCCCATTTTCACCTGCACTTTTCACTGCAAGAATTTTCAGGTGAAACCCGTTTGGAATTAAATAGGTCGAAAAACGGAGCGTTTTCGTGGCAATTTTCGCCCGATTGCCGCGAAAAATTTTCGGGTGAAAAATTGCTGCGAATTTGCGGATAATTGAATACCCTAGTGAGTCTGGTAGGAGGGGCATAGAGGGAGGAGCCAGCCCACACTCTTAAACTCTTAAAGTGCCAATGGCTCCTGGTGGACCCGTCTATACCCCATGGTACTAATGTGGACACCAGCATCCTCTACGGACTACGAGAAAAGGATTTACCGGTAGGTAACCAAAATCCTATTTTTGCCACACAAATTTACAACACTACAAAACCCTCCCTGAATGCTGCGGATGCGTACTCTGTCACTTGGCGCTCCTGTGCCTTTTAATATATCAATAGCACTTACAGTATCTGCTGTACAAAGTCACTTCTCGAATATGCTTCTCTGTCCCATTATAAAATGTAAAGTGGGGGGCGGGATATAGTTACTAAATGACTGCTTTCTCTGCTGGATTTAAAATGACAATAGTAATAAATGTCTGATTCTGTATTTATTTTTGTTGCCCTTTTAAATACAGCAGTCAAAACCGCTGTTTAGTAATACCCTTTGTTTACAGTAGAGCGTAAGATTTGAGATGAGATCTTTTATCACTATTCAAACAATATTTGCTTTTAGAGTAGCCTCAATGATACCCCTTTCACATCGCAATGCCGGGTTCCCGGGTGCGACCTGGTATTGGATCCTTACACACTGGCTTCCCAACCTGGCAATATGCCGTGTCGGGTTACCATTGGGGGCGGGGACCGTGGCGGCATCAGGGGCGGGTGCGAAGGCGGCACTGGGAGATGAGATCATGTCCACGCCGCCTCTGCCTATACTGTGAACTGGTCCCAGGTCGCATCGACCCGGCAACCCGTTCACATTGCACCTGACCCGGAAGTAACCCTTCTTTATTCCCGGGTTGAATTCCCGGGTCAAGCAACTCGGGAATTTAGCAGTGACCCCTTTCACACCGCACAGCAACCTGCGTTGACCTGGCAATATACATGGTCAATACCAGGTCATTTGTACGGTGTGAAAGGGGTATGATAGTCAAGGGCAGCTGATGTCTGGGATGTTACGCTTAGGTCTAGCTTACAATTTAAATGTAACTTTAAAATTGGGTAAACACTGTTCTGACCATTTCTGATAAAACAAAACATACTATAACGCGTTCATGTTACATGTGAAAGACTGCATGGACATGCACATAGAAGCACAGGTGCAATGAAGCTGGCAATGGGTCTGTAAAATCTATTCTCTGTATAAAAATATACAGCTAGTAAATGTTCCTGCTGTTTGTATAATACACATTACAGCTATTGAGAGACACTCAAAATGCTGTTTGCCATACACACATCTCATCTACAAGGTAGTACAAAGGGTGTTCCATGTCTTTCCACCTACACTCCTGCCACTTCTATCCTTATCCAGCTGATCATCCATATTCTATACAATATGGGTCCCGTGTCCATGTCCATCTAAATCTTCCCTCTTTAGGCAAATTCAGTTATCAGCGAGGTTCCACTACTATGGAACATCAAATATGCCATTTTATATCATTTTAAATAATCTCCTTCAAATGGAAATTGTCGGCTTGCCCCATCCTGGTAAGACTACACTAGAGATATATGCTGGGCCATATTTTCATAACAGCATGGGTTGTTATAGCTCAGTGTTAAAAACAGTCGCTCCCCCCTGCCTTGATTAAGGTATTTCATTAGCTTCCTTTTCACTTGAAAATAGAAACCGCATCCATACCCAATTCCTCTTGGGCTTCATCCCCACTCATGCAGTGGTGGGCCTGGCATGAATATGTAACAAATGGTGAAGGTGCTCAGCTCCTCTATAAATCGTCACTATCTGGACAACTACCATTTAGTTTGAATGAAGAAGAGTCCCTCTGATATTCTGTCCACACTGTTCAATGTATGTATTATGTGCTTTCTTGTTGTTATTGCTGCTCTATGATCTTTAGACCCATTTTGTTTTCTGTCTTTTGTTTATTGGATTTCTCGTGTGTGTGTGTGTGTGTGTGTGTGTGTGTGTGTGTGTGTGTGTGTGTGTGTGTGTTCCTTTTTTTCTTTCTAGACCCCATATTTAGATAATTTCTCAGAGGCAATATGTTTCAGCAACCTGTGTCCCCACTTTAAATCTTTTTAACAGCTGCCAGTTCCATACAGCCCTCCAAGAAACTCTGCGATCTGGCTGGCCCATTATGCAATAGATGTCTCCTATCCTTGTGTATCAATGCCTTTTTCCCAATAGATTGTAAGCTTGTAAGCAGGGCCTTCCTACCACTATGTCTGTCTGTGATTACCCAGTTTGTCGTATCACTGTTGTTTCCAATTGTAAAGCGCAACAGAATGTGCTGTGCTATATAGGAAAGTGTAAATAAATAGAAAACACTAATGTACCATTGTGTATACAGTTACAGCTGCAGTCACACACACAATATAGGCATGTCATATATCATTTTAATCAGCAGAGTCTGCTTGTGCGTCCTATTCACATTCATATTCATTGCAAATAAGACGCATTTTCGGCAAAAACAGATGCCTGATGCTAACGGAGTTGCACAGGATTTATCAGCTCACTCACACAGGCATCTCCCGCTGCATGGCGTATTCAGGCAAGATGTATGAGGACATATCTGTAGTAGTTGTTATTGACTTATACCTGGAAAAGCGTAATCAGACTTCCATAATGTTTAACACACCAATTCACAAATGAGTGACTAACCACACGTTGGCTGCAAGGCATCTAGTCCTTTCACAAGGCATTGATTTTGGAATTTGTGTTACAGAACAATAGGAAATATACTTGGTAGACCTGAGAAGGAAAAAATAGTAAAATGCAGTAGTCCTGTTGGTTACTTCACCCATGGGACTAAGACATGTGCTGTGATAAAAATTATCCTTCTGAGGTATGTCGGGTGTAGTAGGGTATGCCGGCGGCCGGGCTCCTGGCGACCAGCACACCGATGCCGGAAGCCCGACCGCCGGCATACCGACAGCGTGGCGAGCGCAAATGAGCCCCTTGCGGTACGCGCCCCACCCTATCCTCCCTCCAGGGACGTCGTGGACCCCCAAGAGGGAGAAAAAGTGTCGGTATGCCGGCGGTCGGGATTCCGGCGCCGGTATACTGTGCGCTGGGATCCCGACAGCCGGCAACCTGAAGACCACCCGGTATGTCACACTAATGCTTCCTTTATTTCAAAATAAGTATTCCACATACTACCGCTGATGCACTCTATAAACGCTCCCAGAAGCACAAGAGTGGAACAAAAGTAATCTCTAATTTCTCCGAACTAAGGGGGTCATTCCGAGTTGATCGCTCGCTAGCTAGTTTTAGCAGCCGTGCAAACGCTGTGCCGCCGCCCACTGGGTAGTGTATTTTAGCTTAGTAGAAGTGCGAACGCATGTGCAGCCGAGCTCAGCAAAAACAGTTTGTGCAGTTTCAGAGTAGCTCTGAACCTACTCAGCGCTTGTGATCACTTCAGCCTACTCATGTCCGGATTTGACATCATACACCCGCCCAGCGAACGCCCAGCCACGCCTGTTTTTTTCCAGACACGCCTGCATTTTTGCAAACACTCCCTGAAAACAGTCAGTTGACTCCCAGAAACGCCCCCTTCCTGTCAATCTTCTTGCGACCGTCAGTGCGTCTGAAAACTTCACTAGAACCTGTGCAAAACAACAAATGCCTTTGTACCCGTACGTCGCGCATGCGCATTGCGGTGCATACGCTTGCGCAGAAATGCCAATTTTTAGCCTGATCGCTGCGCTGCGAACAACGGCAGCTAGCGATCAACTCGCATTTATGCATTTATTTAGTCATATGCTGAGTTTTTCTTACGTCTGTGGCCAGATTGCCCTGCTTGTGTGCACTTGCACTAGCCCTATTCCTGGTGCAAAACATGGGGTATATGTAAGAGGGTCCGAGTTTGCCGGAGGTGTGGGATGCAGGCCAATCTCAGACTTTTTTTAAAGCGCAATCATTTACACGGCAAAACCATGCATCCATACCTCCGTCAAACTCGGATCCTATTACACATGCCCCCATGTGTCTGAAAACAGACATAATTTATGCATACACACATCTCGGCATTGCCTGTAATTCTATCTGCACACACCAACTAATCTTTGCCTATGGTCATGTGCTCCATTACGGAGGTTCTGTATAAAAATTCAACATTCAGAATATCGACAGGTTCTGAATATTGACTGTCTAAATATCGACATTGATGTTAGGTCGACAGGGAAATGTTGACATGTTCTATGGCCATTACCCTTAGCTTTACATTACAATGATTGTTGTTCTCTGTTTAGATGGAATTTAGAATTGAACATGAATGGAACAGCACACCTGTATCGCACGACCCAGTGACTATCTGTCTGAAACCATCGCATGGAGGGCTACATATGGATGTTATTGCTCCATTCTTCAATGACCCTCCTGCACCCTCTGGACCAGCTGGAGAACCTTTCGATGGACTTTGGGACTATGAAGGTTTGTATGTTTTTATTTATAAATTGGTACATAGTTATTTTTTGTTTGTTATTATTGTTATTTTGTTTGTTTGTTATTGGCCTCTTATTAAGCCACCTAGAACTTCACTAATTCCATTTGCATCAAAACTTTAGCCATACATTGTGCATGTGTTTGATTAAAAACAACATTTAAACATTTTATTTGGTGTCCTACAGTATATCTATATGTATAATAGCCCAATACATCAGAGATGATCAGGGAAATTAAACATGTTTAAAAATCCTAATACCCCAATACAGACTGTTTCTGGTCAAGATTGGTGAATCGGACGTTTTTAACATGTTTAATTTCCCCAATTGCGAGTTATCGCGGTGCCTGTTGTATGGGGCCCTTAGAGCTGAAGTGTAAAAAGAATTATGTAATTACATTGGAATGTAATGACATTTGGTATGACCTCTGACCCCTCCCATCAGTACCAGTGATGTTACTTCCAGAAAGTTCTGGCGTAACACACATCTACAGTCTCCAAACACTTATGTTATTTCCCGTATTAACTTATTACACACCACAACATAATGACAAAAAAGACACTTCTGGAAATCAACCAATTTTCTCTTACGTCCTAGAGGATGCTGGGGTCCACATTAGTACCATGGGGTATAGACGGGTCCTCCAGGAGCCATTGGCACTTTAAGAGTTTGAGAGTGTGGGCTGGCTACTCCCTCTATGCCCCTCCTACCAGACTCAGTTCAGAAAATGTGCCCAGAGGAGCTGGTCACAGCTTGGGGAGCTCTACAGAGCTTTTCTAGAAAAGTTTCTTTTTAGATTTTATTTTTTTACAGGGAGGCTACTGGCAACAGCCTCCCTGCAGCGAGGGACTAAGGGAGGGAGCAGTGTCCGCCCTGCGGGGTCTGAGCCACTGTCTCCGCTGACTGGACACTGAGCTCCACCAGAGGGATCGGATCGTTCTCCGCCACAGGGGACCGCTCGCCCCAGCAGCATGCCGCCAACCTCTTACAGAGCTGAAGATGTGGTGAGTGAGACACCGACCCCCCTAGCAAGCGGGGGGCTGGTGTGAAGATGGCGGCAACGGGGAGCTGGGAAGGCTCAGAGGTACATGGTGCGGCGCTGTGAGGGGCAGGGCGCCACACGGGTCCAGAAGTCTGTCGGGGTCCGCGGATCTCAGCCAGCACATTTTTTCCACAGGCCAGTATAATCCTTGAAGAGCGGGAAGACAGCGCAGTTAAGGGGGCGGAGCTTCTCAGAGCGGACCCAGCAGCGTTCCAGCGCCATTTTCCTGCCTGCACAGCGCTGAGAGGAAGAACAGGTCCCTCCACAGCAACTCCAGCTATCTGTACACGGTACCAGGGGGTTGTCGAATGGAGGGGAGGCTGTAATATGACTGTGTGTTCTATTAAGGTGCACAGTCAGCGCTGACAAGGGGTCTCCCTTTGCTAAAAGCTCTGTGTGTAAGTTGGCTCCAATCTCTGTGTCCCTCTTGCCATTCTTGAGGGGGAAACTCTGTCTGCCCTCACGTGTGTGTGTGTGTGTGTGTGTGTGTGTGTGTGTGTGTGTGTGTGTGTGTGTGTGTGTGTGTGTGTGTGTGTCACTGGCCTAGACTGAACTGAGGGTGTTGTGAACTCTGGGATTTTTCCGATGGTTGGGAAGAGGAACCACAACTGAGCCCGAACAGGGGTGGCCTAATATAGGATTTCCTCATACAGGACGCTGACAGGAAGGTTTGGTGAAATATTGAAGAGTTTTATTGCAAGAAAAGAACAACTTAAAGTCATATATCATAAAGGAACTTATGAGGGAATGTCCAGACCCATTGAAGGGTTTTGTGAGCAATAATAGAGATACCGGTGACTGAAGGAACTGTGGGTGATGTTTAAAAGTCACTGATAACTTGAAGAACTTGTAAATGGTGGTTAAAGACACAAATGGTTAAAAGAACTTGTGAGCGGAGATTAGACACTGATTTGAAGAATTTAAGTGCAGTGGCTTTAGACGCTGTTGATTTGTAGAACTTGAGAACGGTGACTGTGACGCTGATGATGTGAAGAACTTAAGTGCAGTGGTTTAAGACGCTGGTGATTCGTAGAACTTGAGAACGGTGACTGAGACGCTGATGATGTGTAGAACTTAAGTGCAGTGGTTTAAGACGCTGGTGATTCGTAGAACTTGAGAACGGTGACTGAGACGCTGATGATGTGAAGAACTTAAGTGCAGTGGTTTAAGACGCTGGTGATTCGTAGAACTTGGGAACAGTGATTAGGGCCCGCAGCCCACGCTGATTCCTAGGAGCACTGGTGACTGAACCGCAGAGAGACACACCGGCCGCTGGATACACTGGAACCGGTGCAGCGAACTGGCACCTGGAAATGCCGGAGACACTGGAGTACAACTTCAGAGATCCTTGCCGGGAACAAGAGCGCTGGCATCCACGTCAGGGAAAGACGATACTCAGGCGCTGAGGCTCTGTCCGGCGTCTGACTTTGAATCTCCCGCCACTGCTGGATTGGCGGAACAGTCTGATGACGTCACCTGCCCCCCGTCCACGTGATGCCGGGTGTCATGGCGGCGCCCATGCCCTGGAGAACCGCCGGGAGCCGCGCCAGCCAGACACCGGAGCCCGTGGCCCACCGAAGGCGGAGGCCGCAACACAGACCAGCAGACACGCAGGGGTAAGCGCGGCGAACGCCGCCTCTGGTGTGTGACAGTACCCCCTCCTCCAGGAGTGGCCCCTGGACACTTTCCAGGTTTTGTTGGATGTCTGGAATGGTAGATCCGCACCAGTCGGGGAGCCGTAACTTCAGTAGCCTTGACCCAGCTCCTTTCCTCGGGGCCAAAACCTTTCCATTCCACCAAATACTGTAGATTCTTGTGAAGATAGCGAGAATCAAGAATAGCTTTGATTTCAAAGTCCGTACCCTCTTCAGCCTCTGCAGAGGTTGGCCTTGGGGACTTGGAATGAAACCGGTTCAAAACAAGAGGGCGAAGAAGAGAGACATGAAAGGAATTTGGTATCCGGAGATGGGAAGGCAATCCCAATTTGCAAACAACCGGATTCAGGACTTGTATCACGGGATAAGGACCAATGAACCTTGGAGCGAACTTCATAGTGGGCACCTTCAAACGGGGATTGCGGGTAGAGAGCCATACCCTGTCACCAACCTTGTATTGAGGAGCTGCCCGTCGCTTCCTATCCGCAAAGAACTTATAGCGGCCAGAAACTTTCTTGAGGTTGGCATGAACTCGACTCCAGATTTGACTGAAGTGCCGGAGAGTAGAGGCTGCAGCAGGAACTTCTTCCGGAGGACAAATGGGTAATTCTGGAACTTGGGGATGAAATCCATAATTAATGAAAAATGGAGACTCACCAGTCGAAGAGTGGTATAGATGATTATGGGCGAACTCGGCCCAGGGCAACAACTCCACCCAATTATCTTGCGAGGGGGAGAGATAAACACAGAGAAAAGTCTCTAAATCTTGGTTGACGCGTTCAGTTTGCCCATTGGTCTGTGGATGGTAAGCTTATGAAAACTTGAGTTTTATTTGTAAGGCCGTACAGAGGGCTCTCCAGAATCTTGCCGTAAACTGTACCTGTCGGTCAGAAACTATTTCCAGAGGTAACCCGTGCAGGCGGAAGTGTTCCCGAATAAATAACAAAGCCAACTTAGAAGCTGATGGTAACCCGGTCAACGGAACAAAATGTGCCATCTTAGAGAAACGGTCAATAATCACCCAGACGGTGTTATGACCCTTAGAGAGAGGCAGTTCAGTAACAAAGTCCATAGAGATAGGAGTCCAAGGCCTCTTAGGAATGGACAATGGGTGCAACAACCCCGTAGGAGGCAGACTAAGAATTTTGTGCTGAGCGCATTGAGGACACGAGTTGACATACTCTTGAACGTCCTTCTTCATAGTGTCCCACCAGTAAGATCTTTGTAGAAATTCCCACATCTTTTGAACTCCAGGATGGCCGGAAAACTTGGAAATGTGAGCCCACTGCAACAATCTTGGTCGAAATTTAGCTGGCACAGACATTCTTCCAGGAGGAGGACCCAATGCGGTGGGAGCTGCTGAAATAGAAAGTGGACTAAGAATCAAAGCCTTTTCAACGGAATTCTCCTCATCCGAAGTCATTAAGGAACGGGATAGGGCATCCGCCTTGGTGTTAAGAGTTCCAGCCCGGTACTTAATGACAAACGAAAATCGGGCAAAGAAGAGCGCCCATCTTGCTTGACGGGGATTCAAGCACTGGGCCGTCTTGAGATACAGCAAATTCTTGTGATCAGTGAAAATCGTAATTAGGTGTTTAGCACCTTCCAAAAGATATCTCCATACTTCCAGGGCAGATTTTATTGCCAAAAGCTCTTTGTCTCCAATGGTGTAATTTAGTTCAGCAGGAGAGAACTTGCGAGAATGGAAACCACATGGATGTAACTTCCCATCTGGAGCGTACTGCGAGAGTACGGCACCAATGCCTACCGTAGAAGCATCAACCTCCAGAAAGAATGGTTTTAAAAAGTCTGGTTGCTGGAGTACCGGAGCGGTCATAAAGGCTACCTTCAACTGAGCGAACGCTGATACAGCTTTAGAGGACCAATGGCTTGGGTCAGCCCCCTTCTTGGTTAGGGCAGTAATAGGCGCCACAGTAGTAGAGAAACCCCAAATGAATTTCCGGTAGTAATTTGCAAACCCCAGAAATTGTTGCACCGCTTTCAAGGAAAGAGGCTGAGTCCAGTCCCGAATGGCAGAGAGTTTCTCCGGATCCATACGCAGCTCTGTGCCTGAAATAATGTAACCCAGAAATGGAATAGAGGGGACCTCAAAGGTGCACTTGGAAATCTTGCCGTATAGATGGTTCTCTCGCAACCGAAGAAGTACCTCTTTAACTTGTACTCTGTGCTCAGTGAGATTCTTCGAAAATATCAGGATGTCATCCAAATATTAGAGATGAGCGGGTTCGGTTCCTCTGAATCCGAACCCGCCCGAACTTCAGGTTTTTTACACGGGTCCGAGCAGGCTCGGATCTTCCCGCCTTGCTCGGCTAACCCGAGCGCGCCCGAACGTCATCATCACGCTGTCGGATTCTCGCGAGGCTCGGATTCTATCGCGAGACTCGGATTCTATATAAGGAGCCGCGCGTCGCCGCCATTTTCACACGTGCATTGAGAGTCATAGGGAGAGGACGTGGCTGGCGTCCTCTCCGTTTAGAGAAGAGAGAGACACAGTATTTTCGGGGAGCATTATTAGGAGGAGTACTACTGTATACTACTATACTACTTGCTGAAGTGATATTTATAGATTAGATAGTGTGACTGTAAGTGTATTATCTGACTTGTGGGGGAGACACTGACAGTGGGGAGCAGTTAGAGTCTGAGAGCAGGACTCAGGAGTACATATAACGTACAGTGCACACTTTTGCTGCCAGAGTCAGTGCCACACTGCCATTGTTGTGACCACACTGACCACCAGTATAATAATATATTTTGTGATTGTCTGCTTAGGCCTCGGAGTAGTAGTTGCAAGTTGCAACGTGACCTGTCCTGAAGTGACCACCAGTTTAATAATCAATCACCACCAGTTTAATATATATATATATATATATATATATATATATAATATTGTATACCACCTACCCGTGGTTTTTTTTTTTTCATTCTTCTTTATACATACTACTATAGTAGCTTACTGTAGCAGTCTGCGGTGCTGTGCTGACCTGACAGTGTCCAGCAGGTCCGTCATCAGTCATTACATAATAAATATATATACAGGTTGAGTATCCCATATCCAAATATTCCGAAATACGGAATATTCCGAAATACGGACTTTTTTGAGTGAGGGTGAGATAGTGAAACCTTTGTTTTTTGATGGCTCAATGTACACAAACTTTGTTTAATACACAAAGTTATTAAAAATATTGTATTAAATGACCTTCAGGCTGTGTGTATAAGATGTATATGAATCATAAATGAATTGTGTGAATGTACACACACTTTGTTTAATGCACCAAGTTATAAAAAATATTGGCTAAAATGACCTTCCTGCTGTGTGTATAAGGTGTATATGTAACATAAATGCATCCTGTGCTTAGATTTAGGTCCCATCGCCATGATATCTCATTGTGGTATGCAATTATTCCAAAATACGGAAAAATCCGATATCCAAAATACCTCTGGTCCCAAGCATTTTGGATAAGGGAGACTCAACCTGTAGTACCTGTCCGGCTGCAGTACTAGTGATATTATATTGATTTCATCTCATTATCAATAATTTATCATCCAGTCTAGACTCTATATTAGCAGCAGACACAGTACGTTAGTCCACGGCTGTAGCTACCTCTGTGTCGGCACTCGGCAGTCCATCCATAATTGTATACCACCTACCCGTGGTTTTTTTTTTCTTTCTTCTTTGTACATACTACTATAGAGTATAGTAGCTTACTGTAGCAGTCTGCGGTGCTGCTGAGCTGACAGTGTCCAGCAGGTCCGTCATCAGTCATCATTACCTAATAAATATATTATCTACCTGTCCGGCTGCAGTACTAGTGATATTATATATACATACATATATATATTGATTTCATCTCATTATCAATCATCCAGTCTATATTAGCAGCAGACACAGTACGTTAGTCCACGGCTGTAGCTACCTCTGTGTCGGCACTCGGCAGTCCATCCATAAGTATACTAGTATCCATCCATCTCCATTGTTTACCTGAGGTGCCTTTTAGTTGTGCCTATTAAAATATGGAGAACAAAAATGTTGAGGTTCCAAAATTAAGGAAAGATCAAGATCCACTTCCACCTCGTGCTGAAGCTGCTGCCACTAGTCATGGCCGAGACGATGAAATGCCAGCAACGTCGTCTGCCAAGGCCGATGCCCAATGTCATAGTACAGAGCATGTCAAATCCAAAACACCAAATATCAGTAAAAAAAGGACTCCAAAACCTAAAATAAAATTGTCGGAGGAGAAGCGTAAACTTGCCAATATGCCATTTACCACACGGAGTGGCAAGGAACGGCTGAGGCCCTGGCCTATGTTCATGGCTAGTGGTTCAGCTTCACATGAGGATGGAAGCACTCAGCCTCTCGCTAGAAAACTGAAAAGACTCAAGCTGGCAAAAGCACCGCAAAGAACTGTGCGTTCTTCGAAATCCCAAATCCACAAGGAGAGTCCAATTGTGTCGGTTGCGATGCCTGACCTTCCCAACACTGGACGTGAAGAGCATGCGCCTTCCACCATTTGCACGCCCCCTGCAAGTGCTGGAAGGAGCACCCGCAGTCCAGTTCCTGATAGTCAGATTGAAGATGTCAGTGTTGAAGTACACCAGGATGAGGAGGATATGGGTGTTGCTGGCGCTGGGGAGGAAATTGACCAGGAGGATTCTGATGGTGAGGTGGTTTGTTTAAGTCAGGCACCCGGGGAGACACCTGTTGTCCGTGGGAGGAATATGGCCACTGACATGCCTGGTGAAAATACCAAAAAAATCAGCTCTTCGGTGTGGAAGTATTTCAACAGAAATGCGGACAACAGGTGTCAAGCCGTGTGTTGCCTTTGTCAAGCTGTAATAAGTAGGGGTAAGGACGTTAACCACCTCGGAACATCCTCCCTTATACGTCACCTGCAGCGCATTCATAATAAGTCAGTGACAAGTTCAAAAACTTTGGGTGACAGCGGAAGCAGTCCACTGACCAGTAAATCCCTTCCTCTTGTAACCAAGCTCACGCAAACCACCCCACCAACTCCCTCAGTGTCAATTTCCTCCTTCCCCAGGAATGCCAATAGTCCTGCAGGCCATGTCACTGGCAATTCTGACGATTCCTCTCCTGCCTGGGATTCCTCCGATGCATCCTTGCGTGTAACGCCTACTGCTGCTGGCGCTGCTGTTGTTGCTGCTGGGAGTCGATGGTCATCCCAGAGGGGAAGTCGTAAGACCACTTTTACTACTTCCACCAAGCAATTGACTGTCCAACAGTCCTTTGCGAGGAAGATGAAATATCACAGCAGTATATCCTACTGCAAAGCGGATAACTGAGGCCTTGGCATCCTGGGTGGTGAGAAACGTGGTTCCGGTATCCATCATTACTGCAGAGCCAACTAGAGACTTGTTGGAGGTACTGTGTCCTCGGTACCAAATACCATCTAGGTTCCATTTCTCTAGGCAGGCGATACCGAAAATGTACACAGACCTCAGAAAAAGAGTCACCAGTGTCCTAAAAAATGCAGCTGTACCCAATGTCCACTTAACCACGGACATGTGGACAAGTGGAGCAGGGCAGGGTCAGGACTATATGACTGTGACAGCCCACTGGGTAGATGTATGGACTCCCGCCGCAAGAACAGCAGCGGCGGCACCAGTAGCAGCATCTCGCAAACGCCAACTCTTTCCTAGGCAGGCTACGCTTTGTATCACCGGTTTCCAGAATACGCACACAGCTGAAAACCTCTTACGGCAACTGAGGAAGATCATCGCGGAATGGCTTACCCCAATTGGACTCTCCTGTGGATTTGTGGCATCGGACAACGCCAGCAATATTGTGTGTGCATTAAATATGGGCAAATTCCAGCACGTCCCATGTTTTGCACATACCTTGAATTTGGTGGTGCAGAATTATTTAAAAAACGACAGGGGCGTGCAAGAGATGCTGTCGGTGGCCAGAAGAATTGCGGGACACTTTCGGCGTACAGGCACCACGTACAGAAGACTGGAGCACCACCAAAAACTACTGAACCTGCCCTGCCATCATCTGAAGCAAGAAGTGGTAACGAGGTGGAATTCAACCCTCTATATGCTTGGAGGAGCAGCAAAAGGCCATTCAAGCCTATACAATTGAGCACGATATAGGAGGTGGAATGCACCTGTCTCAAGCGCAGTGGAGAATGATTTCAACGTTGTGCAAGGTTCTGATGCCCTTTGAACTTGCCACACGTGAAGTCAGTTCAGACACTGCCAGCCTGAGTCAGGTCATTCCCCTCATCAGGCTTTTGCAGAAGAAGCTGGAGACATTGAAGGAGGAGCTAACACGGAGCGATTCCGCTAGGCATGTGGGACTTGTGGATGGAGCCCTTAATTCGCTTAACAAGGATTCACGGGTGGTCAATCTGTTGAAATCAGAGCACTACATTTTGGCCACCGTGCTCGATCCTAGATTTAAAGCCTACCTTGGATCTCTCTTTCCGGCAGACACAAGTCTGCTGGGGTTGAAAGACCTGCTGGTGAGAAAATTGTCAAGTCAAGCGGAACGCGACCTGTCAACATCTCCTCCTTCACATTCTCCCGCAACTGGGGGTGCGAGGAAAAGACTCAGAATTCCGAGCCCACCCGCTGGCGGTGATGCAGGGCAGTCTGGAGCGACTGCTGATGCTGACATCTGGTCCGGACTGAAGGACCTGACAACGATTACGGACATGTCGTCTACTGTCACTGCATATGATTCTCTCAACATTGAAAGAATGGTGGAGGATTATATGAGTGACCGCATCCAAGTAGGCACGTCACACAGTCCGTACTTATACTGGCAGGAAAAAGAGGCAATTTGGAGGCCCTTGCACAAACTGGCTTTATTCTACCTAAGTTGCCCTCCCACAAGTGTGTACTCCGAAAGAGTGTTTAGTGCCGCCGCTCACCTTGTCAGCAATCGGCGTACGAGGTTACATCCAGAAAATGTGGAGAAGATGATGTTCATTAAAATGAATTATAATCAATTCCTCCGTGGAGACATTGACCAGCAGCAATTGCCTCCACAAAGTACACAGGGAGCTGAGATGGTGGATTCCAGTGGGGACGAATTGATAATCTGTGAGGAGGGGGATGTACACGGTGATATATCGGAGGATGATGATGAGGTGGACATCTTGCCTCTGTAGAGCCAGTTTGTGCAAGGAGAGATTAATTGCTGCTTTTTTGGTGGGGGTCCAAACCAACCCGTCATTTCAGTCACAGTCGTGTGGCAGACCCTGTCACTGAAATGATGGGTTGGTTAAAGTGTGCATGTCCTGTTTATACAACATAAGGGTGGGAGGGCCCAAGGACAATTCCATCTTGCACCTCTTTTTTCTTTAATTTTTCTTTGCGTCATGTGCTGTTTGGGGAGGGTTTTTTGGAAGGGACATCCTGCGTGACACTGCAGTGCCACTCCTAGATGGGCCCGGTGTTTGTGTCGGCCACTAGGGTCGCTTATCTTACTCACACAGCTACCTCATTGCGCCTCTTTTTTTCTTTGCGTCATGTGCTGTTTGGGGAGGGTTTTTTGGAAGGGACATCCTGCGTGACACTGCAGTGCCACTCCTAGATGGGCCCGGTGTTTGTGTCGGCCACTAGGGTCGCTTATCTTACTCACACAGCTACCTCATTACGCCTCTTTTTTTCTTTGCGTCATGTGCTGTTTGGGGAGGGTTTTTTGGAAGGGACATCCTGCGTGACACTGCAGTGACACTCCTAGATGGGCCCGGTGTTTGTGTCGGCCACTAGGGTCGCTTATCTTACTCACACAGCTACCTCATTGCGCCTCTTTTTTTCTTTGCGTCATGTGCTGTTTGGGGAGGGTTTTTTGGAAGGGACATCCTGCGTGACACTGCAGTGACACTCCTAGATGGGCCCGGTGTTTGTGTCGGCCACTAGGGTCGCTTATCTTACTCACACAGCTACCTCATTGCGCCTCTTTTTTTCTTTGCGTCATGTGCTGTTTGGGGAGGGTTTTTTGGAAGGGACATCCTGCGTGACACTGCAGTGACACTCCTAGATGGGCCCGGTGTTTGTGTCGGCCACTAGGGTCGCTTATCTTACTCACACAGCTACCTCATTGCGCCTCTTTTTTTCTTTGCGTCATGTGCTGTTTGGGGAGGGTTTTTTGGAAGGGACATCCTGCGTGACACTGCAGTGACACTCCTAGATGGGCCCGGTGTTTGTGTCGGCCACTAGGGTCGCTTATCTTACTCACAGCTACCTCATTGCGCCTCTTTTTTTCTTTGCGTCATGTGCTGTTTGGGGAGGGTTTTTTGGAAGGGACATCCTGCGTGACACTGCAGTGCCACTCCTAGATGGGCCCGGTGTTTGTGTCGGCCACTAGGGTCGCTTATCTTACTCACACAGCTACCTCATTGCGCCTCTTTTTTTCTTTGCGTCATGTGCTGTTTGGGGAGGTTTTTTTGGAAGGGACATCCTGCGTGACACTGCAGTGCCACTCCTAGATGGGCCCGGTGTTTGTGTCGGCCACTAGGGTCGCTTATCTTACTCACACAGCTACCTCATTGCGCCTCTTTTTTTCTTTGCGTCATGTGCTGTTTGGGGAGGGTTTTTTGGAAGGGACATCCTGCGTGACACTGCAGGGACACTCCTAGATGGGCCCGGTGTTTGTGTCGGCCACTAGGGTCGCTTATCTTACTCACACAGCTACCTCATTGCGCCTCTTTTTTTCTTTGCGTCATGTGCTGTTTGGGGAGGGTTTTTTGGAAGGGACATCCTGCGTGACACTGCAGTGACACTCCTAGATGGGCCCGGTGTTTGTGTCGGCCACTAGGGTCGCTTATCTTACTCACACAGCTACCTCATTGCGCCTCTTTTTTTCTTTGCGTCATGTGCTGTTTGGGGAGGGTTTTTTGGAAGGGACATCCTGCGTGACACTGCAGTGACACTCCTAGATGGGCCCGGTGTTTGTGTCGGCCACTAGGGTCGCTTAGCTTAGTCATCCAGCGACCTAGGTGCAAATTTTAGGACTAAAAATAATATTGTGAGGTGTGAGGTATTCAGAATAGACTGAAAATGAGTGTAAATTATGGGTTTTGAGGTTAATAATACTTTGGGATCAAAATGACCCCCAAATTCTATGATTTAAGCTGTTTTTTTAGTGTTTTTTGAAAAAAACACCCGAATCCAAAACACACCCGAATCCGACAAAAAAAATTCGGTGAGGTTTTGCCAAAACGCGGTCGAACCCAAAACACGGCCGCGGAACCGAACCCAAAACCAAAACACAAAACCCGAAAAATTTCCGGCGCTCATCTCTACCAAATATACCACTACATTTAGGTATAACATATCCCGAAAAAGATTTCATTAATGAATCCCTGGAAGACGGCGGGGGTGTTGCTGAGGCCGAACGGCATTACCATGTACTCATAATGCCCGTCCTTAGTATTGAAGGCCGTCTTCCATTCGTCCCCTTGTCGGATACGTATCAAGTTATAAGCTCCTCTTAAATCGAGCTTGGTGAAGACTCGAGCTCCGCGAACTCTATCAAAAAGCTCCGTGATGAGCGGCAAAGGATACTTATTCTTAATGGTGACTTCATTTAGACCACGATAGTCGATACACGGCCTCAGGCCTCCGTCCTTTTTCTTCACAAAAAAGAATCCTGCTCCCGCCGGGGAAGTAGAGGGGCGGATGAATCCCTTCTGCAGATTAGACTTGATATATTCTGACATGGCTTGAGTCTCGGGTACTGATAAAGGATAAGTGCGACCCCGAGGTGGCATTTTCCCCGGGATGAGCTCAATAGGACAGTCCCAGGGTCTATGCGGTGGTAACTGATCAGCCGCCTGTTCCGAGAACACATCTGTAAACTCCCGATAAGCCTCTGGAATAAGCCCTTCGTCCGACTTGGAAGATACACGAAGCGGGTAGACAGGAGTGAGACAATTCGAATGACAAAATGGACTCCAAGAAATTATCTGTGTCGACCTCCAGTCGACGTGAGGGTTGTGAAGCTTGAGCCAGGGAAGACCAAGAACGAGATCGTGAGGCATCTCCCGAATCACAAGGAACTCCAGATGTTCTTGATGCAAAGCTCCCACTTGCAGCTGGATTGGCATTGTACGACTTGAAATCAGACCATTAGGAATTTGGGTACCATTTATAGCAGTTATCGTAATAGGTCGTTCGACCGACCGTAACTTCAAACCCAGATTCTGGGCACAGGAAAGGGAAATAAAATTCCCCGCAGCCCCTGAGTCCACCAGTGCCTTAACGGTTTTGACTTCAGACTCAGAAAACAGAAACACGGAGAGTAAACAGTCCACTGCCGGAGGAGATTGAGAAAAAAACCCTAGCTCGACTTCTCCAGAACAAGCTAGGACTGCCCGTTTCCCGGGCGAGACTTGCAAAACTTTAGAAAATGATCCGCCGCTCCACAGTAGAGGCAGAGTCTACCCTCACGACGACGCTGACGTTCTTCTGGGGACAGCCGAGACCGATTAATCTGCATGGGTTCGTCTGGACTTGAAATAACTGTTTGCTTAGACGGAAGAGATCTGAATCTCGACCGGTCTGACCGACTACGTTCACCACCTCGTTCCTGCATGCGAAGATCCACCTTTACACAGAGTGAGATCAACTGTTCCAAGGAATCTGTCAGATCTGTAGTGATCAACTCGTCCTTTAAACGATCCGAGTGCCCGTTCCAGAAAGCAGCCCGAAGGGCATCATTATTCCAGCACAGTTCTGAAGCTATGGTTTGAAAGTGAATCACATACTGTCATTTGTAAACATCGGTTTACGATTGAAAAAGATACCTTTATGGATACATCTCACCCCCGTACAGTGTGAGTGGGGGTACGAAGAACTTGTAAATGGTGGTTAAAGACACAAATGGTTAAAAGAACTTGTGAGCGGAGATTAGACACTGATGATTTGAATAATTTAAGTGCAGTGGCTTTAGACGCTGTTGATTTGTAGAACTTGAGAACGGTGACTGTGACGCTGATGATGTGAAGAACTTAAGTACAGTGGTTTAAGACGCTGTTGATTTGTAGAACTTGAGAACGGTGACTGAGACGCTGATGATGTGAAGAACTTAAGTGCAGTGGTTTAAGACGCTGGTGATTCCTAGAACTTGAGAACGGTGACTGAGACGCTGATGATGTGAAGAACTTAAGTGCAGTGGTTTAAGACGCTGGTGATTCGTAGAACTTGAGAACGGTGATTAGAGCCCGCAGCCCACGCTGATTCCTAGGAGCACTGGTGACTGAACCGCAGAGAGACACACCGGCCGCTGGATACACTGGAACCGGTGCAGCGAACTGGCACCTGGAAATGCCGGAGACACTGGAGTACAACTTCAGAGATCCTTTGCCAAGGCGTTCGATACTGTACCACACATGAGACAAATCTACAAGCTACAAGAATCAGGGCTAGGAAGTACAATATGCACTTGGGTCAAAAACTGGTTAGATAATAGGGAGCATCGCGTTGTGGTTAATGGATATTTTTCAACCTGGACTGAAGTGCTAAGTGGTGTGCCGCAAGGCTCAGTATTAGGACCGCTATTGTTCAATATTTTCATTAACGACCTAACAGAAAGTCTAGAGAGCATGGTGTAAATTTTTGCAGATGATACCAAATTGTGTAAGGCTATAAATACAGAGGAGGATGCCAAGTCTCTTCAGAACGACTTAGTTAAATTAGAAGCATGGGCAGCCAAATGGAGAATGCGCTTCAACACAGACAAGTGTAAGGTAATGCACTGTGGTAACAAGAACAAAAATTACACCTACCTACTAAATGGGGTAAAATTAGGGGATTCTGTACTGGAAAAGGACTTAGGTGTCCTCATAGATAGCAAGCTAAGCAGTAGTACCCAAAGTAGGACTGCAGCAAAGAAGGCTAATAAGATATTAGCATGCATAAAACGGGGTATTGATGCTAGGGACGAGAGTATTATACTCCCGTTATATAAATCACTAGTGAGGCCACACCTTGAATACTGTGTACAATTCTGGGCACCGTACTACAAAAAGGATATCCTGGAGCTAGAAAAGGTACAGAGGAGGGCGACCAAACTAATTAAGGGCATGGAGACGATGGAATACAAGGAAAGGCTTGAAAGACTAGGCATGTTTACATTGGAAAAGCGGAGACTAAGAGGGGATATGATCAACATCTACAAATATATAAGGGGACAATACACAGAGCTTGTGTGGGACCTGTTTTTGGTTAGATCAACACAGAGGACTCGTGGACACTCGCTCAGGTTAGAGGAGAGGAGATTCCGCACAATAAAGCGTAAAGGCTTTTTCACGGTAAGGACAATACGTGTTTGGAATTCCCTGCCCGAGGGAGTTGTAATGGCGGAATCTGTCAACACCTTTAAGATTGGGTTAGATAAATTCCTAATGGATAAGGATATCCAGGGGTATGGTGCATAGTCATGCATTATAGTTACTATAAATAGGGATAAAATGCAACGGCTGACATCAGCATCAGTCAGAAATTTTAGTCAAATCATCATGCATAGGAGACCACAAATAGGTTGAACTCGATGGACAATTGTCTTTTTTCAACCTCAGATACTATGTTACTATGGAACAAGAGCGCTGGCATCCACGTCAGGGAAAGACGATACTAAGGCGCTGAGGCTCTATCCGGCGTCTGACTTTGAATCTCCCGCCACCGCTGGATTGGCGGAACAGTCTGATGACGTCACCTGCCCCCAGTCCACGTGATGCCGGGTGTCATGGCGGCGCCCATGCCCTGGAGAACCGCCGAGAGCCGCGCCAGCCAGACACCGGAGCCCATGGCCCACCGAAGGTGGAGGCCGCAACACAGACCAGCAGACACGCAGGGGTAAGCGCGGCGAACGCCGCCTCTGGCGTGTGACAGTGTGTGTGGAGTGTTTGGTGGTCTCCTTTAGCTATGTCCAGGGACACTGTGTCATATGCTGCAGAGGATTTATCCTCCCAGGATGATCCCATTCCAGGTTATCAGGATAGCACTGGTTTAGCCAGATACCAGCACGGGAACCTGAGTGGTTTTCCTTTATCAAATCTTGGATTTCTCAGATTTCTGACAGGGTTGCAAGTAATGAATCTGCAACCCAGGTATTACAGAGCTCTATGGCAGTATGGCCGGTTTCTGGTACCTCAGGATGCCCCGCAATATACCCCCACAAACGTGCACTTGTGCATGTCACACAAGACGACACGGATAACAATTCTGACACCACAGACGGTGATGGGGATGTGTTGTGGAGGTCCGCATCTCTTGCAAAGGGGGTGCAATTGTTGATAGAGACTATCAGGGATGTGTTGAATGTTAATGATACCACACCTGAGCAGGTTGAGGAGGCTTTTTTCACCGAAAATAAAAAAGCCTCGCTAACCTTCCCTGCGTCAAAGGACTTGAATGCTATATTTGAAAAAGCATGGGAAAACCCTGAGAAAAAATTCCAGGTACCTAAAAGGGTTCAGGTGGCATTCCCTTTCCCTGAGGACTCTGAGGAGGATATAAAAAAATGGGAAAACCCACCGATTGTTGACGCATCTGTGTCCAGACTCTCAAAGAAGGTTGTTTTGCCAGTTCCAGGATCTACCGCCTGAAAGGAGCCGGCTGATAGAAAAATTGATAACATGCTTAAATCAATGTACACTGCTTCAGGGGCCATATTACGTGCCACAATTGCTACTGCATGGATTGCAAAGGCAATAGTAAAGTGGTCTGCTACCTTACTTGAGGATTTGGATACGATGGATAGGGATGACGTTGCAATATATTTACGCAACATACATGATTCAGCAGGTTTTATGGTTGAATCCATGAAAGACCTGGGTTCCATGGCTGCGGGAATATCTTCCATGTCTGTTTCAGCTCGTCGGGGACTGTGGCTGTGCCAGTAGTCGGCCGACGCGGAATCCAGAAAAAGTGTGGAGTCCCTACCCTATACAGGTCAGGCTCTCTTGGGAAGCTCTAGACGCATGGATATCCACGGCTACAGCGAGTAAGTCTCCGTTTCTTCCCTCAGCAGCACCTGCTCCGAAGAAGTCCTTCTCTTCATCTGCAACGCAGTCCTTTAGGCTTAAAAAGCCTAGAAAGGCCAGAACGTCCAATACCTTCTTTAGGGGAGGTCGGTTAAGTCCAAGAAACCTGCCGCTGCAGGTTCCCAGGAACCAAAGTTTGCTTCGGGTACGCCAAAGTCCTCCGCATGACTGTGGACCGCGCGGCTTGGAGGTGGGGCCAGTGGGAGCGAGACTCAGACACTTCAGTCATGTCTGGGTATCATCCGGCCTGGATCCCTGGGTGATAGATATTGTATCCCAGGGATACTGTTATGCACACCAGTGCCTGCAGGAATGTACTGGTATTTGAACTGTTATGCACACCAGTGCCTGCAGGAATGTACTGGTGTCTGAACAGAGAGGGATGCAAAACAAATGAACTCACAGACAGACTGGGAAATATGACATTACGTACACAGAAGGTGATAGGGTAACAAAACCAACACAAAGTGAACAGAGAAGCCCAGAGGCTAAGAAACTGTGTGTCTCCCTAGTATTAGAAATGCTCAGATGGAAAAAGCAAGATGTTGTGTTTTAATACGTAGAGAACCCGAAATGCTGTTGCTAAGGGCAACAGCAAAACCCTAAAGGGTTATCAACGGGTGTGGCAGTAAACTCCTTGGTCAGAGATGGAATAGTAGACACAAGGAGAGTCTCCACAATCCTAATTCTCACTTGCAGGGCACAGGTTCAGCTTACTGCCACTAAACTGACACATGGACGCCCTGCACAGTGAGAGAGGATTAAGCATGCAGGTCTGAAAGTACAGCCACAAACCTGCTGGGTTCACAGAATAGCAAAAGAACCTCAGCAGGCTAAACGACTGACTCCAGTCTTACTGCTAGGTCTGGATTGGCAGAGTGTAGTACCAAATCCCCAGGCCTATTTGCAGTAAGCAACAACAAATACAAAGCTACACAGTACTGGCTAACTTTCAGGAACTGACTAACCAACAAAGATTCAGCAGCATCTGCTTAATCTGAGAAGAGGCCTTATAAAGCAGGTGCTGTCCACGCCCCACTCAGACCTCACAGACTGTGAGCACAAAAACCAGCACCGGATCCCCTGCCTGTAACCACTGCACAGCAAAAGACCCGAACCGGAGTATCAGCTGCGCTCAGGTTACTCCGCTAGCACTTGTCTCCCGGTTGCCATGACGACGTGGCAGCTCAGGGCAGGAGACCCTAACAGTACCCCCCCTCTGACGAGGGGTCAAAGAACCCCTACCACCGGGTTTATCGGGGAACTGCGAGAAGAAAGAGCGTATCAGTCTGGGGGCATGAAGATCACAACTGCGCACCCACGACCGCTCCTCCGGGCCATACCCCTTCCAGTGCACCAAAAATGACAGCCGACCCCGAACCATCTTGGAGTCAAGAATCCTTTCAACAACAAACTCCCTCTGGCCACGTATCAGAAGAGGGGAAGGTCTTCCTCTGGAAGAAGGATTACTAATCGCCCGTTTTAAAAGGGAACAATGAAATGTTTTATTGATACCCAAAGAACGGGGCAGATCTAACTGAAATGCCACCGGATTGATAACCCTGGTGATCTTATAAGGGCCGATGAACCGGGGGCCTAACTTATGAGATGGCTGTCTCAACTTCAAATTCTTGGTAGACAACCAGACGAAGTCTCCTAATTTGAAGCTGCAGGGTCTTTCCCGCTTATCAAAAACCCTTTTGGTCACTAATGACACAGACACAAGGGCTTTCTTCACTTTCCTCCAAATACCTCTAAGGACCGAAACGACAGAGGAACCACCAGGCGTGGAGTCCAGGGGGTCAAAAGAATTGGCCTTAGGATGATGCCCATACACACAAAGGAAGGGAGATATCCCTGTAGCAGAGTGAGCCGCGTTGTTATAGGCAAACTCCGCCATGGACAGATGAGCAACCCAGTCAGTCTGACACTTGGAGACATAACACCTGAGGAACTGCTCCAAGGACTGGTTCACCCTTTCAGTCTGCCCATTAGACTGCGGATGGTAGCCTGACGACAAGCTGACAGAAATCTGGTGATCGGAACAAAATGCCCTCCAGAATTTGGCCACAAACTGGGATCCGCGGTCAGAGACCACATCAAGTGGCAACCCGTGGAGACGCACAACATGCAGCATAAATAATTCAGACAGGCGTCTGGCCGATGGCAGCCCAACCAGTGGAACGAAGTGCGCCATCTTCGAAAACCTGTCAACGACAACCCAGATGGCTGTCATCCCCGAGGATTTGGGCAAGTCCACCACAAAATCCATTGAAATGTGGGTCCATGGCTTAGATGGAATAGAGAGTGGATGTAATGGGCCAACAGGAACCCCTCTAGGAGTCTTATTTCGGGCACAGATGTCACATGCCCGAACCCACTGATCCACATCCTTAGCCACCGAGGGCCACCACACCGCCCTAGATAGCAACTCCCGAGTTCTGGCAATACCCGGGTGACCTGCCGACTTCTTGGCATGGAATTCCAGGAACACTCGCTGTCTTAACCTAGGAGGCACAAACAAAAGACCTACCGGAAGGTCTGGAGGAGCCTGCTCCTGTGCTCTAAGGACTAATGACAAGAGGTCCTGGGTAATGCCCACTTTAATACATGATGGGGACACAATGGGCAACGGCTCCTCGGTGGTCTCTTGGATTGGAGCAAAACTCTGCGAGAGCGCATCAGCCTTGATGTTTTTTGACCCAGGGCGATATGTTATCAAAAAATTAAAGCGAGCAAAAAACAAAGCCCATCGTGCCTGCCTGGCATTGAGACGCTTCGCTGACTCTAAATATGCCAAATTCTTATGGTCGGTGAGAATTGAGACCACAAACTTAGCCCCCTCAAGCCAGTGTCTCCACTCTTCGAGTGCATCCTTAATAGCCAACAATTCCCGGTTACCCACGTCATAATTCATCTCGGCAGGCGAAAATTTACGGGAAAAGTAAGCACAGGGATGAAGGCGATTATCAGACACTCCCATCTGAGAGAGCACTGCCCCAATACCCATCTCAGAGGCATCCACCTCCACCACAAAAGGACGCTCTGGATCTGGGTGTCGCAGCACCTTGGCCGAGACAAATGCCCTTTTGAGACGGGCAAAAGCCGATTTGGCCTCACGAGACCAGTGAGCAACATCCGCCCCTTTCTTAGTGAGTGCCACCAAGGGCGCCACTATAGACGAAAATCCAGCGATAAATCGTCTATAAAAATTTGCAAAGCCCAGGAAACGCTGAAGCGCCTTCAAACTAGTGGGCTGCACCCAATCCAGGACTGCCTGTACCTTGGAACCCTCCATTTGGAAACCTTCTGGGGAGATAATATATCCTAGAAATGCGATTTGCTGAACTTAAAATTCGCACTTCTCCAGCTTCGCCCCAAGCCGGTGGTCTCTGAGTTTCTGGAGGACTAAGCGTACATGCTTCCGATGTTCCTCCAGGGAATGGGAGAAGATTAGGATGTCATCTAAGTATACGACTAAGAATCTATCCAAATATTCCCTGAGCACATCGTTCATGAAATCCTGGAAGACTGCCGGGGCATTACAGAGCCCAAAAGGCATCACCAAATATTCATAATGCCCTGAGTGGGTATTAAAGGCAGTCTTCCATTCATCCCCCTCTCTTATTCGGATTAGATTGTACGCACCGCGTAGGTCAATCTTAGAAAAAATGGTGGCAGTACGAAGCTGGTCAAACAAGACCGAAATGAGAGGCAGTGGGTATGAGTTTTTAATCGTGATACGGTTCAATTCCCTGAAGTCGATGCAGGGTCGCAACGAACCGTCCTTTTTACCCACGAAGAAGAACCCCGACCCAACTGGAGACTGTGAAGGTCTGATAAATCCTTTAGCCAAGTTCTCCTGAATGTACTCTGCCATAGCCTGAGTCTCAGGACGTGACAGGGAGTACAACCTGCTCTTGGGAAGCTTAGCATTTGGCAACAAATCAATGGCACAGTCATAGGGGCGATGGGGAGGTAGTACCTCTGCAACTTTTTTGGAGAACACGTCCGCAAAATCTGCATAACACCCTGGCAATCCTGGCAAACTTAGCTGCGAGAGCCTGACTGGAAGGCTCAAGCAACTCCTGAAACAATCAGTACCCCAACTAAGAATCTCCCCAGAGACCCAGTCAAATTGAGGTTTGTGGGCCCTTAACCAGGGTAACCCCAACACCAATGGGGCAAAAGTACAGACAGTCACATAAAAGGACAATTTTTCAGAGTGTGTGGCTCCAATAAACAAAGAAATCTGGCTAGTGCAAGAGGTAATTTTACCCTGGGATAATGGTTCCCCGTTTAACCCACAAATCTCAATTTCCGACGCCAAGGGTACTAAGGAAACAGAGTGTTTCAGGGCGAATTGGCGGTCCATAAAAACCCCGTCGGCCCCACTGTCCACAAAGGCCTCAGTCTTGACAGTTTGACCGAGGATCTTCAAGGTCACCGGAATGATAAAAGTCTTCTTGGGAAATTCTGACTTCTGGCCTGACAGGATATTTCCCATCACCCTCAGGCCCTGAAGTTTTCCGGCTTTTCTGGGCATGATACTACCACATGACCCTTATTCCCACAGTACAAACACAACCCCTGCTGTCTCCTCCGCGTCTTCTCACGCGAGGAGAGGCGGGTAGCCCCAATCTGCATAGGCTCCTCGGAAAATTCCTCAGAGTCTGAGGTTCCCTTGGGAAAGAAGGAAACCTCGGTCTCCCTTTCAAGCCTACGCTCTCCCAGCCGTCTATCCACCCGGATGGATAACTGCATGAGCTGATCCAAGCTATCAGGCAAGGGATATTGTACCAGTTGGTCTTTTATCTGGTTAGAAAGACCTCTTTGGTACTGGTGTCTCAGGGCTGGGTCATTCCACTGGGTATCATGGGCCAACCTCCGAAACTCTGTACAGTAAACCTCAACTGGCCTTCGCCCTTGCTTAAGGATCGAAATCTGAGCCTCGGCTGAGGCCGTCTTGTCAGGGTCATCATACAACATGCCCAGTGCCGTAAAAAAAGCATCAACACTTTTAAGCGACGGACAGTCAGGCTGCAACCCATATGCCCAGACCTGTGGGTCTCCTTGTAGCAAGGAAATCACTATGCCCACCCGCTGAATCTCTGACCCAGAAGACTGAGGCCTAAGCTGGAAATATAGCTTGCAGCTCTCCTTGAAACAAAAGAACTGCGAGCGATCTCCAGAAAAACGATCCGGAAGATTTACTTTCGGCTCCTTAACCCCTGAAGGTGCTGCTGCTGCGGGAGCTCCGCCAGCGGCCTGGGAGGTGTGCATTTTAATGGACAAATCATTAAATTGTCGAGTCAGGACCTGCACCTGATCGACCACCTGTTGCAATGTATTTTGAGGGGTATGCTCCATATTCCCACAAAATTTCAACAGGAGTATTCGGCTGCTGAATATGTTATGCACACCAGTGCCTGCAGGAATGTACTGGTATTTGAACTGTTATGCACACCAGTGCCTGCAGGAATGTACTGGTGTCTGAACAGAGAGGGATGCAAAACAAATGAACTCACAGACAGACTGGGAAATATGACATTACGTACACAGAAGGTGATAGGGTAACAAAACCTACACAAAGTGAACAGAGAAGCCCAGAGGCTAAGAAACTGTGTGTCTCCCTAGTATTAGAAATGCTCAGATGGAAAAAGCAAGATGTTGTGTTTTAATACGTAGAGAACCCGAAATGCTGTTGCTAAGGGCAACAGCAAAACCCTAAAGGGTTACCAACGGGTGTGGCAGTAAACTCCTTGGTCAGAGATGGAATAGTAGACACAAGGAGAGTCTCCACAATCCTAATTCTCACTTGCAGGGCACAGGTTCAGCTTACTGCCACTAAACTGACACATGGACGCCCTGCACAGTGAGAGAGGATTAAGCATGCAGGTCTGAAAGTACAGCCACAAACCTGCTGGGTTCACAGAATAGCAAAAGAACCTCAGCAGGCTAAACGACTGACTCCAGTCTTACTGCTAGGTCTGGATTGGCAGAGTGTAGTACCAAATCCCCAGGCCTATTTGCAGTAAGCAACAACAAATACAAAGCTACACAGTACTGGCTAACTTTCAGGAACTGACTAACCAACAAAGATTCAGCAGCATCTGCTTAATCTGAGAAGAGGCCTTATAAAGCAGGTGCTGTCCACGCCCCACTCAGACCTCACAGACTGTGAGCACAAAAACCAGCACCGGATCCCCTGCCTGTAACCACTGCACAGCAAAAGACCCGAACCGGAGTATCAGCTGCGCTCAGGTTACTCCGCTAGCACTTGTCTCCCGGTTGCCATGACGACATGGCAGCACAGGGCAGGAGACCCTGACAGATACAGGCAGGAATTTCAAAGCCCCCCTCCTCATTGCTTTTTCAAATCAGGCTTACCAACTCTGGTGGCGGACAGCACTGTTCTACAAGACGCTGTCCAAAAACTGGCGGAGGCACAGGTCATTGTGCCAGTACCTCCTCACATGCAGAGCAAAGGTTACTATTCACAGCTTTTCGTGGTACCGAAATTGGATGGTTCGGTCAGGCCCATTCTGAACCTAAAATCATTGAACCCCTTTCTAAAGGAGTTCAAGTTCAAGATGGAGTCTCTCAGAGCAGTGATATCAGGTCTGGAAAAAGGGGAATTCCTGGTATCACTGGATATCAAGGATGCGTACCTTCACATTCCGATCTGGCTGCCGCATCAGGCTTATCTCCGTTTCGCATTGCTGGACTGTCATTTCCAGTTCCAGGCCCTACCATTTGGCCTCTCCACAGCACCAAGGGTGTTTACCAAGGTGATGGCGGAAATTATGATTCTCCTCCGCAAACAGGGTGTGAACATCATTCCATATCTGGACGATCTGCTGATAAAGGCATCGTCCAAGGAGAAGCTGCTGCAGTCCATTGTTCTCACAACACGACTTCTCGAGAATCATGGTTGGATTCTGAACCTTCCAAAGTCACATTTGGAACCAACCCAGAGATTGTCATTTCTGGGAATGATCCTGGACACGGAAGTGCAGAAGGTGTTTCTTCCACAGGAAAAGGCGTTGGTGATACAAGCTATGGTCCGGGATGTCCTGAAGCAAGCCCGGGTGTAGGTTCATCAATGCATTCGCCTATTGGGAAAGATGGTGGCCTCTTACGAGGCTCTCTAGTACGGGAGGTTCCATGCTCGGACCTTCCAACTGGATCTCCTGGACAAGTGGTCGGGATCTCATCTCCACATGCACCAGAGAATTTGTCTGTCACCAAAGGCCAGGATTTCACTCCTTTGGTGGCTCCAATTGCATCACCTTCTGGAGGGCCGCAGGTTCGGGATTCAGGACTGGGTCCTTCTAACCACGGATGTGAGCCTTCGGGACTGGGGAGCAGTCACTCAAGGTGTAACCTTCCAAGAACGGTGGTCAAGCCTGGAAGCCGGCCTGCCCATCAACATCCTGGAACTAAGAGCCATCTACAACTGTCTTCTTCAGGCGGCCCCTCTTCTAAGGAATCGGGCCATTCAAGTGCAGTCGGACAACGTAACAACAGTGGCTTACATAAACCGACAAGGCGGAACGAAGAGCAGAGCAGCAATGTCAGAGGTGACAACAATACTCCTCTGGACTGAAAAGCACGCGTTGGTGCTGTCAGCCATCTTCATTCCGGGAGTAGACAACTAAGAAGCAGACTTCCTCAGCAGACACGATCTCCATCCAGGGGAGTGGGGTCTCCATCCGGAGGTGTTCAAGGAAATAACAGATCTTTTGGGGGTTACCTCTCAACAAGAGGCTTCAGTGTTATTGTTCCAGGTCGAGGGACCCACAGGCAGTGGCAGTGGACGCCACCACTCCCACTCCTCCCAAGAATCCTAAAGCTCAGAAGGAGAACAAGGGTTCAAGCGATCCTCATTGCCCCAGACTGGCCAAGAAGGGCTTGGTACGCGGATCTTCTGGATCTACTGCAAGAAGAGCCAATGCCTCTTCCTCTTCGGGAGGACCTGCTGCAGCAGGGGCCATTTGCCTATCAAGACTTACCGCGGCTACATTTGACAGGCTAGGAAAGGGGTAACGTCTAAACATTACCATTGTATTTGGAAGAAATTATTCTTTTGGTGTGAATCCAAGTTTCCTACGGTGGAGTTTCAACTCGTACGTTTTCTCCTATTCCTGCAAGCAGGAGTGGATATGGGCCTGAGGTTAGGATCTGTGAAGGTCCAGATTTCGGCCCTATCCATTTTCTTTCAGAAACAATTGGCTGCCCTCCCTGAGATTCAGACCTTTTTGAAGGGAGTTCTGCATATCCAACCTCCCTTTGTACCGCCTACGGTGCCTTGGGACATTAACGTGGTGTTGCAGTTCCTCCAGTCGGATTGGTTTGAACCTCTACAGGAGGTAGAGGTCAAATTTCTTACATGGAAGGCGGTCACGTTGTTGGCCTTGGCTTCTGCTAGACGCGTGTCCGAATTGGGGGCTTTATCCTGTAAAAGCCCTTACTTGATCTTCCATGAAGATAGAGCTGAGCTCCGGACACGTCAGCAGTTTCTTCCGAAGGTTGTGTCGGCATTTCATATCAACCAACCTATTGTGGTGCCAGTGGCTACTGACTCCTCAATTACATCAAAGTCCTTGGATGTTGTGAGGGCTCTGAATATATATGTGAAGAGAACTTTTCGTCACAGAAAGTCGGACTCTCGGTTTGTTCTATATGATCCTAAGAAAATTTGGTGACCTGCTTCTAAGCAGACGATCTCTCGCTGGATTAGGTTCACTATCCAGCATGCTTATTCTACGGCAGGACTGCCGTGTCCAAAATCTGTTAAGACCCACTGTACTCGTAAGGTGGGGTCTTCCTGGGCGGCTGTCCGAGGTGTCTCGGCATTGCAACTTTGCCGAACTGCAACTTGGTCTGGGTCGAACACGTTTGCAAAGTATATCCCCATGGTACTAATGTTGCCTCCAGCATCCTCTAGGACGTAAGAGAAAATAGGATTTTGGTACCTACCGGTAAATCCTTTTCTCCTAGTCCGTAGAGGATGCTGGGTGCCCGCCCAGCGCTTCGTTTTCCCGTAATTGTTATTTGGTTCAGTACCACTTCGTTTTAGTTGAGTACTGCATTGTTACTTGGTAAGTAATGTTTCAGCAGTTGCTGATAGTTTCAAGCAAGTTAGCTTGGTGTGCCTTGTATGTGTGAGCTGTTATGAATCTCACCACTATCTGTGTTAAATCCTTCTCTCGAAGATGTCCGTCTCCTCGGGCACAGTTTCTAGACTGAGTCTGGTAGGAGGGGCATAGAGGGAGGAGCCAGCCCACACTCTCAAACTCTTAAAGTGCCAGTGGCTCCTGGTGGACCCATCTATACCCCATTGTACTAATGTGTACCTCAGCATCCTCTACGGACTACGAGAAAAGGATTTACCGGTAGGTAACCAAAATCCTATTATACCATCGCAACATTATCTACAACTATGAAATGTATAGAAGAAAGGAAGAAGTCACACAGGGAAGTATAGGCCATGTGCAGGAAAAAAAAAAAACACCCTGTAGAGGAGAAAAGAACAAAAGTAATGCTAAATGTAATCTTTATAATAAAATCAAGTGATGATAAGAAATGGACAGATGAGGGGTGGAGAAAGAGGAGGAGAAAAAAATTGGGGGGGAGCATTGAAGAAAAAAAAAAACCCAAGCAGTGCCAGCGACAGCAACTAGAACTGCATATATGTTTGTTTAAAAACAACTAGCTCGACGCATTTTGTTTTTCTTTACTCACTTTTAAATGTTACCTAGCATGTGCGTATCAAACATACCCTGTCTTTTTTATATATATATATATATATATATATATATATATATATATATATATATATATATATAATATACTGTATGTTTGGTTACATATGTATGGCTTCTTCCATATTTTACATTATGTTCCATTATTCTTTTCCATGGACAGGTCTGAGTATTCAGAGTGTGATCATCCAGGGCAGCATGCTCATTGCACACCTGACAAGGTTTTTGTGACACCATTAACTGTACTTTTGAGCTGCGTTTGCTGGCAGAATGATCATATGAGATTGCCTTGACATTGACTCACCCCACCTTACCAACAGCTCAGTGACATTATAGCTGTAGCAAAACACCAGGAGGTAAAGTGACTGAGATGATCTTCTTAAGAGTGATATATGTGTCACTATCCGTGCACTGTTATTAGGCTGCAGGATGTCCCATTCTGCCTGACAGGTACACCTTAATGTTACTTATGATCGGCAAACAAACCTCCTATTTATCAGCAGGATTTGTACTCATGTTTATTTTTGCATTTTTTCCTTCAATAAACCATGAGGCATTAAATATTCGGAACACTTGACAGCAGAGAAAAGCCATAATCTTATGTTTCCCAGTAAGAGCTCCATAATACTATTCTTATATTTCAAATAAGCCATTCATACTATACACCAGGGCCCTCATTCCGAGTTGATCGGTCGCAAGGCGAATTTAGCAGAGTTACACACGCTAAGCCGCCGCCTACTGGGAGTGAATCTTAGCTTCTTAAAATTGCGACCGATGTATTCGCAATATTGCGATTACTAACTACTTAGCAGTTTCAGAGTAGCTCCAGACTTACTCTGCCTGTGCGATCAGTTCAGTGCTTGTCGTTCCTGGTTGACGTCACAAACACACCCAGCGTTCGCCCAGGCACTCCCACCGTTTCTCCGGCCACTCCTGCGTTTTTTCCGGAAACGGTAGCGTTTTCAGCCACACGCCCCTGAAACGCCGTGTTTCCGCCCAGTAACACCCATTTCCTGTCAATCACATTACGATCGCCGGAGCGAAGAAAAAGCCGTGAGTAAAAATACTTTCTTCATAGTAAAGTTACTTGGCGCAGTCGCAGTGCGAACTTTGCGCATGCGTACTAAGCGGATTTTCACTGCGATGCGATGAAAAAGAACGAGCGAACAACTCGGAATGAGGGCCCATATAAAATACAGAAAAAGGAGCATAATATTTCAAAGATCACAGAAATATAAAGGTCCCCACAATAATGAGCTACCACTGGCCCCCAATGCGGCCCACCATCTCCTTACTCCTGTATAAGCTGTGGAAGCAGGAAAGTATTGTCTGTACTTGCTACTTGCCTGTATAACATTTACTATTTCTCATACGTCCTAGAGGATGCTGGGGTCCATTTCATGACCATGGAGTATAGACGGTTCCGCAGGAGCCATGGGCACTCTAAGACTTTTCAAAGGGTGTGAACTGGCCCCCTCCCCCTATGCCCCTCCTCCAGACCTCAGTTTTAGAAATGTGCCCAGGCAGACTGGATGCACTCCAGGGGAGCTCTACTGAGTTTCTCTGAAAAGACTTTACGTCAGGTTTTTTATTTTCAGGGAGAACTGCTGGCAACAGTCTCCCTGCTTCGTGGGACTGAGGGGGCAGAAGTAGGAACCAACTTCCTAAAGAGTTTCATGGCTCTGCTTCTGGCTGACAGGACACCATTAGCTCCTGAAGGAACGCTAGCCGTGTCTAGATACTCACTCCCACAGCACGCCGTCACCCCCCTCACAGAGTAATCAGATAGATCTTCAATCAAGATAGTGACGGCTAAAGGTACCGCGCAGCTGGCGGGAGCGCTGCGCGCCCTTGCTGCCCACTTACACAGGCACTGCAGGGCACGGGGGGCAGGGCGCACTGGGCAGCAAAATACCTTGTAAACTGGCTAAAAGGGGGCATAAGATGCCCAGGCACAGCCCTACCCCCACCAGTATAAAAAATATGTGAAAAATCTCTGAGGAGAAACGCGCCATTGTGGGGGCGGAGCTTCCTCATCAGTCAGCCAGCACACTGCTCAGCGCCATTTTCTCTCTCTCCTCAGGCTGCAGAGACAACGCTGGTCCTCCTCTACTTCTGAATACAAGTATCAGGGTGCAAAACAAGGAGGGGCACAGCAAATTTGGTGCTTTACAGAGTGTATTTACATTGTAAACAGCGCTGCATGTCAGTGGGCATTTAGTGTTTTCACAGACATTGTGTACTGGCGCTGGGGCTGTGAACTGGCTGCTCCAAACTGTTTCCTTCTGACAGATTTTACTGTGGGTCTGTCCCCTATAAGTCCCGGAGTGCCTGTGTGTGGGTTGTGCACGAGTGTGACATGTCTGAGGCAGGGAGTTCTTCCCCTGAGGAAGCCATTTTAGGGACACAGAGTTGTAATGTGGTGGCGCTACCAGCTCACCACGAGCCTGCATGGGTGAAAGAGATACGTGATAGTATGCATCATATCAACAGGAGATTAGATAATTCTGAATCTCATGCAGAATGCTGGAAAAAGTCTGTGGAAGATGTGATTTTTCAGGGTTCTGTGCTTCCATCTGCATGCGACCCCTCTGGGTCACATAAGAGACCGTTTGCAAATATTGTAAATACTGATACCGACACGGACACTGATTCCTGTGTCGACGATAGTGACTCCAAGGAAATAGATCATAAATTGGCGAAAAATATACAATATATGATTGTGGCAATAAGGGAGGTTTTGGAAGTTACAGAAGCCCCTCCTGTACCACAGGAGAAGGCCTATTTCTATAAAGAAAAGAAATCTAAGGTTACTTTCCCTCCTTCTCACGAGCTAAATACTCTCTTTGAAGGGGTGTGGGTGAATCCAGAAAATAAATTTTGTATTCCCAAAAGGATTCAGATGGCTTATCCCTTTCCTCTAGAGGATAGAAAAAAATGGGAGTCACTCCCGGTGTTAGACAGTGCACTGTCCAGGTTGACAAAGAAGGTGATTCTCCCTGCACCTGGGACGGCTTCACTAAAGGAGCCGGCAGACCGCAAAATGGAGACTACATTAAAATCCATTTATGTTGCCAATGGTACGCTGCTCAGGCCCACGATTGCTTGCTCGTGGGTGAGTTGTGCTATTGAAAAATGGTCAGACAGCTTGTCATCAGAAATTGACACGATTGATAAAGATGAGATACTCCTTAAGTTAGGGAATATCAAAGACGCTGCCGCATACATGCTAGAAGCGATGAAAGATATTGGACTCTTGGGTTCAACAGCCGCTATCATGGCAGTATCGGCTCGGCGGGCGTTGTGGATTCGCCAGTGGAACGCGGATGCGGATTCCAAAAAGAATATGGAGCTCTCCCATATAAAGGTGAGGTCTTATTTGGCGATGGACTGGATGCGTTAGTCTCGGTGGCATGTTCCCATTTATCCTCCTCACCAGGCTTATCTGAGATTCGCGGTTCAGGATTGCCATTACCAATTCCAGACGTTGCCTTTCGGCCTCTCCACGGCGCCAAGGGTATTCACCAAGGTGATGGCGGAGATGATGGTCCTCCTTTGTCAAAAAGGAGTCAATATAATTCCTTATCTGGATGATCTCCTGATAAAGGCGAGATCCAGGGAGCAGTTGCTAAAGAACATCACACTCTCCCTGTCCATACTCCAACAACACGGTTGGATTATACATTTTCCAAAGTCACAGTTGGAACCAACGACAAGATTGTCTTTTCTCGGGATGATTCTGGACACAGAAGTTCAGAGAGTATTTCTTCCGGTGGAAAAGGCTCTGGAAATCCAGAAAATGGTAAAATAGATATTGAAACCAACAAGTGTGTCGATCCAATCAGTGCATTCGGTTGTTGGTGAAAATGGTGGCGGCCTACGAGGCCATACAGTTTGGCAGGTTCCATGCCAGAGTATTCCAGTGGGACCTGTTGGACAAGTGGTCGGGATCCCACCTACACATGCACCGGAAGATAATCCTGTCATCAAAAGCCAGGATTTCGCTCCTGTGGTGACTACACAGTTCTCACCTACTAGAGGGACGCAGGTTCGGGAAATCAGGACTGGCTCCTGCTAACCACGGATGCAAGTCTCCGAGGCTGGGGAGCTGTCACTCAGGGGCAAAGCTTCCAAGAAAAATGGTCAAGTCAGGAAGCCTGCCTTCACATAAATGTGCTGGAATTGAGAGCCATTTACAACGGCCTTCAAAAAGCGGTACATCTTCTTCGAGATCATCCCATGCAAATCCAGTCGGACAGTGTAACAGCAGTTGCGTACATAAACAAGCAGGGCGGAACGAAAAGCAGAGCTGCAATGGCAGAGGTGACAAAAATTCTCCTCTGAGCAGAAAGACATGTAAAGGCTCTGTCGGCGATTTTCATTCTGGGAGTGGACAACTGGGAAGCAGACTTCCTCAACAGACACGATCTCCATCCAGGAGAGTGGGGCCTCCACCAAGAAGTCTTCACAGAGGTGACAAGTCTTTGGGGAGTTCCTCAAGTGGACATGATGGCATTTCGTCTCAACAAGAAGCTTCAGAGATATTGTTCCAGGTCGAGAGACCCTCAAGCAATAGCAGTGGATGCTCTGGTGGCCCAGTGGGTATTCCGGTCGGTGTATGTCTTCCCTCCACTTCCGCTGATCCCAAAAGTTCTCAAGATAATAAGAAGAACAAGAGTTCAAGCAGTCTTCATTGCCACAGACTGGCCAAGGAGAGCTTGGTACCTAGATCTTCAGGAGTTGCTCATAGAAGATTCACGGCCTCTTCCTCCTCGCGAGGACCTTCTACAGCAGGGGCCGTGAGTGTATCAAGACTTACCGCGGCTACGTTTGACGGCATGGCTGTTGAGCGCCGGATCCTAGCCCGAAAGGGTATTCCCAAGGAAGTCATCCCCACCCTTATTCAGGCCAGGAAAGGAGTAACGTCTAAACATTACCACCGTATTTGGAGAATATGTGTGTCTTGGTGTGAATCCAAGAAGGCTCCTACGGAAGAGTTTCAGTTGGGACGTTTTCTCCATTTTCTGCAGGCTGGTGTGGATGCTGGCCTTAGATTGGGGTCAGTCAAGGTCCAGATTTCGGCCTTATCAGTTTTCTTCCAAAAACAGTTGGCCTCTCTTCCAGAAGTTTAGACCTTTGTGAAAGGGGTTCTGCACATCCAGCCTCCATTTGTGCCTCCATTGGCACCATGGGACCTTAATGTGGTGTTGCAGTTCCTTCAATCGGATTGGTTTGAACCTCTATAAGAGATAGAGTTGAAGTTTCTCACTTGGAAAGTGGTGATGCTTTTGGCCTTGGCATCCGCAAGGCGGCTGTGTGAGTTGGGGGCCTTGTCTCGCAAGAGCCCTTACCTGGCCTTCCATGAATATAGGGCAGAGTTGAGAACTCGCCAACATTTTCTTCCAAAGGTGGTTTCCTCTTTTCACATAAACCAACCTATTGTGGTGCCAGTGGTTACTGACACGTTCACTGAGTCAAAGTCTCTAGATGTGGTTAGGGCTTTGAAGATTTATGTCGCTAGAACAGCTTGGATACAGAAAACAGAGGCTCTGTTTGTCCTGTATGCTCCCAACAAGATTGGGTGTCCTGCCTCCAAGCAGACTATTGCGCGCTGGATCAGAGGTACAATTCAGCACGCTCATTCTTCGGCTGGATTGCCGTTACCGACGTCGGTGAAGGCCCATTCTACTAGGAAGGTAGGCTCGTCCTGGATGGCTGGCCGGGGGGTCTCGGCATTGCAACTTTGCCGAGCAGCTACTTGGTCAGGCTCAAACAAATTTGCAAAATTCTACAAGTTTGACACCTTGGCCAATGAAGACCTCAAGTTCGGTCAATCGGTGCTGCAGGGTCATCCGCACTCTCCCGTCCGTACTGGAGCTTTAGTATAACCCCATGGTCATGAAATGGACCCCAGCATCCTCTAGGACGTATGAGAAAACAGGATTTTAATACCTACCGGTAAATCCTTTTCTCCTAGTCCATAGAGGATGCTGGGCGCCCGACCCAGTGCGTAATGTACCTGAAGTTTTGTTCATTAGAGTTACACAGGTTGTGTTATAGTTGTTTCAGCATGTTGCTGCAAATGGTCCATGCCTGTTGGCATGTGTTATGTTGTGCGGCATGTTGTGCGGCATGGTTGAGGTGTGAGCTGGTATGAATCTCACCATTAGTATAAAAGTAAATCTTTTCCTCGAAATGTCCATCTCCCTGGGCACAGTTCCTATAACTGAGGTCTGGAGGAGGGGCATAGGGGAGGAGCCAGTTCACACCCTTTGAAAAGTCTTAGAGTGCTCATGGCTCCTGCGGAACCGTCTATACCCCATGGTCATGAAATGGACCACAGCATCCTCTACGGACTAGGAGAAAATAATTTACCGGAAGGTATTAAAATCCTGTTTTTAGGGTTTTGAAGGGAATGGGGCTTTGACACTCTTCAAGCCCTATGTCCCCTAAATGATATTCTAATTCCCTTTTGATTATTATTGATGATGATTTATTTATTATTAGAATTTGTTAGGTGCCACTTAATTCATCGGCAACATACAATAGTGCGAAGAACATTTGCAACTAAGATTACCTAAGGCAAAGCAGGAAAAACAAAAATGGACCTAATGAAAGTATAAAAGCTCAAGACAACACTATGGGGGAGATTTATCAAATCTTTGAGAGAGATCAAGTACCAACTAGTCAGCTTCTGTCAGTTTACGGGCTACACTAGAAAAATGACAGACGCTGATTGGTTGAGTGGCAGTATTAGCAAAGATGGTGCTGACGAGCAGCTGATTCACTGTGGGACTGGAGTGTTCCATAGAGAAAAAAATGGGTGTGTGACCACACCTAGAAACTGCCATATGGAGACAGACAGTCCAGGTGGGATTGTGTAATAAGAGCCCAGTGTGCCTGGAGGCCACTTGGGACTGCAGTGAGAATCCTATAAACTCTATAAATCTTTCTAAACTCTGAGACTATATTTGAAAAGTTGTGGCAGCCAAGCCAGGCTTGGAGTCAAGTAGTGAGTTTGTGCCCTGCATAGGGCTAGGCTGTGTTTGTTTTGTTTCATGAATGCTGACACTAAAGCACCATTTCATTAATTAATCTCTAAAAGCTGTGCGTGGACCCTTATTAAGCACCTAGACACTGCACCACTGACCAATCTACCGAGCTATTTACCTCAGATTGCCACAGCTGTTATGGGCAACTTCTCCATATTACACACCTCCCAACATGATCCTGTCCAGGAAGGACAGAATGCTCTGTTCCTGGACTTCCACACCTTTCTTATCCATCAACCTATTCAAAACAGGTGCCTGTAATCTTAAATTAAGAGAGAAGTCCAGAAGCAGAGCACTGTGTCCCTCATGGAAAGGGTCATGTTGGGAGGTATGATATTATCTCTTTCCAAGATTTAATATATCCCCTAAGCTTCATAATGCACTGTTCACTTTGTCTATGCATCAGTTTACTGTTGTCTTGTGCTCTTTTAGGTCCATTTTTATTTTGCCTGTTCTGTCTTAGGTAATAAGTGAACAGTGCATAAGATGTGATAATAGGTGACATAGAGAACTTACAGTAGGTTAGCGACAACTATGAACAGGTGGACAAGATAGAGCAGGCCAGAACAGAGAAGGATCGATCGCCCTACCCTTGAGTTCTTACCATGTAATCACTTCTAATTAAGCAATCAGGATTTCCCATCTGTAAGCAGTTCCTTTCTTCTAATCTGATACTTTACCATCAAGCAGTACTTGTAAAATCTTTTTTTTCACTACATCACTTTAATTAATTTGACACCAATAAGGCAGCTGACATAATATTTTTATGTCATGGGGTGCTTCCAGTGTATGTTTTGAGAACACCCATCTTTGCAATACTTTACTTTAATGAGTAGTTCATTTATTCTGATACTTAATGATTAAACCACTAATTATCCCAGCAGTGCTTATGCTGAAATCTACAAATTGCAAACTACTGACCTAAGATATCCCTGGGTGTCACTTCTTCCTGTGGAGAACAGTTAAGAAACCTTTGCTGTGACTGTTATTATAAAGGGAGATAAGTCACAGTGCAATTAGACGGTGTGCAACCTTTTCTGTATCATGTATTACAATTAGAGATGAGCTGGTTCGGTTCTCAGAGAACCGAACCCCCCCGGCTTCACGTCACGAGCCTGGATCCGAGTCAGGCTCAGGGTTTCCCGCCTGACTCGGAAACCAGAACGAGGCAAAACGTCATCATCCTGCTGTCGGATTCTTGTGGGGTTTGGATTTCATATAAGGAGCCGCGCGTCCCCGCCATTTTCACTCCGGCATTGGAGAGTGTAGAGAGAGGACGTGTCTCCGTCCTCAGTGGTAGTGTCTTGTGCTGCATCTGTCCAGTCACAGTGGTGGTGTCCTCTGCTGCCATATGTGCAGTGCTGTTGTATAAGTCCAGTCCAGCGGTGCTGTGGTGTGCTGCATCAGTCCAGTGGTGGTGTCTTGTGCGGCATCAGTACAGTCACAGTGGTGGTGGTGTCCTCTGCTGCCATATGTCCAGTGCTGCTGTATGAGTCCAGTCCAGTGGTGCTGTGTTGTGCTGCATCAGTCCAGTGGTGGTGTCTTGTGCTGCATCAGTTCAGTCACAGTGGTGGTGTCCAGTGCTGCTGTATAAGTCCAGTCCAGTGGTGCTGTGTTGTGCTGCATCAGTCCAGTGGTGGTGTCTTGTGCTGCATCAGTTCAGTCACAGTGGTGGTGTCCAGTGCTGCTGTATAAGTCCAGTCCAGTGGTGCTGTGTTGTGCTGCATCAGTCCAGTGGTGGTGTGTTGTGCTGCATCAGCCCAGTCACAGTGGTGGTGTCCTCTGCTGCCATATGTTCATATGTCCAGTGCTGCTGTATATGTCCAGTCCATTGCAGTGGTGCTGTGTTGTCCTGCATCATTCCAGTGGTGCTGCCGTATATGTCCAGTGATACTGCCGTATATGTCCAGTGATACTGCCGTATATGTCCAGCGGTACTGCCGTATAAATCCAGTGATCCTGCCATATAATTCTAGTGATTCTGCCGTATAATTCCAGTGGTACTGGCGTAAAAATCCAGTCCAGTGATACTGCCGTATATGTCCATTGACACTGCCGTATATGTCCAGCGGTACTGCCGTATAAATCCAGTGATCCTGCTGTATTATTCCAGTGGTACTGGCGTATAAGTCCAGTCCAGTGATACTGCCGTATATGTCCAGTGATACTGCCGTATATGTCCAGTGATGCTGCCGTATATGTCCAGTGATGCTGCCGTATATGTCCAGTGGTACTGTATAAGTCCAGTGGTGCTGTGGTGTGCTGCATCAGTCCAGTGGTGGTGTCTTGTGCGGCATCAGTACAGTCACAGTGGTGGTGGTGTCCTCTGCTGCCATATGTCCAGTGCTGCTGTATGAGTCCAGTCCAGTGGTGCTGTGTTGTGCTGCATCAGCCCAGTGGTGGTGTCTTGTGCTGCATCAGTTCAGTCACAGTGGTGGTGTCCAGTGCTGCTGTATAAGTCCAGTCCAGTGGTGCTGTGTTGTGCTGCATCAGTCCAGTGGTGGTGTGTTGTGCTGCATCAGCCCAGTCACAGTGGTGGTGTCCTCTGCTGCCATATGTCCATATGTCCAGTGCTGCTGTATATGTCCAGTCCATTGCAGTGGTGCTGTGTTGTCCTGCATCAGTCCAGTGGTGCTGCCGTATATGTCCAGTGATACTGCCGTATATGTCCAGCGGTACTGCCGTATAAATCCAGTGATCCTGCCGTATAATTCCAGTGATCCTGCCGTATAATTCCAGTGATTCTGCCGTATAATTCCAGTGGTACTGGCGTAAAAATCCAGTCCAGTGATACTGCCGTATATGTCCATTGACACTGCCGTATATGTCCAGCGGTACTGCCGTATAAATCCAGTGATCCTGCTGTATAATTCCAGTGGTACTGGCGTATAAGTCCAGTCCAGTGATACTGCCGTATATGTCCAGTGATACTGCCGTATATGTCCAGTGATGCTGCCGTATATGTCCAGTGATGCTGCCGTATATGTCCAGTGGTACTTCCGTATATGTCCAGTGGTACTGGCGTATAAGTCCAGTCCAGTGATACTGCCGAATATGTCCAGTCATACTGTCATATATGTCCATTGATACTGCCGTATAAATCCAGTGATCCTGCCGTATAAATAAAGTTATCCTGACGTATAATTAAAGTGATCCTGCCGCATAATTCCAGTGGTACTGGCGTATAAATCCAGTCCAGTGATACTGCCGTATATGTCCAGTCATACTGCCATATATGTCCATTGATACTCCCATATATGTCCAGCGGTACTGCCGTATAAATCCAGTGATCCTGCCGTATAATTCCAGTGGTACTGGCGTATAAATTCAGTCCAGTGATACTGCCGTATATGTCCATTGATACTGCCGTATATGTCCAGCGGTACAACCGTATATGTTCAGCGGTACTGCCGTATATATCAGAATCAGAATCAGCTTTAATGGCCAGGTACACTAGCGTATACTAGGAATTTGTTTTCTGTTTACAGTGCAGCAGCCAGGGGGGAACAAGTAGACAAGGGGGGGGGGGATAAATGCAGTATACCGATTAAGTAAAAGTACACGGTGTTCGTTCCAATCAGAAGATCAGAGTAGAGTGACTGGACAATCAGTCCGTCCAGCGGTTTGTCAGGAGTTTAGCAGGTGGACTGCTTGTGGAAAGAAGCTTTTGAGGCTTCTATTGGTTCTGGTGAGAATGGCCCTATATCTTTTCCCGGATGGCAGCAGGATGAGCTCGCCATAGCCTGGGTGCGGCAGATCATTGGCTATCCTAGTCGCCTGTTTTTTGGCTCTAGGCCTGTACAGGTCATGGACAGGCGGGAGGTCAACTCCGATGATCTTCTCAGCGGATCTTACCACTTTTTGGAGCCTGCGTTTGTCTCTCTCGCTGGCGGAGCTATACCAGACAATAATCGTGGAGCACAGGACAGATTCTACAATTGCGGAGTAGAAGAGGAGCAGGAGATTCTGTGGGACATTAAACTTCTTAAGTTGCATTAAGAAGAACAGCCTCTGCTGCGCCCTACCGATGATGGCATTTGCATTTGGTCCCCACTTGAGCTCTCTAGAGATCGTAGTCCCCAAGAACTTGAAGGAGTCCACTAGCGGCACCGCACTGTCAGCTATGATTAGTGGGGGTGTTTCAGCTGGTTTCTTCCTAAAGTCTACTACCATCTCAACGGTTTTAAGTGGGTTGAGCTCCAGGTTATTGCGGCTGCACCACCGGGCCAACCGATCCACTTCCTGTCTGTAGTCCAATTCGTCCCCTTTATGAGGCCTATGATGGTGGTGTTGTCGGCGAATTTGATGATTTTAACTGACTGGGACTCGGAGGAACAGTCATTAGTGTACAGGGAGAAGAGCAGGGGTGAGAGGACACAGCCCCAGTGATCCTGCCGTATAATTCCAGTGGTACTGGCGTATAAGTCCAGTCCAGTGATCCTGCCGTATATGTCCAGTGGTACTGCCATATAATTCCAGTGATACTGCCGTGTGTGTATGTGTATATATATATATATACCCTGTTGCAAAGCGGATTACTGAGGCCATAACAACAGTGCCGTTTCTAGGGGCGCCCGCCGCGGCACTTTGCGTCATTGCGTGTACTTGTTATCTCCCCCCGAGCAGGAGTTCTCAAGAGATAGGAGGAGCAGACAAGCCTGGAAGGAGGAGGTGGCCGGCGCGAGGGAGGTGAGGCGGCCCGACCCGAAGAGCGGGAAGATCTTCTATGTGTAAGTCGTCTCTCTCTCTCTCTCTCTCTCTCTTTCTCTCTCTCTCCCTTCCTTCCCCCCCACTTGACACCTGCCTGCCTCACTGTTTAAAATGGGGACACCTGCCTGCCGCACTGTGTAAAATGGGGACACCTGCCTGCCGTACTGTAGAAAATGGGGACACCTGCCTGCCGCACTGTGTAAAATGGGGACACGTGCCTGCCATACTGTGTAAAATGGGGACACGTGCCTGCCATACTGTGTAAAATGGGGACACGTGCCTGCTGTAATGTGTAAAATGGGGACACGTGCCTGCCATACTGTGTAAAATGGGGACTTTTGATTTTGATTTTTTTTCCCCTGTGGTGGCCGTGATGATATCAGATGAGGCCACGCCCACTTTAATGAGACCACGCTCATTTCAATCAGGCCACGCCCCCTTGTCGGGAGCGCACGCGCCTTAGGCGTGCGCATGCTTTTTCTTTTTATAGCTATGGGGGGGGCACACTTTTTTTTATAGCAATGAGGGAGGGGGCGCATTTTGAAATCTCGCACTGGGAGCCAAATTAGCTAGAAACGGCCCTGCATAACAACTATGCTGGTGTTAGACGTGCGTCCGGTATCCGCCATTAGTGTAGTGGGACTGCAGTGCCAACCCTAGATGGGGCAGGTGTTTGTGTGGCACACTTGTGTCGCTTAGCTTAGTCATATAGCGACCTCATTGCCCTCTTTTACTTCTTGGCATGATGTGCTGTTTGGGTACTATTTTTTTTGAAGTGCCATCCTTTCTGACACTGCAATGCCACTCCAAGATGGGCCAGTTGTTGGTGTCACTTGGCTTAGTCATGCAGCTACCTCATTGCACCTCTTTTTCATCTTTGCATGATGTGCTTTTTGGGGCCTTTTTTTTATATCTGCCCTCCTGTCTGACACTGCAGTGCCACTCCTAGATGGGACAATTGTTTGTGTTGCTTAGCTTAGTCATACTGCTACCTCATTGCACCTCTTTTTCTACTTTGCATGATGTGCTGTTTGGGGCCTAATTTTCTCATACGTCCTAGAGGATGCTGGGGTCACTTCAAGAACCATGGGGGTATAGACGGGATCCGCAGGAGACATGGGCACTTTAAGACTTTCAAATGGTGTGACCTGGCTCCTCCCTCTATGCCCCTCCTCCAGACTCCAGTTTTAGATCTGTGCTCAGGCAGACTGGATGCACACTGAGGAGCTCTGCTGAGTTTCTCGGAAAAGACTTATGTTAGATTTTTTATTTTCAGGGAGAACTGCTGGCAACAGTCTCCCTGCATCGTGGGACTTAGGGGAGAGAAGTCAGACCTACTTCTGATGAGTTTAAAGGCTCTGCTTCTTGGCTACAGGACACCATTAGCTCCTGAGGGTTTGGAACACTAGGTACGCCTAGGGGTTCACTCCCAGAGCACGCCGTCACCCCCCTTGCAGAGCCAGAAGTTAGAAGACAGGTGAGTAGAAGAAGATCAGAAGACTTTAGTGACAGCTTTGAGGTACCGCACAGCGGCCGCGCTGCGCGCCATGCTCCCACACACAGCGGCACTGTAGGGTGCAGGGGGGGCGCCCTGGGCAGCATATAAATCCTCAAATAGAGACTGTCAAACACTAATATGAGTGCCTAGGCACTATATCCAACCCCTGCCAGTATAAATATACTAAAGAAATAGCGGGGCTGAAGCGCGCCATTGAGGGGGCGGGGCTTAGCCCTCACAGCTCACATCAGCGCCATTTTCTCTCCACAGACACGCTGGTTCTTCCAAAACACTGCTGTACATAACAGGGTGAAAAACGGAGGGGGGGCACAGTTGATTGGTGCAAGATAAGTTAATAAAAAAGCACAATATATAAGGGATTGAGCGCTGGGTGGTGAGCTGGTAAACTCCTTCTGTGTTTCCCTGACAGAATTTACTGGGGTCTATCCCTTATAGCCAGTGTAATGTCGGTGGGTGTTTGGTACACGTGTGTCGGCATGTCTGAGGCTGAGTGCTGTGGGAGCGACCCTGTCGGCACCGCCGACTCCTGATGGTACATGGTACATGAAAAAAGTGTCAACATGTCGGTAGATGTTTTCCCAAGAGAAAACTATATGGGGACACAGAAGTGTGTGGGTGACCCTGTCGGCACCACCAATATCTGACTAAAAAATAATAATTTTTGCATGATAATGTAATGCATCTCAGAAAGGGCTATACCTATATGTATATATGTATAGTAAGGTTGCATAAAGCTGTGGCCCAGACACAGACGTAGTAATATTTATGGAGGGTGTCATATTCATAGAATATATTTCCCTCGGACCCCTCGAGGTCGCAAAAATGGTTATTTTGCCCAGTTACTACTCCCGGATATCGACACGAGTACTGTTCTTATATCGACCATAATGTTTCCTGATTTGATCCGCAAAATCATATACAGCATTCAGTACATGTGTCATACACATTAAGAACGTATTAACGTCACTAGGGACCCTGCTATTGCTGACAAAAAGTTATATATATATATATATATATATATGAGATATATATATGTGTGTATATGGATATATGTATATGTGTGTATAGGTATGGATATATATATATATATATATATATATATATATATTTCTCTAACGTCCTAGTGGATGCTGGGGACTCCGTAAGGACCATGGGGATAGACGGGCTCCGCAGGAGACATGGGCACTTTAAGAAAGAATTTAGATTCTGGTGTGCACTGGCTCCTCCCTCTATGCCCCTCCTCCAGACCTCAGTTTGAATCTGTGCCCAGACGAGCTGGGTGCTTTTCAGTGAGCTCTCCTGAGTTCGCTGAGAGAAAGTATTTTGTTAGTTTTTTTATTTTCAGGGAGCTCTGCTGGCAACAGACTACCTGCATCGTGGGGCAGAGGGGAGAGAAGCAGCCCTACTCTCTGAAGCTAGGTCCTGCTTCTTAGACTACTGGACACCATTAGCTCCAGAGGGATCGTACGCAGGATCTCACCCTCGCCGTCCGATCCCAGAGCCGCGCCGCCGTCCCCCTCGCAGAGCCGGAAGACAGAAGCCGGGTGAGTATGAGAAGCAAGAAGACTTCAAATCGGCGGCAGAAGACTCCGTTCTTCACTGAGGTAACACACAGCACTGCAGCTGTGCGCCATTGCTCCCACACACCTCACATACTCCGGTCACTGTAAGGGTGCAGGGCGCAGGGGGGTGGGGCGCTCCCTGGGCAGCATTTGGAACCTCTTTTTGGCGAAAGTAAACATATATACAGTTGGGCACTGTATATATATATATATATATATATGAGCCCCCGCCAAGAAAATGCATATTTAAGCGGGACAGAAGCCCGCCGTCGAGGGGGCAGGGCTTCTTCCTCAGCACTCACCAGCGCCATTTTTTCTCCACAGCTCCGCTGAGAGGAAGCTCCCCAGGCTCTCCCCTGCAGATTCATGGTAGAAGAGGGTAAAAAGAGAGGGGGGGGCACATAAATTAGGCGCAAAAACACAATATAAACAGCAGCTACTAGGTTAACATTAAGTTACTGTGTTATTCCTGGGTTATAGCGCTGGGGTGTGTGTGCTGGCATACTCTCTCTCTGTCTCTCCAAAGGGCCTTGTGGTGGCATCATACGAGGCCATTCCCTACGGCAGGTTCCATGCGAGGACTTTTCAATGGGACTTACTGGACAAGTGGTCCGGATCACATCTTCAGATGCATCGGTTAATCACCCTATCCCCCAGGGCCAGGGTATCACTCCTGTGGTGGCTGCAGAGCGCTCACCTTCTCGAGGGCCGCAGATTCGGCATTCAGGACTGGGTCCTGGTGACCACGGACGCAAGCCTCCGAGGTTGGGGTGCAGTCACACAGGGAAGACATTTCCAAGGTCGGTGGTCAAGTCAAGAGACTTGCCTTCACATCAACATCCTGGAACTAAGGGCCATATACAACGCCCTACGTCAAGAGGAGACCCTGCTTCGCGACCAACCGGTTCTGATTCAATCAGACAACATCACCGCAGTGGCTCAAGGTGGCACAAGGAGCAGAGTGGCGATGGCGGAAGCCACCAGAATTCTTCGCTGGGCGGAGAATCACGTAAGCGCACTGTCAGCATCCCGGGAGTTGACAACTGGGAAGCAGACTTCCTCAGCAGACACGACCTCCACCCGGGAGAGTGGGGACTTCATCAGGAAGTCTTTACACAGATTACAAGTCGGTGGGAGCTGCCACAGGTGGACATGATGGCATCCCGACTCAACAAAAAGCTACAGAGGTATTGCGCCAGGTCAAGAGACCCTCAGGCGATAGCTGTAGACGCCCTGGTGACACTGTGGGTGTTCCAGTCGGTCTATGTATTTCCTCCTCTTCCTCTCATACCCAAGGTGCTGAGGATAATAAGAAAAAGAGGAGTGAGAACAATACTCATTGTTCCAGATTGGCCAAGAAGGACTTGGTATCCAGATCTGCAAGAAATGCTCACAGAGGACCCGTGGCCTCTTCCTCTAAGAGAGGACTTGTTGCAACAGGGGCCCTCTCTGTTCCAAGACTTACCACGGCTGCGTTTGACGGCATGGCGGTTGAACGCCGGATCCTAGCAGAGAAAGGCATTCCGGATGAGGTCATTCCTACGCTGATAAAGGCTCTTGTTATACGGTGTGATTGGTGTGGCTGGTATGAATCTTGCCCTGGATTACCAAAATCCTTTCCTTGTACTGTCAGCTCTTCTGGGCACAGTTTCTCTAACTGAGGTCTGGAGGAGGGGCATAGAGGGAGGAGCCAGTGCACACCAGAACATAAAATCTTTCTTACAGTGCCCATGTCTCCTGCGGAGCCTGTCTATCCCCATGGTCCTTACGGAGTCCCCAGCATCCACTACGGACTACGAGAAATAGATTTACCGGTAAGTAAAATCTTATTTTATGGGGGGCGTGGCTTGGATCGGTATGGAGTAGCTGTGTGCAGCCTTAGCTCTCCGCTAAACATCCTGTTAACCCATCCGTATTCCCCAACCCGTGGATCCTGCTCCCTGCCAGCTGGCCCCTGAGTGTGTGCTGCCTCTGCTGCTGCCCTTGCTGACCCGTTGTGCGGCGCGGTTGTGCTGCTGTAGACCTTCCAGCGTGGTCCCCGGCTCCCTGCCTCCCCGCCGGCCGCCGCCGGAGCTCCGGGAGCGGCGCGTGTCCGCGCGCCCGGCGGTGCCTGTGAGCTGGTCCTACGGCTGGGGGCTGCGGGGGAGAGGGCGCTGTCCGGTGGGGGTGCATGCCTGAAGCATGGCTGCTGTCCGGTGGGGGTGCATGCCTGAAGCCCCACTGCGGTGACGCTGGAGACCGAGCCCGGGTGGAAAAAGCCTGCGAAAAGCCGCCATTTTTAGCCCTGCTGCTCCTTCTCCCCCTGCGGTGCTGTGCGGAGCGATGACTGTGGTTGCCATCCTGTCTCCCTCCTGGGCTTAATACTTCCACGAGGCCTCGCAAAGCCAGTGTCCTTTATATTTTCTCTTGGATGGACTGTATATACTTCACTGAAACCGGCTGCCCTACATTAACTGCCTGTTATCCTGTGGTGATAGCCTGGGTGTCCCTGACTCAGCTTTTATTCTGCTGCAATTTACACAACGTACACCTGCTTCCTGACTATCTGCAGTGTGCCCACATACTTGTTCCGTTTATTTGGGGTGCCATATCTGCCCGGGCGGCCCTGACCCATGTGCTGAACCTGCTGTAATACTCCTGTGGATCTGCATTCCTGTCCAGGGGTACCATGGTGAAGGGAGGACAGAGTGCGGCTAACGCTGCTGCGAAACTGGAGAAATTTGCCAGATCACAGCAGGCGTCTACGTCGGCAAAGCGGGGTGAAGCCGGCCCGCCCTCGTCTGCGGCCGAGGTGGACACCTCCGACCATGATGAGCAGGTGCATTCTACCCAGCAAATATTGCAGGCAATCTCTGCGTCCGAACAGAGGGTCACGGACCGGATTGGGCAAGTACAAATGGATGTTTCTCTGCTAAGGCAGGATATGCAGAAGATCCGAGAGCGTGTGGGTGAAACTGAACATCGGATATCGGCTTTGGAGGATGCTGCTCCACCCTTGCAGTTGAGAGTGGCGGACCTGTCTACCCAAGTGACATCTATGCAGGCTAAAATGTCAGATATAGAAGGGAGATTGCGGCGCAACAACGTCCGATTTGTCGGGTTGCCCGAGAGAGCGGAGGGCAACTCCCCAGAGTCATTTCTTGAAGGGTGGCTTATTGATCTGTTTGGCAAGGAGGCATTTACCTCTCAATTTGCGGTGGAGAGGGCGCACAGGCTCCCGCCTAGACCGCCGCCACCGGGGGCCCCGGCTAGAACATTTATTGCACGCTTCCTGCATTTCAAGGACCGTGACACTGTGCTCCGTCTGGCCCGAACAAAGGGCCCTATCCAACAAGATGGACATAATATTTCCGTATTTCCTGATTTTGCCCTGGAGGTGCAAAAGAGCCGATCTCAATTTATTCAAGTCAAGCGTCAGCTCAGAGACCGCAATATACAATATGCTATGATGTTTCCAGCCAAGTTGCGGGTGGTGCTTAACAACACCACACATTTTTTCACATCTCCTCAAGATGCTGGTGCATGGCTGGAGCGTCAACCACGACCTCCTTAATGATGTGTTGTTGCTCTGAGGCTACTTTCAGTTTTTTTGCACCTATTTATCTAATGCATATTCCTGTGAATATAAATGCAATGTGAGGATATATGCAATGTGGGGCGTATGGGAGTGGGGCAAATTTATGTTATTGCTCGCTCTGCATCGTTATGATATGGCGGTAACGGTCAGTCCCACATTATTTTACTGCTATTTGCTACTTTGTAATGGGGCATGTGTCTGGCTATGTTGTTTTTTTCTTTTTTCAGGGTTGGGGTACTACTTTTTTCTACGAGTTGTGGAGAGCTCTTACTGAAAATAGTGTAAGGGCTTTTCCTTAGGTTCTTTGGTTAGGCCCTTATCCCTTAGTTTGGTTACTTAATGGGAGTTACGGGATCCAGGTATGCCTTAAGTTTGCGAGGTGATACAGGGTGGGTGCGGGGGGGGGGTTAGTTTGTTTTTTTCTAAGCCATCATTTTTTAGTTCTGTGCGTACTTTGCAATGACGCGTTATTTCTGTATGATATTGCTCTGTGCTCTTTTGCCTCCTGGGACGTAGGGGGACTGGTTGCTCCTGTCCCTATTTATTGTTTGCTCAGCCTTGCTATGTTGCGATGCCAGGTTTTGCTGTATGTCTCTTTAATCTATCCTGTTACCCCTTTCTGTTACGATTTCTATGTCTGCTGTTTCTGAGGGGCTCCGTCTGCTCATCTGGAACGTTCGGGGATTGAATGAAAAAATCAAAAGATCGTTGGTCCTGACTCAGGTTAAAAAATACCAGGCGGACATAATTTGTCTTTCTGAAACACATTTGCATGGAGGTAGGGTGTTGGCATTTAAAAAACCATGGGTTAGTCACGTGTATCATTCCACTTTCTCTAGCAGTGCCAGAGGCGTTTCTGTAATGATTAGAAAGTCCGTACAATTTCATCTGGATGAATGTGAAACTGACCAATATGGCAGATACTTCCTACGAGCCCATATTAACTGCCGATTGTTTCATATATTAGCAGTATATGTCCCCCCGCCATATAATAATGAGGTTCTCCGTCACGCTGCCCGTTTTCTGGCCCGGTCCCCTGCTACCCCTGTGATATGCCTAGGGGATTTTAACAATGTTATGGATAGTGGTATGGACAGGTGGAGGGAGTCTGTTGCGTCTTCCCCTCCCCTGGCATCCCCTACCTCGTTTGCGAGACTGGCGGGGGAGCTGGGGCTGGAGGATGTATGGAGATGTCGTAATCCCGCGGCCACTCATTTCTCCTGTCAGTCCGCTACCCATCATGCTTTTTCTCGTATTGATTTGGTTTTAGTTTCTCCTGATTTATCCCCGGACGTGCTGGCGGTGGACTATCTCCCTAGGGGCATATCGGATCACTCTCCTGTTTTAGTCACAGTTAATATTGGTTGGGAGCGGGGTGCAAAAATGTGGAAGCTTAACCCCTTTTGGTTGACTCTACTGGGGGGGGGGGGGGGGTGCGGATCTGATTGCCGCCTGGGAAGGGTTCCAGGAAGATAATTTACTATACAGTGTTCTGTCGCTGCAGCATGATGCCTTTAAAGCGTTTTTGCGGGGCTCCTTTATAAAGCGGATCTCTGAAGTTAAAGCGTTCAGTAAGAGGGAGGAGGTGCGGTTGGAATCTTTGTGCCAGCAGCTGGAATCTCAATATCTTATTACCCATTTGCGGTCTGATGAGTTGTTGTGGAAGAACGCGCAGAGTGAGTGGTCGGATTGTTTATTTGAGAAATCCAGGCGTAGACTCCTTTTTGCGGGACATGAGCAGTATTTTCGGGCGGAGATGAATGGCAGCTACTTGGCCTTTTTGGCCCGGTCTGATTCCCCTAGAACAGTAATTCAGTGTGTGAAGAACTCTGCTGGCCAACTGTGTTATTCTGGATCAATGGTGGCGGAGACCTTCCGTAGTTATTATTCCTCGCTTTATGCCTCCCGAGCCGGTTACTCTGATGATCAGCTTGGGGAGTTTTTGGCTCAGTTGACCCTGCCATGCTTGTCCCGGGAGGACTCAGGGGCTCTGGATGCGCCTATCACGTTGGAGGAGGTGGAGGCTGCGATCCTGTCTCTCCCGGCGTCTAAGGCACCAGGATCCGATGGACTTCCGGGTGAAGTCTATAAAAAATACAGTACTTTTTTTGCCCCCTATCTCTTACAATTGTTTGAACTACTCTTAGAGGGTGGGGCTCTCCCGCGTTCTATGGCCGAGGCCAATATAATTGTCCTGTTGAAACCAGGGAAAGACTCCCTGCTCCCCGAGTCTTATCGACCCATTTCCCTCCTCAATACTGATGTCAAGATACTGGCAAAAATCTTGGCATCTCGATTGAATTTGGTAATTGCAACAATAATTCATCCAGACCAGACTGGCTTTATGCCGGGTAAATCCACGGCCCAAAATCTGCGTAGATTGTTTTGTCATCTCCAGAGAAGTGATATGGTGGGGTCGGACGCGGTGGTGGTGTCCCTTGATGCGGCCAAAGCGTTCGACTCCGTAGAATGGAGGTACCTGTGGGGGGTGCTGGAGAAATTTGCTTTTGGCCCTCGATTTATTAGCTTTATCCAGTTGTTGTATTCCTTGCCTGTGGCTCGTGTGACGGCCAATGGTTTCACGTCTGAGCTTTTTGCGTTGGAGAGGGGCACTCGACAGGGTTGCCCCCTATCTCCTGCACTGTTTGCGATCGCCGTGGAGCCGTTGGCCGCCCTGCTGCGCAGTAATGGCGGGGTCAGGGGAGTTGAGATTGGGGGTCATGTAGATGTGGTGGCGCTATACGCGGATGACATGCTTCTTTTCCTGCAGGACTCTGATGACTCCCTACAAACAGTGTTACAGGTAGTGGAGAATTTTGGTATCTTTTCCGGTCTGCTAATTAACTGGGACAAATCCCACATTTTTCCTATTTCTGTCCTTCTCCCTGAAAACACACGGGGGGCGTATCCTTTGCAATGGACACTGCGGTTCAAGTATTTAGGCATCTGGATTACTCCTATGGCGCGTAGCTATGTGGCCCAAAATATCGACCCCATATTAGCGACATTTAAAGAGAAGGCTCATAGCTGGAAAAAATTACCATTGTCTGTCCTGGGTAGGGTAAATTTATTTAAAATGGTGATGCAGCCAAAGTTCCTTTATGTTCTGCACAATTCCCCGGTCTACCTTCCCAAGAAGATCTTTACTGTTATTGAGGGAGTTTTATCCTCATTTATATGGAGTGGCAGGCCAGCGCGGGTCTCTATCAGAAGACTATGCAGAGCTCAGATGTCCGGCGGGGCAAGTCTCCCGGATCTCAGACTATACTATGTGGCGGCTCAGCTGGCCCATCTGAGTGAATGGACCGGGGATTCTCTGGGTGCTACGGTGAGGGGGTTTCTGGCTGAGCGGACAGAGTGTTCTCCTGCTTTCTCTCTCCTCTTCAGCTTCTCCTTTCTGGTCTCTCAACGTCTGGCTTGCCTCCCCTGTTGCGTCAAGCCTTGCTTATCTGGCGCTATGCGCACACTTTATATGACTGGGAGGGACATGATACCTGTACCCCACTGTGGTTCAATAGTGCATACCCTGAGCTATATGAGATGTCGCTAGATAATATATGGATTGCTAGGGGTGTCATGGCGCTGGGTCAGCTATACCACGGTGGAGTGCTGAAGTCATTTCAGCAACTGAAGATCGAATTTGATGTACCTAACACTGCTATGTTACGGTATTTTCGGCTTAGACATGCTGTACAGACCCAATTCCCTCACGGCCCACCATTGATTGGTGACTCACCTGTTAGGACGCTGCTTACTTCTTTGAGTCAGAGGGGGAAGGTGTCTACCATATATGCTGCTTTAAATAATAATAGCTATCCCGATCTATTAAATAATCTCCGTATTAAATGGGAGACTGATTTGGGGCAATTGTCCCATGAGCAGTGGCTCCAGATTATGAGTTCCCTTAAATACACTACGCCATGTATAAGGTATAAACAGGTTTTTTGGTACATTCTACACAGGGCCTATCGCACTCCGGATACTATGCAGAGGGCTGGTCTTAGGGAAGATTCTAACTGCCCCAGGTGTCGGGCAGCCGATGCCGGATTTTGGCACTTACTGTGGGATTGCCCTGAGATTTCCCTTTTCTGGCGTAAAGTGTGGTGTGATGTGACCATGACAGCACCGTCCCTCCCTACATTAGATCCTGGTATATGTTTATTTGGGTTAGATTTGGAGGAAACACACTCTGTTTTACTGTACAAATATGTCCTGTGTCTCACTACGCTAGCTAAGGTGGTTATCGCTAGGGTCTGGTTCTCTGCTGGTGTACCTAGGGAGGAGCACTGGAGGGCGTTGGTGAACGAGGTAATTCGTCATGAGAGACATATGTATAAAATACGGGGTTCCACCTCTCGATTTACGGAGATGTGGGATCGCTGGAGTAGCACAAGGCTGGGCGGGCAGGTATTAAGCACATGAGCGACATTTGTAATAATATGGATACTCTTTGTCGTGGATATATATACGATAAGAATTAACACGCACACCAAATTGTGATCTGAAAATATCTGTTTATTGATGGCAATTGTTATTGTTATAGTTAATTTTCAATGTTGATGTTTTGTTATGTTTCTGTGACACAAAACTCAATAAAAATCACTTGATTTAAAAAAAATAAAATCTTATTTTATAGAAATTTATAATGAATGCTGAGGTAAAGTTCCTCCTTCTCAGGTGCTGAGTGCTGTGTTGAAAAAAGTCGGGGTCAGCCCTGACAAGATGGTTTCAAATCCTCAAGAAGTTTCCGAGTGTTTATTCTTTTCCCGCCGCGGAGAGGATAAAGTGGTTGTTACCCCGTGTTCTGCACGGAGCCCTGTCACAAAGGATCGTATGCAGAAAGCTACGTTATATTCTAGTTATGTGTCCACGCGTACGTTAATTTTACTTGCTATTACATGTGCATGGGGGAGTAGTAGTATTCAGAAATGGTCGGTTAACTTGTTATCCGATATAGATACCCTGGGGAGAGATGGAATACTCCTTAAGTTGGGTCATATCTAGGACAGTGCAGCATACTGCCGTGCGACTACAAGGGATATTGGACTCTTGGGTTCGCAGGCCAATTCCATGGCGGTCTCGGCTAGGAGGGCGTTGTGGATTCACCAATGGAATGCCGGTGCTGACTCCGAGAAGAAATGGAGTTTCTTTCCTATGAAGGTAAAGCCTGGTTTGGTGACGGCCTCGTTAGTTTGTTCTCGGCAGATGCCGCTGGTAAGTCTACCTTCTTGCCATATGTTCCCTCACAACGGAGGATGACGCATCATTGTCGGATGCAGTCATTTCGGCATAATAGATACAGATCCCCCCTTTCTTTGCAGGTAGAGGAAGGAGGAAAGGGAAGAGGTCAAGATCACAGGAGCAGACATCATCCTCTGTTCTGCCACATCCACCGCATGATGCTGGGACTCTCTTGCGGGAGCCCACACCGGTGGGAACACGTCTAAAAACTCTTCAGTCAGTCCTGGAACGGACCTGGACCCGTGGGTTTTACGAATACTGGAGTTTCCAGACGTTTCCCCTCACCAATTTTTCAAATTACCGATTCTCCTCCAGACGGGGAGGTAGTATGCGACACAATACAAAGGTTGTGTCAGGATCAGGTCATTGACCTGGTTTTCCCCTGGCACAACAGGGAGAAGGTTTTTATTCAAGCCTCTTCGTGGTCCCGAAGCCAGATGGCTCGGTCAGACCAATCCTAAATCTGAAATCCCTCATTTTCTACTTAAAAAATTTCAAATCCAAGATGGAATCTCTCAGGGCAGTGATCTCCAATCTGGAAAAAGAGGTTTTTTTTTTTTCTCTCCATGGTTTCAGTAGACAAGAAGGCCTAATTACATTTTCCTCCGCAGTAGGCTTGCCTGAAGTTTGCAATTCAGGGGTGTCATTACCAATTTCAGACGTTGCCGTTGCTCTGTCCACGGCTCCAAGGATTTTCACCAGGGCGATGGTGGTAATGATGGTTCTCCATCGCTAGTAAGGAGTCACAATTATCCCGTACTGGGACGATCCCCTGATAATGGCGAGTTCAAGGAACCAGTTGGTGCAAAACATTTCACTCTCCCTGTCAGTTCTTCAACAACAGGGTTAGCTCCTGAACTTGACAGAATCACTGTTGGTCCCAACAACGCAGTTGTCTGTTTTGGGAATAATACTAGACACGGAGCTACAAAGAGTTTTTTCTTCCAGTGGAAAAGGCTCTGGAGTTCCAGAGTCTGGTCAAACAAATTCCGAGTCCGGCAGGAGTGTAATTTCATCAATACATTTGGTTGCTGGAAAAGATGGTTGCAGACTACGAGGCCACTCAATTTGGCAGTTTCCAAGCCAGGGTGTTCCAGAGGGACCTGTTGGACAAGTGGTCCGGTTCCCACCTATACATACACCAGAGGATAATCCTTGTCTTCCAAGACCGGAATATCACTCATGTGGTAGCTGCGCAGTTCTCACCTCCTAGAGGGGCGCAGGTTCGAGATCCAGGACTGGATCCTAGTGACCACGGATGCAAGCCTCCGAGGCTGGGGGGCAGTCACTCAGGGGGAAAACTTCAAAGGAAGATGGTCAAGTTAGGAAACTTGTCACCACATAACCGGTCTAGTGTTAAGGGCCGTTTACAATGATTTTCTACAAATGAAAAGTAGAGCAGCAATGGCAGAAGCCACAAGGATTTTCCGCTGGGCGGAAAAACATACAAGCGCTTTGTCAGCGATGTTCGTTCCAGGAGTGGACGACTGGGAAGCAGACCTCCTCAGAAGACGGTCTACATCCAGGAGAGGAGAGACCTCCTCCAAGTAGTCTTCGAAGGGGTGACATGTCGTTGGGATTTCCTCATGTAGGAATGATGGCATCTCGTCTTAACAAGAAGCTTCAGAGTTCCAGGTCAAGGGACCCTCAAACAGGAACAGTGAATACACTGGTGACACCATGGGTGTTTTCAGTCGGTATATGTATTCCCTATGTTTTCTCTCGTTCCAAAAGTTCTGGGTTCATAAAAAGGAAATTCGGCTGAGCCTCAGGGTCCCAGACTGGCCAAGGAGAGCTTGGTATCTGGATCTCAGGAATTACTCATAGGAGATCCCTGGCCTTTTCCTTTGCGCGAAGACCTGTTGCGGCAGGGGCCATGCGTGTATTAGGACTTACCGCGGCTACGTTTGACGACATGGCGGTTGAACGCCAGATCCTAGTCCGTAAGGGTATTCCCACGGAAGTAGTTCCCAAACTTATTCGGACTAGAAAAGGAGTAATGTCTAAACATTACTACCGTTTTGGAATAAATAAGTTTCTTGGTGTGAATCCAAGAAGACTCCTACGGCAGAGTTTCAACTATTAAGATCTGTCTTATCGGTTTTTCTTTCAGAATCAATTGGACTCCTTGTCAGAAGTTCAGACTGTCGTGAAGGGAGTGTTGCACATCCAACCTACTTTTGTGCCCCAGTGGCACCAGGGGATCTTAATGGGGTGTTGCAGTTCCTTCAATCACATGGTTTTGAACCTTTACGTAAGGCGGAGTAAAATTTCTCACTTGTTCAGGGGTCATCAGGTTGGCCTTGGCATACGCAAGGCGAGTGTCTGAGTTAGCGGTCTGGTCTCACAAGAGACCTTATTTGATCTTCCATGAAGATAGAGCAGAGTTGGAAACTCGTCAACAATTTCTACCGAAGGTGGTCTCTTCTTTCCACATGTACCAACCTATTGGGTACCTGTGGCTACGGATGTCTTCGCTGAATCGATGTCTCTGCATGTGGTCAGAGTTTTGAAAATTTATGTCGCCAGGACGGCTCCGTTTAGGAACACAGGCTCTGTTTGTCCTGTTTGCTCCCAGCAAGAGTGGGGTCCTGCTTCCAAGCAGACCGTTGCGCGCTGGATCTGTCATACAATTCAGCCTGCTCATCTCACGGCAGGATTGCCGTTACCGAAATAGGTGAAGGCCCGTTCTACTAGAAAGGTGGGCTCGTCCGGGGCGGTTGACCGGGGAGTTTCAGCATTGCATCTTTGCCGAGCAGCTATTTAGCAAACAATTGGGCTAAGTTTTACAGTTTTTATACCTTGGCCGAGGTTGGCCTCACGTTTGGTCATTCGGTACTGCAGAGTCATCCGCACTCTCCCGCCCGTTTTAGAGCTTTGCTATAACCCCATGGCTCTTGAAGTGACCCCAGCATCCTCTAGGACGTATGAGAAAATAGGATTTTAATACCTACCGGTAAATCCTTTTCTCTTAGTCCGTAGAGGATGCTGGACGCCCGTCCCAGTGCGTACTATATCTGCAGTTATTGGTTGTGGTTACACACAGGTTGTGTTACGATTTTTGTCAGCGTATTGCTGCATATTCTTCATGCCGTTGGCTTGTGTTCTGCTGAATGCCACGTTCTGCGGCATGCTTAAGGTGTGAGCTGGTAAGATGCTCACCGTGGTTTAACAATAAATCCTTTCCTCGAAATGTCCGTCTCCCTGGGCACAGTTCCTTTAACTGTAGTCTGGAGGAGGGGCATAGAGGGAGGAGCCAGGTCACACCATTTGAAAGTCTTAAAGTGCCCATGTCTCCTGCGGATCCCGTCTATACCCCCATGGTTCTTGAAGTGACCCCAGCATCCTCTACGGACTAAGAGAAAAGGATTTACCGGTAGTTATTAAAATCCTGTTTTTTAAGTGCCATCCTGTCTGCCACTGCAGTGCCACTCCTAGATGGGCCAGGTGCTTGTGCCGCACACTTGTGTCGCTTAGCTTAGTCATACAGCATCCTTGGTGCACCTCATTTTCATCTTTGCATCATGTGCTGTTTGGGGCATGGTTTTTTAAAGTGCCGTCCTGTCTGACACTGCCGTATAAGTCCAGGGGTACTGCTGTATTAGTCCAGGGGTACTGCCGGATAAGTACACCAATTCCAGAATTTTTTAAAAATGACAGGGGCGTGCAGGAGATGCTGTCAGTGAACTGAAAAATTGCGGCCCACTTTCGACGTTCAGCCACTGCATTCCACTACTAGATGAGCCAGGTGGTTGTGTCGCTTAAATTAGTCATACAGCAACCTAGGTGCACTTCTTTTTCTTCTTTGCATCATGTGTTGTTTGGGACTAATTTTTTAAAGTGCCATCCTGTCTTACACTGCAGTGCCACTCCTAGATCGGCCAATTGTTTGTGTCGCTTAGCTTAGTCATACAGCTACCTCATTGCACCTCTTTTACATCTTTGCATGATGTGCTCTTTGGGGCCTTTTTTATATATCTGCCATCCTGTCTGCCACTGCAGTACCACTCCTAGATGGGCCCGGTGTTTGTGCCGCACACTTGTGTCGCTTAGCTTAGTCATACAGCAACCTCATTGCAATTATTTTTCTTCTTTGCATGATGTGCTGTTTGGGGCCTACTTTTTAAATCTGCCATCCTGTCTGCCACTGCAGTGCCACACCTAGAGGGACCAGGTGTTTATACCGCATACTTATGTCGCTTAGCTTAGTCATACAGCCAACTCGGTGCAACCTTTTGCTTTTGGCCTAAAACAATATTGTGACGTGTTCAGAATAGACTGGAAATGAGTGGAAATTAATGTTATTGAGGTTAATAATACCATAGGATCAAAATTACCCCCAAATTCTGCGATTTTAGCCATTTTTATGTTTTTTCAAAAATCATCCAGATCCAAAACCAAAACACGAAAGGGTGGTTTTGTCAAAACCAATCCAGATCGAAAACATGAGCGGGGAATTAGAACCAAACTCTAATTACAACAGGGCATAGCAGTACCTCTTTTTTATTACATAGTACAGTAGGCACACTGTAAACAAACAAAAAGTCAGCTTTGGTACAGGTTCTTTTCATTATAATAATTTGAATAAAAATAAATGCACAAATAAAGACAGCCCAGACCATTCTACAGGTAGATTTGAGACTGGGAAAGTGATTCAACATTTCTATAGACGTTAGAGATCAGCGGGTTCGGTTCCCTGAGAACTGAACCCCCCTGAACTTTGCAAACCGAGCCCGGCTCGGATTTTCCCGCCCGCCTCAATGACGTCATCGAGACAAAATGTCATCATCCCGCTGTTGGATTCTCGGGGGTTTTGGATTCTATATAAGTCCCCGTGCATCGGCTCCATTTTCACTCCGACATTGGAGAGTGTACTGGATGGATGTGTCAGTTTCAGTACTGCGTGGCGGGTGGGGGTGCCCTGTGTGCTTTTTCTAAAAAAGGGGTGCTCTCTCTCACTGTCAGCTGTATCTGAAAGGGGTGCTCTCTCTCTGTCAGCTGTATCTGTAAAGGGGTGTTCTCTCTCAGCTGTATCTAAAAAAGGGGTGCTTTTTCTCTCAGCTGTATCTGTAAAGGGGTGCTTTCTCTCTGTTAGCTGTATCTGAAAAAGGGATGCTCTCTGCTGTGTTTGAAAGGGGTGCTCTCTGTCTACTGTATTTGAAAGGGGTGCTCTCTCTCTATCAGCTGTATCTGTAAACGGGTGCTCTCTCTGTCAGCTGTATCTGTAAACGGGTGCCCTCTCTGTTAGCTGTATCTGAAAGGGGGTGCTCTCTCTCTGTCAGTTGTATCTGAAAAAGGGGTGCTCTCTCTGCTGTATTTGAAAGAGGTGCTCTCTCTCTGTCAGCTGTATCTGAAAGGAGTGCTCTCTCTCTGTCAGCTGTATATGAAAAAGGGGTCCTTTCTGTCTGCGGTATCTGAAAAAGGGATGCTCTCTGTCTCCTGTATTTGAAAGGGGTGCTCCCTCTGTCAGCTGTATCTCAAAAAGGGGTGCTCTCTCTGTCTGCTGTATCTGAAAGTGGTGATCTGTCCGTTCATCCAGGGGCTCTGCCACAGTGTAAAATAAAAATATGAAAAGCTAAAAACAAAAAGGCTAAAATTCAAATTATTATATATATATTTATTTATTTTTGTACAATTTTTATTTTATTTTCATAAGTACTGTGACATTGCTGGTCAGGCCACAGTATAGTATTTCCTACTCATACACGTATTGTGCTACGCTCTCGGTGAAGTCAACCGCAGTGTGTAATTATTATTATATACATCTCTGACTCATTTGTGCTACGCTGTAGGTGAAGTCAACCACAGTGTGTCATTATTTATTATATATATTTCTGACTAATTTGTGCCACGCTGTTGGTGAAGGTCAACCCCACTTTGTGTTGATAATGGCTACTACTAGTGCTGAAGTTGCTGCCACTGGTCATGACATTGACAATGCAAGTCAGTCAATGTCATCTGCTAAGGCAGATGCCCAGGGGCATAGAGGCCTTCAGCCAGGGCATGTAAAATCATTTAATTATGGAGTGGTGAAGAAAAAAACAAAGCAAAAGGAAAGTTAGCTGCAGAGGCAGTAAGACAAATTGCGCATTCAGAATCAGAACCATCAGACATTCTTGAGGAACATTTAGGGGTGTCCATGTCAGCTATATGCGAGCCTGACATTTCTCACACTGTCCTCATTGAGAAGCCTCTTTCACCTCTTTCCATCATTTCTGAACCACCTGAGCAGTACAAGTGAAGTACATGTGGGGAGCAGTACAAGTAAAGATGGTGATGATGAATCTGATGAGGAGGACATAACACAAATTGAGGATTTGTTTGTACAAGTGGGAAAGGATGATGGGGATATGTGTGTACTATCTGACAGTGAGAATGCTGATGATGATATTGTTTGTGTAAGTCAGCCACCGGTGGCTGCAGTTGTTGACCGTGATAAAAAGAAAGCCATTGCGATGCCTGGGCATAAAACCAAAATGCCACCTCTAGAGTGTGGGATTATTTTTACTTCAATCCTGCCAATGTTTATGAATGCATCTGCTACATTTGTGAGGCCAAATTTAGTAGAGGTTGGAACGTTAGCGATCTAGGCACCTCCTCCATGTTACGTCATTTGCGGCGAAGACGTGAAATTTATTGTACAAAATTATAATGTAACTAGGTGCTTCATCGCGCCCTACGGGCGCTCTTCACACCGTCGCAAGGGGCTACGCCCCCTTAACCCTTGCATGCCTTTCTGGGGTTCAATATTTGTGTTATATGGAGTATCACCTGCATTCCTTTGTTAGTGGTTAAATATTGCACAATGAAAGGGTGTGCGATGGTGAAGGAGGCGCAGCCCCTTGCGACGGCGTGAACAGCACCTGCAGGCCACAATGTACAGAATGTAGCGGGTGCGGGGGGTACTGCGGATGGTGTCTGTAGATGCTGCGGATGGAGGGGGGGCGGAAGTGGGGGTGGGGCCCGGATGGGGAAGGGTTGGGAGGTGCTGCGGGTGGGGGAGGGGCAGAGGAGTGGGGGATGCAGATGGGGGAGGGGTCCGGAGGCACTGCAGGTGGGGCAGGGGTGCCATGGGTGGGGGAGGGGCAGGTGTGGGGATGTTGCAGATGGGTGAAGGGTTCCGGAGGTGCTGTGGGATGGGAAGGGGCGGGAGTGCCACTGGTGGGGTAGGGGTCCGTAGGCGCCATGGGTAGGGGAGGGGCAGGTACGGGTGTTGCGGCAGATGGGGAAGGAGGTCCGGAGGTGCTGCAGGTGGTGGTGGGGCAGGTGCGGGGGTGCCATTGGTGGGGGAGGGGTGGGGGAGGGGGGGACCGTGGATGGAGGAGGGTGTCTGCAGATGCTGTGGGTGGAGGGGGGCAGGTGTGGGGGAGACATATAAGGGGGGTGAATGGTGGAGGGGGCCTGGAGATTGCTGGGGGTGGTGAAGGGGCGGAGGAGTGGGAGCCGCGGGTGGTGTAGGGGTCTGGAGGCACAGCATGTGGGGGAGGGGTGGAGTGCCGCATGTGGTGGAGGGGAAGGTGCGGAGGTGTGGTGCATTGGGGAGAGGTCTGGAGGTGCTGCGGGTACTGTACCTGCCAAAAAGGTAGTTGGAGGGTATGCAGTAACAGGGCCAGGACAGGGGTGACAGGGTCAGAACAGGGTTGACTGGGTCAGGACAGGGGTGACAGGGTCAGAACAGGGGTGACAGGGTCAGAACAGGGGTGACGGGGCCAGGACAGGGGTGACGGGGCCAGGACATGGGCGACGGGGCCAGGACAGAAATGACAGGGACAGGATAGGGGTGACAGGGTCAGTGTAGGGGCGGCAGGACCAGGACAGGGGCGTCAGGGCCAGTATAGGGTTGACAGGGCAAGCACAGGGGTGACAGGGCCAGGATAGGGGTAGCAGGGCCAGCATAAGGGTGACAGGGCCAGGATAAGGGTGAAAGGGCCAGGATAAGGGTGAAAGGGCCAGGATAAGGGTGGCAGGTCAAGGCCAGGGGTTACAGGGACATGACAGAACACAGGGCACGGGAGAGATTGGTATTAGGGACAGAACAGTGGTGACAGACAGATGTGTCTTACCGGAGTCACTGCTGCTGGCTGCTGCTGTTCCACTCCAACCTGTTGGCATCTGCTGCTGGTGGAGACTTGGCATGGCTGACTCTCTTAGGCTGTATTCCTGCTTCCTCTGCCCGTCCGCATCACTCCCCCCCTCCTCAGTCACACACCGCAGACCTCGCGCAGCTGCCGGGCACTGTGGTAAGGTGAGACTGGGAGTGACTGGTTAGCCCCCAGGAGATGCTGCGGCTGGAGGGAGGAGGGGGTCATAGCATGCACGTGGCGCGGACCTCACGGCTGCTGGGCACTATGGTAAGGGGAGACTGGGAGTGACTGGTTAGCTCCCAGGAGACGCTGATGCTGAAGGGAGGAGGGGGTCAGAGCCTGCAAGCAGCGCGGACTTCTGCAGCGCTACCCGCCGGCTAAAGTGTGTGAAGGAGCTGGGCGCAACTCACTGCGGGTGGTAGCGCTGCAGCTAGCGGTGGGGTCGCAGGGGCTGGAGATAACAGAGGCAGTACGGAAAGTGCACAGCGGCTGGTGACCCACAAAACTACAGCTAAGAAGCGTGGAGTGTGCCAGAATGTGACGCTCCTCCCTGCCAGAGAGACCCTGCTGAGTATGCTGATGTGGGGGTCAAGTATGGCATACCCCCTCACACACCCCCATACCTCCCAAATGTCCCAATTTTCGCGGGACAGTCCCATTTTTTGGGGTCTGTCCCGCTGTCCCACCCGCGGGTCGCAGTGTCCTGCGGTGGGGGGGGGGGGAGCAGTTGGAAAGCTCCTGTACTCGCTGTTCTGTTAGCAGAGCAGTGGTGAATAGTGGAGACAGAGGGAGAGGGGGCATCAGGGGGTACGGATTAAGGGGGGGTTCCAGCAGCAGAGCCGGATTAAGGGGGGGGGGGGGGCAGGCGGTACGTACCGTTGGCTCCACAGTTTTAGGGGCCCCCCCGGCTGGAGTAGCTCTGTCCCAGCTCTGAAGCTCCCCTGTCCTGCCAGTAACAGCGGCAGCATTGTGCTACAGTCAGCACACGCTGCTGCGTGTTGGCAGGTCTGTGGTGTTACAGGGAGGCAGCAGTCTCCCTGCTTTCTTCTGCCTGTGCGGGTGTGTAGGGGGGAGCGACCACCTCCTCTGGATTTAGCCCTAGCTGAGGGGCCAAAATTCCATAAAAAAAAATAAAAAAATACCGGAATTTGCATAATGGGGCGTGGCCTCGCGTCCCCGCGATTAGGCCACGCCCCCAACCCACAACAGGCACAGCAATGAGATAGGGCTCCCCTGTCTCAAGTACCCTGTGCCCCCTGGACTCATAATCAGCCCCTGGGGGCATGCCAGCAGCTCACAGAGCGCTGGGCATGCCCCCTCACTGACGAAAACGGGGCCCTTCCGTGAAGCCACGCCCCCTTTTCGCTGTGTGTGTGTGTGTGTGTGTGTGTGTGTGTGTGTGTGTGTGTGTGTGAAAGCTGGGAGGTATGCACCCTGCCTGTGCCATGTCCATACTATCTGCTTCTGCAGCTGCTCCTAGTGTCCTATAGATTTGGCCAGATCTGTGACTCATTTGACTAACTCCGCCCACTGTTGTGACTCCGCCCAGCGTTAGCAAATGAATCACAAGATCACAGAATAGGGCTATTATATAGGAGATTAATACCTCATTATCAACATCCTCAGAGTAATTACTTAACGGAGGAAGTCCTTCTAAAAAATTGTTTTGTAGGGGCCCAAACAAACCAATCATTTCTCATACGTCCTAGAGGATGCTGGGGAAGCTTCAAGAACCATGGGGTATAGACAGGATCCGCAGGAGACATGGGCACTTTAAGACTTTAAAAGGGGTGTGAACTGGCTTTTCCCTCTATGCCCCTCCTCCAGACTCCAGTTAGATTCTGTGCCCAGTGAGACTGGATGCACACTGAGGAGCTCTCCAGAGTTTCTCAGAAAAAATACTTTGTTAGGTTTATTATTTTCAGGGAGACCTGCTGGCAATGGGCTCCCTGCATCGTGGGACTGAGGGGAGAGAAGCAGACCTACTTCTGTGAGTTCAAAGGCTCTGCTTCTTAGGCTACTGGACACCATTAGCTCCAGAGGGTCCGATCACTTGGTACGCCTAGCTGCTCGTTCCCGGAGCCGCGCCGTCACCCCCACTTGCAGAGCCAGAAGATAGAAGCCGGGTGAGTATGAGAAGATCAGAAGACTTCAGTGATGGCAGAAGATGGCTTTTTGAGGTGCCGCGCTGCTCGCCATGCTCCCACATTCAGAACGGCACTGCAGGGCGCAAGGGAGGCGCCCTGGGCAGCATTAATCCTCAATATTGGCCACTGGCAAAAGAGTATAAAGTGCCTAGGCACTAATTACAGACCCCTGCCAGTATAAAAAATATGAAAATAAGCAGGACTGATGCGCGCCATTAAGGTGGCGTGGCTTAGCCCTCATAGCTCTGACCAGCGTGTGTGTCGACATGTCTGAGGCTGAGTGCTCTTCTCAGGAGGAGGCTGGAGTGGGAGCAGAAAAGACTGGGGGAGTGACCGTGTCGGCAACGCCGACGGCTGATTGGGTGAATATGTTGAGTGTTTTGAATGCTAATGTGGCTCGGTTGACGAACAGATTAGATAAATCTGAATCTAAAAGCCAGACATGGAGGAAATCCATGGAAGATGCATTGTCACTAACTCAGACCCCCTCGGGGTCACAGAAACGTGCATTTGCCCACTTGACAGATACAGATACCGACACGGACTCTGATTCCAGTGTCGACTATAGTGATGCCAGATTGAATCCTAAACTGGCTAAGAGCATTCAGTATATGATTGTGGCGATAAAAGAAGTGTTGCATATAACAGAGGACCCTGCTGTTCCTGATACTAGGTCTGTATGTATAAAGGAAAGAAACCTGCGGTAACTTTTCCTCCCTCTCATGAACTGAACGCTCTCTTTGAGAAGGCTTGGGAAAATCCTGACAAGTAGGCACATGTCCCCAAAAGAATTCCAGTGGCATATCCCTTTCCTTTTGGGGACAGGGAAAAGTGGGAGTCAAACCCCACGGTGGATAAAGCTCTATCACGTCTATCCAAGAAGGTGGCGTTTCCATCTCCTGACACGGCAGCCCTAAAGGATCCTGCGGATCGCAAACAGGAAAATACACTAAAATCCATTTATGTCACTACGGGTTCGCTGCTCAGGCCTGCTGTTGCTTCGGCGTGGGTGAGTAGCGCTATTGAAAAGTGGGCAGATAGCTTGTCATCTGAGATAGATTCCCTAGACAGGGATAGCGTGCTTTTGACTCTGGGTCTTATCAGGGACGCTGCAGCATATTTAAAAGAAGCTGTAAGGGATATTGGCCTTTTGGGATCAAGGGCCAATGCCATGGCAGTCTCAGCTAGGAGAGCATTGTGGATTCATCAATGAAATGCTGATGCCGACTCTAAGAAGGCGATGGAGTCTTTACCGTTTAATGGTAGTGTCTTGTTTGGCGACGGCCTCACTGAACTGGTATCTACGGCTACCGCGGGTAAGTCGTAATTTTTACCTTATGTTCCTGCACAACAGAAGAAAACGCCACACTATCAGATGCAGTCCTTTCGGCCCAATAAATTAAAAAAAGGACGAGGGTCCTCCTTCCTTGCTGCGAGTGGGAGTGGAAGAGGAAGGGGAAAGAGGTCACAGGCTGTGGCAAGTTCCCAAGAGCAGAAGTCCTCTCCGCCTTCTACCAAATCCACCGCATGACGCTGGGGCTCCTCTGCGGGAGTCCGCACCAGTGGGGGCACGTCTCAAACTCTTCAGTAAGGTCTGGGTACACTCGGACCTGGATCCTTGGATATTAGAAATAGTAACCCAAGGGTACAAATTAGAGTTTCAAGACGTGCCCCCTCGCCGATTTTTCAAATCAGCCTTGCCAGCTTCTCATCTAGAAAGGGAAGTAGTATGCGCGTCGATACTAAAGCTGTGTCAAAATCAAGTCATTGTCACGGTACCCCCATCACAGTGGGGGGAGGGCTTTTATTCGAGTCTGTTCATGGTCCCGAAGCCAGATGGCTCAGTCAGACCGATTCTGAACCTAAAATCCCTAAAAAATTTTCTGAAAAAGTTCAAATTCAAAACGGAATCTCTCAGAGCAGTGATCTCCAGTCTGGAGGAGGTGGATTTTATGGTGTCGGTCGACATAAAGGATGCTTATTTACACGTTCCCATATATCCTCCACATCAGGCATACCTCAGGTATGCGGTTTAGGATTGTCATTACCAATTTCAGACGTTGCCGTTTGGTCTGTCCACGGCACCACAGATTTTCACCAAGGCTATGGCGGAAATGATGGTTCTCCTGCGCAAGCAGGGAATTACAATTATCCCGTACTTGGACGATCTCCTCATAAAGGCGAGGTCCAAGGAGCAATTGCTGAAGAATGTTGCGCTCTCACTGACGATTCTGCAACAACATGGTTGGCTCCTAAACTTGCCAAAATCACAGTTGGTTCCGACGACATGGCTGTCATTCCTGGGTATGATTCTGGATACAGAATTACAGAGAGTTTTACTTCCAGTGGAAAAGGCTCTGGAAATACAGAACATGGTAAAACAGATTCTGAAACCGGCAAAAGTGTCAGTTCTTCAGTGTTGGACAAGTGGTCCGGGTCTCACCTGGACATGCACCGGAAAATAATCCTATCTTCCAGGACCAGGATCTCCCTTCTGCACAGTTCTCACCTTCTGGAGGGACGCAGGTTCGGGATTCAAGCTTGATCCTGGTGACCACAGATGCAAGTCTCCGAGGCTGGGGAGCAGTCACCCAAGGGAGAAACTTTCAGGGAAAATGGTCAAGCCAGGAAGCTTGTCTGCACATAAACATTCTGGAATTAAGGGCCATTTACAACGACATTCTGAAAGCGGAACATCTTCTTCGCGGTCTGCCAGTCTTGATTCAGTCAGACAACATAACAGCAGTGGCGTACATAAACCGCCAGGGCGGAACAAAGGGCAGAGCGGCGATGGCCGAGGCCACGAAAGTTCTTCGCTGGGCAGAAAGACATGCAAGCGCTCTGTCAGCAGTCTTCATTCCAGGTGTGGACAACAGGGAAGCAGACTTCCTCAGCAGACACGATCTCCATCCAGGAGAGTGGGGTCTTCATCAAGAGGTCTTTGCAGAAGTGACAAGTCGTTGGAGAATTCCTCAATTAGACATGATGGTGTCCCGCCTCAACAAGAAACTTCAGAGATATTGGGGGTAATTCCAAGTTGATCGCAGCAGGATTTTTTTTTAGCAATTGGGCAAAACCATGTGCACTGCAGGGGAGGCAGATATAACATGTGCAGAAAGAGTTAGATTTGGGTGGGTTATGTTGTTTCTGTGCAGGGTAAATACTGGCTGCTTTATTTTTACACTGCAAATTATATTGCAGATTAAACACACCCCACCCAAATCTAACTCTCTCTGCACATGTTATATCTGCCTCCCCTGCAGTGCACATGGTTTTGCCCAATTGCTAACAAAAATCCTGCTGCGATCAACTTGTAATTACGCCCATTGTTCCAGGTCGAGGGACCCTCAAGCGATAGCGGGGGGTGCCCTAGTGACACCGTGGGTGTTTCCGTCGGTCTGTGTGTTCCCTCCAATTCCACTCATTCCAAAGGTGATTAAAAGAAGAACAAGGGTTCAGGCGATACTCATTGTTCCAGACTGGCCAAGGAGGGCCTGGTATCCAGATATTCAGGAGTTGCCCATGGAAGATCCCTGGCCGCTTCCTCTTCGGGAGGACCTGTTACAACAAGGTCCGTGCGTGTATCAGGACTTACCGCGGCTGTGTTTGACGGCATGGCGGTTGAACGCCAAATCCTAGCCAGAAAGGGTATTTCCTGTGAAGTCATTCCCACTCTTCTTCAGGCTAGAAGGGAAGTAACGGCAAAGCATTACCACCGTATTTGGAGAAATTATGTGTCTTGATGTGAATCCAAGAAGGCTCCTACAGAAGAATTTCAGCTAGGGCGTTTGCTCCATTTTTTGCAAGCGGGTGTGGATGTGGGCCTGAAGTTAGGCTCTATTAAAGTACAAATTTCGGCCTTATCAATTTTCTTTCAGAAAGAATTGTCCTCCCTTCCAGAAGTTCAGACCTTCGTGAAAGGTGTGCTGCACATCCAACCTCCATTTGTGCCCCCGTTGGCACCGTGGGATCTTAATGTGGTATTGCAGTTCCTGCAATCTCCTTGGTTTGAACCTTTACGTAAGGTTGAGTTAAAATTCCTTACTTGGAAAGTAGTCATGTTGTTGACCTTGGCATCCGCAAGGCGAGTTTCTGAGTTGGCGGCTTTGTCTCACAAAAGCCCCTATTTAATCTTCCATGCTGATAGAGCGGAGTTGAGAACTCGTCAGCAATTTCTGCCAAAAGTGGTTTCATCGTTTCATGTAAACCAGCCAATTGTGGTACCAGTGGCTACTGATGCCTTGGCGGAGTCGAGGTCTCTCAATGTGGTCAGAGCTTTTTAAGATCTATGTCGCCAGGACGGCGCAGATTAGGAAAACAGAGGCTCTGTTTGTCCTGTGGGCTCCCAACAAAATTGGGGCTCCTGCTTCCAAGCAGACTATTGCGCGCTGGATCTGTAATACGATTCAGCAGGCTCATTCTACGGCAGGATTACCGTTACCGAAATCGGTGAAAGCCCATTCTACCAGAAAGGTGGGCTCATCCTGGGCGGCTGCCCGAGGGGTTTCGGCATTACAGCTTTGCCGAGCTGCTACCTGGTCGGGTTCAAACACCTTTGCGAAGTTTTACAAGTTTGATACCCTGGCTGAGGAGGACCTCTTGTTTGGTTAATCGGTGCTGCAGAGTCATCCGCAATCTCCTGCCCGTTCTAGAGCTTTGGTATAAACCCCATGGTTCTTGAAGCTTCCCCAGCATCCTCTAGGATGTATGAGAAAATAGGATTTTAATACCTACCAGTAAATCCTTTTCTCTCAGTCCGTAGAGGATGCTGGGCGCCTGTCCCAGTGCGGGCTGTATCTGCAGTTTGGTTTTGGTTACACTCATGTTGAGTTAAGTACAGTCAGTCTGTGGCTGATGTTGGTCATGCGTTGTTGTTGAACGGCGTGTTTGAGGTGTGAGCTGGTATGTATCTCACCTTAGTTTAAAAATTAAATAAAATTAAATAAATCCTTTTCCTCGAAATGTCCGTCTCCCTGGGCACAGTTCCTATAACTGGAGTCTGGAGGAGGGGCATAGAGGGAGGAGCCAGTTCACACCCCTTTTAAAGTCTTAAAGTGCCCATGTCTCCTGCGGATCCCGTCTATACCCCATGGTTCTTGAAGCTTCCCCAGCATCCTCTACGGACTAAGAGAAAAGGATTTACCGATAGGTATTAAAATCCTATTTTCAGACACAAGTGACGGCCCCTGTTGCAGAAATTATTGGTTTGTTAAACTGTACATGTCCCGTTTAATATATACAAAATAAAGGTGGGTGGGAGGGCCCAAGGACAATTCCATTTAGCACCTTATTTCTTTGCATTATGTGCTCTTTGGAGCATTTTTTGGGTATAGTTTCTAAAACTGCCATCCTGTCTGCCGCTTCAGCACCACTCCTGGATGTGCCAAGTGTTTGTGCCATCCACTTCTGTCGCTTAGCTTAGTCATCCAGCTACCTTGGTGCAACCTTTTGGCCTAAACTGGATAAAAACAATATTGTGAGCTGTGAGGTGTTCAAAATAGACTAGAAATGAGTGGAAATAAATGTTATTGAGGTTAATAATACTGCAGGAACAAAAACACTCCCTTAATAAAAACAGCTAAAATTCTGTAATTTTAGCTGTTTTTATAAAAAATATTTTTTTAATTAGAACCAAAACCAAAACACACAAGGGATGTTTTGGCAAAACCAATACAAAACCAAAACATGGAGGAAAAAAACATAACCAAAACCCCAAAAATGGCCAGACGCACAGCTCTAATAGAAGTCTAATTTCTTTCGAGCTATTCCAATGCTTTTTAATTGACCCACTTGCATTCTCACAAATCATTTCAAAATACAACACAGTTAATTAAAAATATATATTAATCTAATTAGTCCTGAAGCATAGAAAATTCTGCGTAAGTAGCAGCAGTGTATAACGACCATTATGTAGCTTTCTTTTTGCCATGAGATCATTAATTGTCTTATGTTATGCGTTAATTCCTACCAACACTCATGTTGTTGCACAAAAAATAGGATTTTACTTACCGGTAAATCTATTTCTCGTGTCTGTAGAGGATGCTGGGACTCCGTAAGGACCATGGGGAATAGACGGGCTCCGCAGGAGATAGGGCACTTTAAGAAAGCTTTGGATTCTGGGTGTGCACTGGCTCCTCACTCTATGCCCCTCCTCCAGACCTCAGTTAGGGAAACTGTGCCCAGAGGAGATGGACAGTACGAGGAAGGATTTTTGTAAATCTAAGGGCGAGATTCATACCAGTCACACCAATCACACCGTATAACTTGTGATAAACTACCCAGTTAACAGTATGAACAACAACATAGCCTCGGTCCAACCGATAAAACTACAACATAACCGTTATGTAAGCCATAACTATATACAAGTCATGCAGAAGAAGTCCGCACTTGGGACGGGCGCCCAGCATCCTCTACGGACTACGAGAAATAGATTTACCGGTAAGTAAAATCCTATTTTCTCTAACGTCCTAGTGGATGCTGGGACTCCGTAAGGACCATGGGGATTATACCAAAGCTCCCAAACGGGCGGGAGAGTGCGGATGACTCTGCAGCACCGATTGAGCAAACAGGAGGTCCTCCTCAGCCAGGGTATCAAACTTATAGAACTTCGCAAAGGTGTTTGACCCCGACCAAGTAGCTGCTCGGCACAACTGTAATGCCGAGACCCCTAGGGCAGCCGCCCAAGAAGAGCCCACCTTCCTAGTGGAATGGGCCTTAACCGATTTAGGCAATGGCAATCCTGCCGTAGAATGCGCCTGCAGAATCGTGTTACAGATCCAGCGAGCAATAGTCTGCTTTGAAGCAGGAGCGCCAGTCTTGTTGGCCGCATACAGAACAAACAGAGCCTCAGTCTTCCTGATCCTAGCTGTTCTGGTCACATAAATCTTCAAAGCCCTGACCACATCCAGGGACTCGGAATCCTCCAAGTCCCGTGAAGCCACAGGCACGACAATAGGTTGATTCATATGAAAAGATGAGACCACTTTTGGCAGAAATTGAGGACGAGTCCTCAACTCCGCCCTATCCACGTGAAAAAACAGGTATGGGCTTTTATGTGATAAAGCCGCCAATTCTGAAACACGCCTTGCCGAAGCTAATGCCAACAACATGACCACTTTCAAAGTGAGGTATTTCAACTCCACTGTTTTGAGTGGTTCAAACTAAGGGGACTTGAGGAAACGTAATACCACATTAAGATCCCAAGGCGCCACCGGAGGTACAAAAGGAGGCTGAATATGCAGCACCCCCTTAACAAAAGTCTGTACTTCAGGAAGAGAGGCCAATTCTCTTTGAAAGAAAATGGATAAGGCCAAAATTTGGACCTTTATGGACCCTAGTTTAAATTCACTCCTGTTTGAAGGAAGGGAAGTAGACGGCCCAAATGGAACTCCTCCGTAGGAGCAGCTCTGGCCTCACACCAAGAAACATATTTTCGCCATATACGGTGATAATGTTTCGATGTCACGTCCTTCCTAGCCTTGATCAGGGTAGGAATGACCTCTTCCGGAATCCCTTTGTCCGCTAGGATCCGGCGTTCAACCGCCATGCCGTCAAATGCAGCCGCGGTAAGTCTTGGAACAGACAGGGCCCCTGCTGCAGCAGGTCCTGCCTTAGAGGAAGAGGCCACGGATCTTCTGTGAGCAACTCTTGCAGCTCCGGATACCAAGTCCTCCGTGGCCAATCTGGAACAATGAGGATTGTTCTGACCCTACTTATTCTTATTATTCTCAACACCTTGGGTATGAGAGGTAGAGGAGGAAACACATAGACCGATCTGAACACCCAAGGTGTCACCAGAGCATCTACCGCTACCGCCTGAGGGTCTCTTGACCTGGCGCAATACCGCTTTAGCTTTTTGTTGAGACGGGATGCCATCATGTCTATCTGAGGCAGTCCCCACCGACCCGTGATCTGTGCGAAGACTTCTTGATGAAGTCCCCACTCTCCCGGATGCAGGTCGTGCCTGCTGAGGAAGTCCGCCTCCCAGTTGTCCACCCCCTGGATGAACACTGCTGATAGTGCGCTTACATGGCCTTCCGCCCAGCGTAGAATCCTGGTCGCTTCTGCCATCGCCACTCTGCTCCTTGTTCCGCCTTGGCGGTTTAAATGAGCCACTGCCGTGACATTGTCCGACTGAATCAGAACCGGTTTGTCCCGAAGCAATCCCTCCGCCTGACGTAGGGCGTTGTATATGGCCCTCAACTCCAGGACGTTGATGTGGAGACAAGTCTCTAGATTTGACCAGAGACCTTGGAAATTTCTTCCTAGCGTGACCGCTCCCCAGCCTCGGAGGCTTGCGTCCGTGGTCACCAGGACCCAGTCCTGAATGCCGAACCTGCGACCCTCTAGTAGGTGAGCACTGTGCAGCCACCACAGGAGAGATACCCTGGTCCTGGGAGACAGGGTTATCCTTTGATGCATTTGTAAATGGGACCCGGACCATTTGTCCAATAGGTCCCATTGAAAGGTCCTCGCATGGAACCTGCCGAAGGGGATGGCCTCGTATGAATACACCATCTTCCCCAGAACCCGTGTGCAATGATGCACTGAAACCTTTTTTGGCTTCAATAGGTTCCTGACCAGGGCTATGAGCTCCTGAACCTTTTCTATCGGAAGAAAAACCCTCTTCTGGTCTGTGTCTAGAATCAGGCCCAAAAAGGTCAGACGCGTTGCAGGAACTAGCTGGAACTTTGGTATATTGAGAATCCAGCCGTGCATTTGCAACGTCTTCATGGACAGAGACACGCTGTCCAGCAACTTCTCCCGAGATCTCGCCTTTATGAGGAGATCGTCCAAGTATGGGATAGTTGTTGCACCCTGCTTGCGCAGGAGCACCATCATTTCCGCCATTACCTTGGTGAAAATTCTCGGGGCTGTGGAAAGCCCAAATGGCAACGTCTGAAATTGGTAGTGACAGTCCTGTACTGCAAATCTCAGGAACGCCTGGTGAGGGGGGAAAATCGGAACATGAAGGTATGCATCCTTTATGTCCAGGGACACCATCCAATCCCCCCCCCCTCCAGGCTGGCGATGACCGCCCTGAGTGATTCCATTTTGAACTTGAATCTCTTCAAGTACAGGTGCAGGGATTTTAGATTTAAAATGGGTCTTACCGAACCGTCCGGTTTCGGGACCACAAACAGGGTCCAGTAATATCCCTCTCCTTGTTGAAGATGAGGAACTTTGACTATCACCTGTTGAATATACAATTTTTGGATTGCAGCTAACACTAGCTCCCTCTCTGACGGGGAAGTCAGCAGAGCCGATTTGAAAAACCGGCTAGGAGGCATGTCTTCGAATTCCAGTCTGTATCCCTGAGAAACAATCTCCAATGCCCAGGGATCCACCCGCGAGTGAACCCAGACGTGGCTGAAAAATCGAACACGTGCCCCCACTTGATCTGCCTCCCCCCGGGAAGCCCCAGCGTCATGCGGTGGACTTTGCAGATGCAGGGGAGGACTTCTGCTCCTGGGGACTAGCTGCGTGCAGCTTTTTTCACTTGCCTTTACCTCTGGCTAAAAAGGACGATCCCCGTACCTTCTTGCTCTTATTGGAACGAAAGGACTGCATCTGATAATGGGGTACCTTCTTAGCATGCTGCGGGGGAACATAAGGTAAAAAATTCGATTTACCGGCCGTAGCAGTAGAGACAAGGTCCGAGAGGCCGTCTCCAAACAACTCCTCCCCCTTGTAAGGCAATGACTCCATATGCCGCTTTTAGTCGGCGTCTCCCGTCCACTGTCGGGTCCACAAGAGTCGCCTAGCAGAAATAGACATAGCGTTTATTCTGGAGCTTAGTAAACAAATGTCTCTTTGAGCATCTATCATATACAAGGCAGCATCTCTGATATGCTCTATGGTCATTAAAATGGCATCCCTATCTAAGGTGTCAAGCTCCGTAGATAAGGAATCTGCCCACGCCACGACAGCATTACAAACCCAGACCGACGCCATAGCCGGTCTAACAATAGTACCTGAATGTGTGTAAATGTGCTTCATGGTAATTTCCTGCTTGCGATCAGCAGGATCCTTGAGGGAAGCTGAATCCTGAGAAGGTAGTGCCACTTTCTTGGATAAGCGTGTCAGCGCCTTGTCTACTTTAGGCGAAGATTCCCATCGTATCCTATCCTTTTGTGGAAAGGGATACGCCATAAGAATCCTTTTGGGAACTTGTAGTCTCCTATCTGGAGATTCCCAAGCCTTTTCGCACAATTCGCTTAGCTGAAATGAGGACGGAAAAGTGACCTCAGGCTTTTTCCCTTTATACATGTGTACCCTCGTGTCAGAGACAGGGGGTTCCTCAGTGATATGCAAAAACTCTTTAATGGCAATAATCATGTAACGAATACCCTTTGCCACCTTCGGCTGTAATTTTGCATCTTCATAGTCGACACTAGAGTCAGTATCTGTGTCGGTATCTGTGTCATCGACCTGGGATATGGTGCGCTTTTGAGACCCCGAAGGTCCTGGCGCCACAGGGACAGGCATGGTCTGGCTACCTGACTGATCCCTAGCTTCAACCTTGTCTAACCTTTTATGCAGTAAATTTACATTTGCATTTAAGACATTTAGCATATCCACCCAGTCCGGTGTCGGCGTTGCCGACGGCGTCCTGACATTCAAGCACTCCCCCTCCACATTAAGCGAGCCTTCCTCGTCAAACATGTCGACACACGCGTACCGACACACTTCATCCACACAGGGAAACTCTTTTTCTGAAGACAGTATCCCCTTTAAGGCCCTTTGGAGAGACAGAGAGAGAGTATGCCAGCACACACCCCAGCGCTATACCTCTGGAAAGAAACACAGAATGCTTTTCCCCAGTAGCGCTGTGTAGTAATAAAACGCCAATTATGTGTGTCCCCGTCCCCCCCCCTCTCCTTCAAAACCCCCTTTCACCGTGTGTAAAGCTGGGGAGAGTCCGGGGAACTTCCTCTCAGCGGTGCTGTTGAGAGAAAATGGCGCTGGTGAGTGCTGAGGGAGAAGCCCCGCAACCTCGGCGGCGGGCTTCTGTCCCGCTCAAAGTTATTAAAAAATGGCGGGGGCTCTTTTATATACATGTACAGTGCCCACCTGTAAATGTATATAGTCTTTTGCCATCACAGAGGTGTCTATATTGCTGCCCAGGGCGCCCCCCCTGCGCCCTGCACCCTTACAGTGACCGGAGTGTGTGAGGTGTGTGGAGCAATGATGCACAGCTGCAATGCTGTGCGTTACCTCAGTGAAGCTCTGAAGGCTTCTGCCGCCTGAGACGTCTTCTGACTTCTTTTCTTCTGGCTTTGTGAGGAGAATGGCGGCGCGGCTCTGGGAGTGAACGCCCAGGACGAACCTGTGTTCACCCCCTCTGGAGCTAATGGTGTCAAGTAGCCGAGGAAGCAGAGCCTATCATTTAAGTAGGTCTGCCCCTCTCTCCTCAGTCCCTCGATGCAGGGAGCCTGTTGCCAGCAGTGCTCCCTGTAAAAAATAGAGAAAAATTCCAAACAAAAATGCTTTCTAGGCAGAGAACGCAGGGGAGCTCCCTGCAGTGCACCCATTTCCCTCTGGGCACAGTGTAAAACTGAGGTCTGGAGGAGGGGCATAGAGGGAGGAGCCAGTGCACACCCAGAATCCAAAGCTTTCTTAAAGTGCCCTATCTCCTGCGAGTCCGTCTATTCCCCATGGTCCTTACAGAGTCCCAGCATCCTCTAGGACGTTAGAGAAAAGGGCTGTGACACACTAGTTGGAGATCACTGAGCTAGTCTGATTGTTGATTGGTCCTGAAAGAAAGGTTAGAGCACATTAAGTGTTATTGGACAGGGGTTTATAATGTGTCACAACTACTAGGTAGTGTGATGTGCAGTTCTTGTCATATTAATACTGTATTTACCTTCCTACCCTTCTGTGCATTCTGCTTGTATCATAAAAAAGGAAAAACACTACGCACGCACACGCTTTCACAGTAGAGTCACATCTGCACACCAATCACAACTATGTTAATTACTAATAGCCATTTGAATCTATTATTACAAAATTGGCCCCTCGTAAATTAGGTCCTCATACACTTTGTGCAAGGACCTAATTGCAGTTGTGGTACATGAAATCTAACGTGCTTAGGGGGTAATTCCAAGTTGATCGCAGCAGGATTTCTGTTAGCAATTGGGCAAAACCATGTGCACTGCAGGGGAGGCAGATATAACATGTGCAGAGAGAGATAGATTTGGGTGTGGTGTGTTCAATCTGCAATCTAATTTGCAGTGTAAAAATAAAGCAGCCAGTATTTATCCTGCACAGAAATAAAATAACCCACCCAAATCTAACTCTCTCTGCAAATGTTATATCTGCCCCCCCTGCAGTGCACATGGTTTTGCCCAACTGCTAAAAAATTTCCTGCTGCGATCAACTTGGAATTACCCCCTTGGTGCGCATCCCAGCTCACAATGCATGCGCCATGCACACCGACAGGTTATAAAAGCATAAGGTACTAGTCAGGAGGGGCAAAAAAGGGAGGCTTTGGAGTGGGCGGGCACAAAAGGGGTCGGGAAAGGGGGGCTGCTGAAAGAGTGGGGCAGCTGAGGTGACCTACAAATGTGTAAATACAGTAAGAGAATAATCTCAAACTATATAACCTGGCGCTGTATATAATAGTATTCACAAAAAAATAGTTGTGAGCTATGGAGCTGCTGAGCAGAAACAGTTGGTTAGACTGAAATGTATTATGGTGCAAAACAGAAAAAAGGAGAATGCTCTGCGCTCCAGAAATCAATTAATTAATTAGTTTAATTAGGTGCAGTCTAGCAGGGAGAATAAGTGACTCAATGCAACTCACTTTAAAATGAATATCTTTATATCAAAATAATATATGAAAACGACACACAGCTTAAAGAAGCGATTGATACATATGAAGCAAGTTAAAAGAAACAAAAGTTGCAACTTCTTACATGCACAATAGAGAATAATAATTACTGTCTCAGAAATGTGCTAGTTGAGACAGGATAAATTGTACTAAGTTAAATTTTGGACAAAAGCTCTCTCTAAAATAAATAATTAAGGATTAAAACACTGGCGTCCCAGTGTAACGTTGAATCATAAAGCTCCACATTGATTGTGAAATTAATTAAGGCATACAAGCTGTAATAGTTACCACCGTGCTGGTTCCTGAATATTGCTACAGGGTCCTGTGTGCAAATGCACTTGGTAAATAAAGATGATGTGTTTGTTGCCTTTGAAATTGAATGTAGAGCAAACCCACTGGTAATGTAAACTCGATGCTGTGAAGGCCGTCAGTCATCAGCGGGATGTTGTTAAATGAGAAAACCTCACAGTGGAGGACGTCATCCGTTTAGCTGGCGGCAGCGGTGAGTGGCGATACGCCTGCAATTGGCCGGTGCTGTCTCAGCCTTACAGCGGGAGTCTGTGGGTGTCCGGCTCCCGGAGATGGTATCCAGAGAACAGCTGTACAGTGATGATCGTGGTGATCGTACCTCACTGCGGAGGTTTAGCTGAGATGGACTGGATGGCTGGGCTGTGAATGAGCAACGAAGTGCGGGAGTGGTAAATTACAGAGAGCTGGTCCGTGCTGCTGTGCTGTTCATTCAAACAAACTCAATAGTGGAAGGAGGCGTCAACGCGTTTCGTCTCCTAGCAACCGGAGACTTCCTCAAGACGAATACCTTCCTGTTGTGGGCTGTGTCATTTATACCTAACTAATTACTCGATTAAAATCTGGTGTGTCAATTTAAATACAAGTGGTTAATTAATAATGCTAATACTCATATGGTTTAAAATAAACACATTTAGGGTCAATAACTTTTATCTATACTAAATACATGATCGGAGGAACATTGAGTCAATTAAGTCATATATTTTAATCATAACATATAACAATAAGAAGTATTTTTAAACTAATTTGGCGATGATTAGAGCTTAAAAGGAAAAAAACAGAAGGAAGAGGGTAATGGGACCTTAACCCTCTCTCAACCAGAAACGGGTACATGATTTAGGAATAATACAAATCAGTTTGTCCTAATATTCGGTGTTTATAATTTGCATATTGATATAGCATCTGTCACTACTCAATATAATTCATTTCATCACAGAATTATTACTTTGTATACATTTTTTGTTTCAGATATACCTAGACGACTCTTTTATGGTTCAGAAGATTTTATTTTCATAATTATCATGTTAGAGTAGTAGGCACTAAGCTACATAGTGATAATCACTTCTTAGACAGAGATATAGATACACACATGTGCACTTTGAATTTATGTACATGTGTGTAAATGTATGCTACACCTGACCCATAAGGATCTAAAGGAAATTGTTTATTTTAAACCATGAGTATTAGCATTATTAATTAACCACTTGTATTTAAATTGACACACCAGATTTTAATCGAGTAATTAGTTAGGTATAAATGACACAGCCCACAACAGGAAGGTATTCGTCTTGAGGAAGTCTCCGGTTGCTAGGAGACGAAACGCGTTGACGCCTCCTTCCACTATTGAGTTTGTTTGAATGAACAGCACAGCAGCACGGACCAGCTCTCTGTAATTTACCACTCCCGCACTTCGTTGCTCATTCACAGCCCAGCCATCCAGTCCATCTCGGCTAAACCTCCGCAGTGAGGTACGATCACCACGATCATCACTGTACAGCTGTTCTCTGGATACCATCTCCGGGAGCCGGACACCCACAGACTCCCGCTGTAAGGCTGAGACAGCGCCGGCCAATTGCGGGTGTATTGCCACTCACCGCTGCTGCCAGCTAAACGGATGACGTCCTCCGCTGTGAGGTTTTCTCATTTAACAACGTCCCGCTGATGACTGACGGCCTTCACAGCATCGAGTTTACATTACCAGTGGGTTTGCTCTACATTCAATTTCAAAGGCAACAAACACATCATCTTTATTTACCAAGTGCATTTGCACACAGGACCCTGTAGCAATATTCAGGAACCAGCACGGTGGTAACTATTACAGCTTGTATGCCTTAATTAATTTCACAATCAATGTGGAGCTTTATGAGTCAACGTTACACTGGGACGCCAGTGTTTTAATCCTTAATTATTTATTTTAGAGAGAGCTTTTGTCCAAAATTTAACTTAGTACAATTTATGCTGTCTCAACTAGTACATTTCTGAGACAGTAATTATTATTCTCTATTGTGCATGTAAGAAGTTGCAACTTTTGTTTCTTTTAACTTGCTTCATATGTATCAATCGCTTCTTTAAGCTGTGTGTCGTTTTCATATATTATTTTGATATAAAGATATTCATTTTAAAGTGAGTTGCATTGAGTCAATTATTCTCCCTGCTAGACTGTACCTAATTAAACTAATTAATTCATTGATTTCTGGAGCGCAGAGCATTCTCCTTTTTTCTGTTCAGCTGAGGTGACCTGGCATGTGCTGGATCCCTTTATTTACTAATGTTCAGTAAACTTGAAAAAGTATTAAAGGCATCCTTCTCTTCAACACCCAATACTGAGCCTCCCAGTGATGCCTGGGAGGCTTAGTATTGGGTGGGGACTCCCAGGCATCACTGGGAGACTCATTATTGGGTGGGGAAGAGAAGGATGCCTTTAAGACTAAAGAGGTCTTTACTTATATTATGCCCATGCTAGATAAACGGCTATAGCACTTCCAAAATGTTATTGACTTTACTAAACAAAATAAACTTGTTCCTAAAATAGAAATTGTTGGAGCAGAGATTTAGTGTTAGAATGCTGTAACGCTGTAATGCGTTGGGTGTGGATGCCAGCGGCCGGGATCCCGTTGGTCAGCATACCAGCGCCGGGATCCCGGGTGCTAGAATGCCGGCCAGGGGGCGAGCTCAACGAAGGACACCCACGATTGGGAATAGCCCTGTTAGCCGGGATTCCGGCTGGCGGCATTGTCAGTGGTCGGGATTCCGGCGTCGGTATCCTGACCGCCGGGATCTCGATTGCCGGCAATGTAACTACATCCCGCTATAACAGCCCTATAAAACCTGAATGACCATCAAAACCAGAAAATGGGTCAGGCCTTATTTGATTATCTCAGTCTTGCCCTCACAACTTATTTGGTGCTACAGGCTAAACGTGCCGCTCAGATTGAAATTTTTAATCATCTTGGGCCAACACACTTCCTGTTATAATTAGAATAAACAATGGTAATTATACAGCACTCACAAACACACAAAATGGATACTGTGGACTTAGAAGAAATAGAGTTATCAACGGTAAGTCTACCATCACTGCGTATATCATAGTGTAGAATAGGGCTCAATAAACCACGGTCACCAGGTCGCTGTGGTGACTAAAATTTTACACCTAGCGACCAGATTTGCTGAGACCCGGACGGACAGTGATGAGTGCAAAGTTTTGTTTAGAAATTAACCCTTCTCTGTCCTCTCCATCCACACTATATGATTATTGCATCCATGTAAATGAGGACCGACCCCCATTCTGTGATTGGAGGTGGCCCTGGCGGCTCTTTTCAATGCTTTAATGCCACTTCCATACTGACCCAAGCTGCCTCCCTCAGGTAAGACTCATCTCCTCCTCCTCTGGCTCTTCCAACAACAGTGAGAGCGGCTCAACTGGAGAAACACCGAGCACCTCTCCTCCGCTCGGCAGCAGCAGCTATACTAGACGGAGCACACATCCAGCAATCAGTGATAGCACTGCATGAGGGTGGCTGTAACATCTTCCATCCCCCACCGCTCCACACTGTGCACCGCACTCGGCTCTTTAAACTGCCCGCTCCTCCTGTCTGTGAGCTCCTATTCCAGTGCCATAGGAAAGCCAGCTCCGACGCTGAGGGGTCAGGGGAATGGAGTTTACAGTAAATGCAACTCGTAGTTGTCCCTCGCAGGATGTATTGAGCATTAGTGTCATTGACTGCACAGCTCATGTATGATTGGGAGCCCTGTGTGACACACACATTACAGAAGTGGCGATGGGCAGCAGTCTGTGAAAGATGCCTTGCTTGTACTGAATGCACTTCTTCAGAGGACACTGACCTGTATCGCCAGCCCCTGAGGATCTAAAGAGAACAGCAATAAGGATCTATCAGATAGCAGAACACTGACAGGTGGCCACCTACTCTATCTGAAGTCATCCACTGTGATTGGTCCAACATTTCAAATGTTTGCCGAAATTTATGATAAAGGTGTCTACAGGGATCACCAGACTAAGAGGCCCATTTATCAAAGTAGATTTGCGGCTATATCCCCGAAAACACCTGTTTTCGGGGGATAGCTGCAAATATTAGGTATCTCCTGGATTTAAGAAGGAGGGACCACAGCAGGTATCAGAGATACCTGCTCTGATCCCTCCATTGCCGCTCGCAGCTGCATCCTATGGGGGATGCAATGCTGCCAAACTAAACCAATATCCGTAATGTGAAGCATTCCTGATGTTGGTCCCCGGGGCTACTGCCATCTGAAGATGGCAACAGCCCAGTGTAGCCTATGGGCTACACATCGCATTGCTGGCCAGCAGAGGGTTCCCCTGGAACCCTCTCTGGATGTGGCCAGTGTGCAGAGCTGACTGCGCATTTGCAGACCCCCCCGGCAGCTATGCTCTCTGCTCCAGGCTGTTCGTACTGCAACAAGGGCTCTTCCTGCACAGCACAAATGTACACTTGCCAGGAACAGCAGAGGCAGAGCAGGCCAGGACTACTAAATGAGACCAGCTCCTAGGACTCCCTGATATACCATGTCACGTAATCTAATCCCCAGTGTTCCTGCAGCTGCCCAGATATGTCTGTCAGATGCTTGTATAGTTGTGTACTATGTATTGGGAGCACTGATGTGGCATACAACTGTTGTATACTATACATTGGGGGCACTGTGCTGTGGCATGCTACGTATTGGGGGCACTGAAGTAGCATACAACGGTTGTATACTATGTATTGGGGGGAACTGTGCTGTGGCATACGATGTATTGGGGGCACTGTGCTGTGGCATACAATTGTTGCATACTATGTATTGAGGGCACTGTGCTGTGGTATACAATAGTTGTAGACTATGTACTGAGGGCACTGTTATGTGGCATACCATATATTGGGGGCATACTATTAGGCACTAGAGACAGGATTGTATCTGGGCCTGATGGCATGTGAGGAAGCCTGAGGGGCATTGAAGGGGCATGAGCGATGTTCTATAGAAATTTTTTGATTGCGGGCAATAGTGTGGCTCCTAAACTTTTAGGCTGGCTCCTGGATTTTTGAAAAATTTGTCAAGCCCTGGTATAGAATGTTTATAATAATGAAATTGAATATCCACCTCAGGTGAAAGTAATCCACTATAAGAAAAATGGTGTAAACATTGGCCAGGACACACACCTTAATCACCCTTCTGGTAATAAGGTTACCTTTAAAATTTCCTCAAAAAAAGAGAATTTAATCGCTTTTCTTTTTACACAGCTTTAAGATGGTACCACTGGAAATAGTTGAAATAAATATGTGTTCTGCACTTATGTTTAAAAAGCAGCTCAAGTAAAATAAAATAAATATGGTATAAGCGCTACTTAAGTGGGTGGAACATGTAAAAAATAAGTTTTATTAGGTTAAAACAACAATGTGTTTACAGCTCCTTTTGGAGCGTTTTGTGGTAAAGGAGTTCAGCCAGTCCGGATTTTGTATACCCTAACTGTCCCTACCTTGCATTGCCGTGGGATTCCTCAGCCTTAGGGTAGAAAACGGCTGTCCACGGCTTCCGATGTTAGCGGCACAACATCGGAAGCCGCGGACAGCCATTTTCTACCCTAAGGCTGAGAAATCCAGCTGCAATCCAAGGTAGGGACAGTTAAAGCATTCAAAATCCGGACTGGCTGAACTCCTTTACCACAAAAGGAGCTGTAAACACATTGTTGTTTTAACCTAATGATTTCAGAAGCGCATGACATAAAAAGATCACATAGCATGATACTGAATTATAAATTTATTTAAAACATATAAAACAAACACTCCTCCCATTATAAATGTAAGCTAACCAGATGGTAAAAGGTCTGAGAACAGTCAGAAAAGCACACATGAAAGAGTCCCAGTTACTCCCATTAGTTCAAGTCCCACTGCTCACAAAAACAGCATCCAGATATAGCAGGGTCCCGTCACTTCCTGTTATAGCCTGATTCCTTGACTTGTGTATTAAGGAGCAGATACTTGAAGCTGTGACACTCTGTGGTCAATGATGCAGTGTCTAGATGCTCAAGAAAAGGGTCACCATGCATCTTGTCCGGGTTTAAACAAATGTAAGGGTGCTTTAATGTTGTCAACACAGAGAATGCAGAAAACAATAAAGCCTAGCCCTCATTCAGGGCATTACCTCACTTCTTGAACCCTAACTATAATAGGCAGCTAGTCTACAAACTTCATAGAAAGTTTCACAGTCCTCCCTGCCCCCTGGATGTTGCCGTCCGGATCCCCACTGGCCACCAGGCACACTGGGCTCTTTGGCTGCCAGTGCCACAGTCTCCACTTGTCAGCTGAACTCAACCTCACCTGGGCTGTATACATAGGGCAGCCCTTAGTGTGCCTCCCCCCCCCCCCCCCCCCCTTTTCTTCCCTGTATGTTGGGATCCCTCCAGTCCCACACAGAATATGTGGCTGCACCATATGCAGTAGTGTCATTCCACCACACAGAATATTAAAAGTGAGGTATCTCTCTACTGACAATCACTGCATCTTTATATTCCAAGACTATTCCCTTTCTGTTATGCAAAAATTTAAAGAATTTGTCCAAGCTTGTAACTATCTTTTTGAGACACACCATTGTTTTACTTTGTCTATCCAGCCAAGTCAAGTATTACACTTGGGTTTCATAAAGGTTAAAGGAGGTTGATGGAAAAACAGCGAGGTTACCAGCATGAAGAAATCTGACAAACGCCGGAACAAAGACCATGTGGGTGATAAAATACAATTCCAATTCAAAACATAAAGGGATTAGAAGCTATCCACAAGCTGTATTCCCAGCAGGTGATAATCAAGGTACCCCTCCTGCAACAAGGAAAGGGGTATTATTCCACAATGTTTGTGGTACCGAAGCCGGACGGCTCGATGAGACCCATTTTAAATCTAAAGCCAAGGGTACCTCAGGTTTGTGGTACAGAACTGCCACTATCAGTTCCAAACGCTGCCGTTTGGATTGTCCACGGCACCGCGGGTCTTTACCACGGTAATGGCCGAAATGATGATACTCCTTCGAAGGAAGGGAGTTTTAATTATCCCATACTTGGACGATCTCCTGATAAGGGCGAGATCCAGGGAACAGTTGGTAGTCGGGGTAGCACTATCTCAAGAAGTGTTACGACAGCACGGTTGGATTCTCAATATTCCAAAATCGCAGCTGATCCCGACGTCACGTCTTCGGTTCCTAGGGATGATTCTGGACACAGTCCAGAAAAAGGTATTTCTCCCAGAGGAGAAAGCCAGGGAGTTATCCGATCTAGTCAGAAACCTCCTAAAACCAGGTCAAGTATCGGTGCATCAATGCACAAGGGTCCTGGGAAAAATGGTGGCTTCTTACGAAGCAATTCCATTCGGCAGATTCCACGCAAGAACTTTCCAGTGGGACCTGCTGGACAAATGGTCCGGATCGCATCTTCAGATGCATCAGAGGATAACCCTGTCACCAAGGACAAGGGTGTCTCTCCTGTGGTGGTTGCAGAGTGCCCATCTTTTAGAGGGCCGCAGATTCGGCATTCAGGACTGGGTCCTGGTGACCACAGATGCCAGCCTTCGAGGCTGGGGAGCAGTCACAAAGGGAAGAAATTTCCAGGGAGTGTGGTCAAACCTGGAGACCTCACTTCATATAAATATCCTGGAGCTAAGGGCCATTTACAATGCCCTAAGTCAAGCGAGACCTCTGCTTCAGGACCAGCCGGTGTTGATCCAGTCGGACAACATCACGGTGGTCGCCCACGTAACAGACAGGGTGGCACAAGAAGCAGGAGGGCAATGGCAGAAGCTGCAAGGATTCTCCGATGGGCGGAAAATCATGTGATAGCACTGTCAGCAGTGTTTATTCCGGGAGTGGACAACTGGGAAGCAGACTTCCTCAGCAGACACGACCTCCACCCGGGAGAGAGGGGACTTCACCCGGAAGTTTTCCACATGATTGTAAGCCGTTGGGAAAAACCAAAGGTGGACATGATGGCGTCCTGCCTCAACAAAAAAACTAAAAAGTTATTGCGCCAGGTCAAGGGACCCTCAGGCGATAGCTGTGGACGCCCTGGTAACGCCGTGGGTGTACCAGTCGGTTTATGTGTTCCCTCCTCTGCCGCTCATACCCAAGGTACTGAGAATTATAAGACGGAGAGGAGTAAGAACTATACTCGTGGCTCCGGATTGGCCAAGAAGGACTTGGTACCCAGAACTTCAAGAGATGCTCACAGAGGACCCATGGCCTCTACCTCTAAGAAGGGACCTGCTCCAGCAGGGACCCTGTCTGTTCCAAGACTTACCGCGGCTGCGTTTGACGGCATGGCGGTTGAACGCCGGATCCTGAAGGAAAAAGGCATTCCAGAAGAAGTCATCCCTACTTTGATAAAAGCCAGAAAGGATGTAACCGCAAAGCATTATCACCGCATTTGGCGAAAATATGTTGCGTGGTGCGAGGCCAGGAAGGCCCCGACGGAGGAATTTCAACTGTGTCGATTCCTGCATTTCCTGCAAACAGGAGTGTCTATGGGCCTCAAATTGGGATCCATTAAGGTTCAGATTTCGGCCCTGTCGATTTTCTTCCAGAAAGAACTGGCTTCAGTTCCTGAAGTTCAGACATTTGTCAAGGGGGTGCTGCATATACAGCCTCCTTTTGTGCCTCCAGTGGCACCTTGGGATCTCAATGTAGTTTTGGGGTTCCTAAAATCACATTGGTTTGAACCACTTAAATCTGTGGATTTAAAATATCTCACGTGGAAAGTGGTCATGCTGTTGGCCCTGGCTTCGGCCAGGCGCGTGTCGGAATTGGCGGCTTTATCCTGTAAAAGCCCTTATCTGATTTTCCATTCGGACAGGGCGGAATTGACGACTCGTCCTCAGTTTCTCCCTAAGGTGGTGTCAGCGTTTCACCTGAACCAGCCTATTGTGGTGCCTGCGGCTACTAGGGACTTTGAGGACTCCAAGTTGCTAGACGTTGTCAGGGCCCTGAAAATATATATTTCCAGGACGGCTGGAGTCAGAAAATCTGACTCGCTGTTTATCCTGTATGCACCCAACAAGCTGGGTGCTCCTGCTTCTAAGCAGACTATTGCTCGCTGGATTTGTAATACAATTCAGCTTGCGCATTCTGTGGCAGGCCTGCCACAGCCAAAATCTGTAAAAGCCCACTCCACAAGGAAGGTGGGCTCATCCTGGGCGGCTGCCCGAGGGGTCTCGGCTTTACAACTTTGACGAGCTGCTACTTGGTCAGGGTCAAATACCTTTGTAAAATTTTACAAATTTGACACTCTGGCTGAGGAGGACCTTGAGTTTTCTCATTCGGTGCTGCAGAGTCATCCGCACTCTCCCGCCCGTTTGGGAGCTTTGGTATAATTCCCATGGTCCTTACGGAGTTCCCAGCATCCACTAGGACGTCAGAGAAAATAAGAATTTACTTACCGATAATTCTATTTCTCGTAGTCCGTAGTGGATGCTGGGCGCCCATCCCAAGTGCGGATTGTCTGCAATACTTGTACATAGTTATTGTTAACTAATCGGGTTCTTGTTGTGAGCCATCTATTCAGAGGCTCCTCTGTTATCATGCTGTTAACTGGGTTTTGTATCACAAGTTGTACGGTGTGATTGGTGTGGCTGGTATGAGTCTTACCCGGGATTCAAAAATCCTTCCTCATTGTGTACGCTCGTCCGGGCACAGTATCCTAACTGAGGCTTGGAGGAGGGTCATAGGGGGAGGAGCCAGTGCACACCAGGTAGTCCTAAAGCTTTCTTTTTGTGCCCAGTCTCCTGCGGAGCCGCTATTCCCCATGGTCCTTACGGAGTTCCCAGCATCCACTACGGACTACGAGAAATAGAATTATCGGTAAGTAAATTCTTATTTTTTTTATGCATGGCTACAGGAATTTTCAAGAGAGGAGCCAGAAGCCTCGGTCTACAGGAACGTCACTACCCAATATCTGTCTGGAGATAGATATAACTTCTTTCCAGGAAGGCATAATGCGAGGGGTGTCCACCACATGCGTTGGGTATGTGTGACCGGCAGTCAGAATCCCAAAGTCGGGATCCCGACAGCAGAATGCCGGCGGGGGTGGGGGGGGGAGACGAGACATCAAGTGCAACAAGGCCACTTGCGGGCTCACTGCGCTTGCCACAGGTTCTATTCCCACTTTATGGGTGTCGTGGACACCGCTGGTCACATAACTACATCCCCACCAAATATGTAGGAAAGTTCCCGTAGACATCTCCAATATTTTGCATTGATAGAAGGATGTATCTTGTGAAGTCATGAAGTGGGCCTATAGCAATGGGAAAATAATTTTATACTGTGTCTCCATGATTGTGACACAGGCTGAACTGGAGTAGACCCTCTGAAAGATTCTTTGCCAATGGTAAATTGAGATCCCTCTCCCAAACCTTAGTGAAGGGTGAGAGAGAGAGACATGGCTGTTATCAATGAGGAGTGACTAGAGGGCAGAAATAATGTGAATGGGTGTTTGAGGGGAGACACATAGCTTCTCAAAGGGAATAAGTTTTCTCCCTGCAGTGAAAAGCCTGGTAGAAGTAGATAGATATTGTCTAACTTGTAAATATTTCCAAAAGTCAGAGTGAGGAATAGCCCTTTTCTCACAGAGTCCAGAAAACTGGCTGGCCCCTGATGAGAGTACCAGTTGGCAGATCCTGAAGATCTCTGCCCACAACTTGTATTGTGACACACATAAACCTTGTGGGAAGTTTGTGTTTCTCAGGAAAGATTTCAGCAGACCAAGGTCAGTAGAGACATGTAGGAAGCAATGAAGGCATCACCAAGAGTAAAATGTGGTGGTTATGATTTGGTGGTTGGGGTGGAGAAAGGAGTGGAAGCCAGGGGGCAATCTTGGGATGGATATGAAGGAAGTTTCCCTCAATGGCCACTCCACTGAGACTAATATAGAAAGAATAAAAAAATAAAAAATAAAGAGTGCGCTGTCAACGGCAGCCTGTACAGGGGAGGTCAACTCCGTTAACTATATAAATACAAAGAAGAAGAGAAAGTGTACTGGCGCCGGCTATTAATTAAAATAATAAGGGGACAATTTCACCATATCACAATAAAATATGTATACAATTTATTACACATTTATAAAATAAGGTTTTTCTAATCCTCAATTAGTAAAAAGAAGATACTACAAACATTTAATATCATAAGTGCAAGTACCACTAATTTTCCCTTTTGTAGTTCGTTATAGGCCACAAATTCTGGCTAGGACTCAGTTCCACATAAGCTCACAAGTTCATTTGGAGATCAATATTATCAGATCCTTCAAGAATAGTCCCCTAGGCATCTCAATTACCGGAGATCCAAGTTGCAAACGGGGGCAAATCCGAATCTGCAGATACTTGTGCTGGAATTTATCCGGTGGATGCAAAAGAGTCCATAAATACTGCCAGCGATGTGGTAAAAAGGGGGTCAACAGTTGTGGTCCTGAGGAAGCTGGCAGCTATTGGACCAGTGAAACGCGTTGAGCTACTCTGCAGGACCACAACTGTTGACCCCCTTTTTTCCCACAGGCTTGCCAGTTCTGCTGGCGGACAGGACTGTCCTACAAGCAGCGGTCCAGAAGTTGGTGGAGGCACAGGTCATTGTGCCAGTACCTCCTAATTTGCAAGCCACGGGTTGCTATTCGAACCTTTTTGTGGTACCAAAACCGGATGGTTCGGTCAGGCCCATTCTGAATCTAAAATCACTGAACCCTTTTCTGAAGGAGTTCAAGTTCAAAATGGAGTTACTCGGGGCGGTAATATCAGGTCTGGAAGAGGGGGAATTCCTAGTATCCCTGGATATCAAGGATGCATATCTCCACATTCCGATTTGGCTACTGCATCAGGCTTATCTCCATTTTGCATTACTGGACTGTCATTTCCAGTTCCGGGCCCTGCCATTTGGCCTCTCTACAGCACCAAGAGTGTTCACCAAGGTGATGGCGGAGATGATGGTTTTACTCCGAATACAGAGGGTAAACATCATAACGTATCTGGACGATCTACTGATAAAGGCATCGTCCAAGGAGGAGCTGTTGCAGTCCATTGTACTCACAACCCGCCTACTCAGAGTCCACAGTTGAATTCTGAACCTTCCAAAATCTAATTTGGAACCAACCCGGAGGTTGTCTTTTCTGGGGAGGATCCTCGACATGGAAGTGCAGAGGGTGTTTCTTCCGCAGGAAAAGGCGTTGGTGATACAAACAATGGTCCGGGATGTCCTGAAGCCAGCCCTGGTGTCAGTTCATCAATGCATTTGCCTTTTGGGGAAGATGGTGGCCTCTTATGAGGCTCTCCAGTACGGGAGGTTCCATGCTCGGGTCAAGTGGTCAGGATCTCATCTACACATGCACCAGAGAATTCGTCTGTCGTCAAAGGCCAGGATTTGACTCCTCTGGTGGCTCCAATTGCCTCACTTTCTGGAGGGCCGCAGGTTCGGGGATTCAGGACTGGGTCCTTCTAACCACGGATGCGAGCCTCCGGGGCTGGGGCGCAGTCACTCAAGGGGAAACCTTCCAAGGAAGGTGGAAAGTCTGGAAGCCAGCCTGCCAATCAACATCCTGGAACTAAGAGCCGTCTACAACGGTTTTCTTCAGGTGGCCCATCTTCTAAGAAATTGAGCCATTCAAGTACAGTCGGACAATGTAACGGCAGTGGCTTACAAAAACCGACAGGGCGGAACGAAGAGCAGAGCTGCGATGTCAGAGGTGACAAGAATCATCCTCTGGGCAGAAAAACATGTGTTGGCGCTCTCTGCAATCTTCATTCTGGGAGTGGGCAGCTGAGATGCAGACTTCCTTAGCAGACATGATCTCCATCCGGGGGAGTGGGGTCTCCATCCGGAGGTGTTCAAGGAAATAACAGACCTTTGGGGGTTACCCCAAATAGACATGATGGCCTCTCGTCTCAACAAGAAGCTTCAACGCTATTGTTCCAGGCCGAGGGACCCACAAACAGTGGCAGTGGATGCTCTGGTGTCTCCGTGGGTGTTCCAGTTGGTGTACGTGTGTCCACCACTCCCACTCATTCAAAGAGTTCTAAAGCTCGTAAGGAGAACAAGAATTCAAGCGATCCTCATTGCTCCAGACTGGCCAAGGTGAGCTTGGTACGCAGACCTTGTGAATCTCTTGCAGGAAGAGCCAAGGCCTCTTTCTCTTTGGGAGGACCTGCTGCAGCAGGGACCATTCACCTATCAAGACTTACCGCGGCTACGTTTGACGGCATGGAGGTTGAATGCCTGATACTAGCTCGGAAGGGCATTCCGAAGAAGGTTATTTCTACCCTGATACAGGCTAAGAAAGGGGTAACGTCTAAACATTACCATCGTATTTGGAAGAAATATGTCTTTTGGTGTGAGTCCAAGAAGTTTCCTGCGGTGGAGTTTCAACTGAAACGTTTTCTCCTCTTCCTGCAAGCAGGTGTGAGTATGGGCCTGAGGTTGGGATCTGTGAAGGTCCAGATTTTGGCCCTGTCCATTTTCTTCCAGAAACAATTGGCTGCCCTCCCTGAGGTTCAGACCTTTTTGAGGGGAGTTCTGCACATTCAACCTCCCTTTGTACCGCCTACGGCACCTTGGGACCTTAACGTGGTGTTGCAGTTTCTCCAGTCGGACTGGTTTGAGCCTCTACAGGAGGTTGAGGTCAAATTTCTTACATAGAAGGCGGTCACGTTGTTGGCCTTAGCTTCTGCTAGACGTGTGTCAGAATTGGGGGCTTTGTCCTGTAAAAGCCCTTACTTGAAATTCCACGAAGATAGAGCTGAGCTCCGGACACGTCAGCAGTTTCTTCCAAAGGTTGTGTCGGCATTTCATATCAACCAACCTATTGTGGTGCCAGTGGCTACTGACTCCTCAATTTCGTCAAAGTCCTTGGATGTTGTGAGGGCTTTGAAAATCTATGTGAAGAGGACTGCTCGTCACAGGAAATCGGACTCTTTGTTCGTCCTGTATGATCCCAAGAAAATTGGGTGTCCTGCTTCAAAGCAGACTATATTTTGCTGGATTAGGTTCACTATCCAGCATGCTTATTCTACGGCAGGATTGCCGTGTCCAAAATCTGTTAAGGCCCACTCTACTCGTAAGGTGGGGTCTTCCTGGGCGGCTGCCCGGGGTATCTCGGCGTTACAACTTTGCAGAGCGGCAACTTGCTCTGGGTCGAACACGTTTGCTAAATTCTACAAGTTTGATACTTTGGCCTCTGATTATCTGAAGTTCCGTCGATCAGTTCTGCAGGAGCCTCCGCGCTCTCCCTCCCGTTCTGGGAGATTTGGTACATCCCCATGGTACTAATGTGGACCCCAGCATCCTCTAGAACTTAAGAGAAAATAGGATTTTGGTTACCTACCGGTAAATCCTTTTCTGGTAGTCCGTAGAGGATGCTGGGCGCCCGCCCAGCGCTTCGTTTTCCTGCAACCGTTATCTGGTTCAGTACAACTTTGTTTAGTTATATACTGCATTGTTACTTGGTAAGTAATGTTTCAGCAGTTGCTGAGTTTTTCAAGCTAGTTAGCTTGATGTGCCTTGTATGTGTGAGCTGGTGTGAATCTCGCCAGTATCTGTGTTAAATCCTTCTCTCGAAGATGTCCGTCTCCTCGGGCACAGTTTCTAGACTGAATCTGGTAGGAGGGGCATAGAGGGAGGAGCCAGCCCACACTCTCAAACTCTTAAAGTGCCAATGGCTCCTGGTGGACCCATCTATACCCCATGGTACTAATGTGGACCCCAGTGCTATACCTAAAAAAGTTTTCTTTCCACTCCCATATCATATGTGTAGACACTGGATTAATATTTAATTACTCATTTCCTATTTATAAGGGTGTTTCCACACTTATTGACCACTCTGTATTAAAACATAACTAATATGTCCATTACTCTTTGTTCTTTGTTCTTTTATGTTATGTGCAATATTTCAGTGTTCTGTATTTTTTCTCATATCCCTGTATGCTCAATAGCTGGAAGAGAGGGGCTTGCCTTGTAGTTGCACCTACCAGTTTAGATTTCTGCCTTGCTGAGGGAGTGTGTTAACCATGCCTCTTCCACCACACACTCCAGATCCCAGACCCCTATATCCCTGTCTCCTTGCACATCATCTCTTGGAACGTGGGGGGTTGACTTTTTCCTAGGTGGCACCTGGGTTAGAGACTGTATCTTGGCCATTGATCATCGACGATCCGTTGAGGAAATGGGGGAAATTCTTCATTATGAAAATCCCTGTTTTGCCCATTACGAACATTTTTTGTCGAAATAGGGGAATCGAGAAATGTCAACTTGTTTAATATTCACAATAGCCCGACCAAGCCTTTGGGGGATCGGGATATTGTGGTCTTACAGATTCCTGGTGACTCCTGAATCCCCCAACTGCTTAATTTACATTCCACTCTGCGGGTTGTAGCACTTTATCTAAGATTGACTATTTATTGCTGGCTGATACTGAGCTCCAGGATACAGTACATCTGTAGTTTATATCCTTGCCTCAGGCAGTTGTGATTAAAATACCTTGGCCATGTCCCTCTTTTCTCATTTCTGTCATTTTCTGTCTTACTTGTATAAATCTGAAGACTTTCAAAAAGTTTTGAAACTTAAATGTACAGAGTTCCAAGATGACATTTTAGGAGAGCTGTAATGAGGGGTCACATTATTGCTCAGCACACAAAAAGAAAAGAAAAACGACAACTACATACAGATGTGTCCACATACACTATTGCTGCAGTTGTGCCAAATATCCCTTCACAGTGCGCCAGGTCCCGTGCATCTAGGCTTGCACCAAGCTTCTATAGTGCATCTTTTCCATTTAAATGTGTATCATAATCGCTATGTGACAAGACGAAACTGCTTCACGAGATTAATTTGATATGCAACACTTGTAGAACTGTGGGGGTACTACAGACCTGATCGCTGCTGTGCATTTTCGCACAGCAGGCGATCAGGTCCAAACTGCGCATGCATATGCACCGCAATGCGCAGGTGCGTCGCACAGGCACAAAGCAGATCGCCGCACAGCGATGAGTTTGTTCGACAGATCCGTTCGCACGGGCGATTGCAAGGATATTGACAGGAAAAAGGCGTTTGTGGGTGTCAACTGACCGTTTTCAGGGAGTGTCTTTAAAAACGCAGACGTGTCCATGCGTTTGCAGGAACGGTTCCTGACGTCCATTCCGGTCACAGGCTGATGTGATCGCAGCGGCTGAGTAAGTCCTGGGCTTTGTAGAGACTGAACAAAATCTATTTGTACAGCTCTGCTACACATGCACAGCTAAAATACATTCCCCCTGTTAGAGTCCACTATCTGATCGCAGCAGTGCAAAGATCGCTTGCTAGTGATCAGGTCTGAATTAGGCCCTGTGTGCGACTGTGCAGAGAGTTAGATCAGGCTTGCCTACCCTCCCGCATTCAGCGGGAGGCTCCCGATTTTTAAAAGAGCCTCCCGCTGCCCCGCATACCTTGTCCACCCTCCCGGATTTTAAGGTCCGTAATTAAAAATCTGGACTGCGCATGCGCAAGTCCAGAGAGGCGTGAGGGGGCGGGGCCTGCACGGGAGACTTCAGGCAGCCACCGCAGGGTTGTGTGCAGCAGCAGCGTCAGCTATCCTGCTGTGCACACTGAGAGGCCGTCTGAAGCAGTGTTTTGCTTCCCTGTGCCTAGCCCCTCCCACCTCACTCAGCAGCGTGTACCAGTCTAACTGCTCGTCGGCTCTCACTGGGTGTTCCTGCACTGTGCTGCCCTCCCACACAGTACTGAGGTCAGCTCCCAGTCCATACAGGAAGGAGCAAGATCAGAGGCGTAACAAGGGTAGGGCGAGTGGGGCACGTGCCCTGTGCGCCTTGGCAGGCCCAGGAGAGGGGGGTGCCGCCGGCGGCCAGGGCATCATTCCCCACTCACCCCCATCACGCCGAAATGTGAGGGTAGGAGAGCGCAGCGTCTCTCCCTCCCCTCACCGCCGCCAGAGCACTCACCACACAGCCGCCGGAGACCGGGAGCGGTGAGGGGAAGGAGAGGCGCTGCGCTGCGTTCTCCTCCCCTCACAGATACAACAGCTAGTGAGTGACCGGGGGGGGGGGGGGGGAGGCGCCGCACACCGCAGGGCATGTATCTGGCACAGTGGGGCATGTATCTGGCACAGTGGGGCATGTATCTGGCACAGTGGGGCATGTATCTGGCACAGTGGGGCAATGTATCTGGCACAGTGGGGCAATGTATCTGGCACTGTGGGGCAATGTAACTGGCACTGTGGGGCAATGTATCTGGCACAGTGGGGCATGTATCTGGCACAGTGGGGCAATGTATCTGGCACAGTGGGGCATGTATCTGGCACAGTGGGGCATATATCTGGCACAGTGCGGCAATGTATCTGGCACAGTGGGGCATGTATCTGGCACAGTGGGGCATGTATCTGGCACAATGGGGCATGTATCTGGCACAGTGGGGCAATGTATCTGGCACTGTGGGTAATGTAACTGGCACTGTGGGGCAATGTATCTGGCACAGTGGGGCATGTATCTGGCACTGTGGGGCAATGTATCTGGCACAGTGGGGCAATGTATCTGGCACAGTGGGGCATGTATCTGGCACAGTGGGGCAATGTATCTGGCACAGTGGGGCATGTATCTGGCACAGTGGGGCATGTATCTGGCACAGTGGGGCACAGTGGGGCATGTATCTGGCACAGTGGGGCAATGTATCTGGCACAGTGGGGCATGTATCTGGCACTGTGGGGCAATGTATCTGGCACTGTGGGGCAATGTATCTGGCACTGTGGGGCGATGTATCTGGCACTGTGGGGCAATGTAACTGGCACTGTGGGGCAATGTAACTGGCACTGTGGGGCAATGTAACTGGCACTGTGGGGCAATGTATCTGGCACTGTGGGGCATGTATCTGGCACTGTGGGGCATTGTATCTGGCACTGTGGGGCAATGTAACTGGCACTGTGGGCCATTTTCAGTGGCCACACCCCTTCTGGTGCGTGGCCACGCCCATTTTTCGACGCACATGCTTCTTTTGCTGTTTCTTGTGGGGTTTTTTTTTTTTTTTGGGGGGGGGCGCCATTTTCTATCTTGCCCTGGGCTCCAAAAACCCTAGCTACGCCTCTGAGCAAGATAGCCAGGTGGGTGCAGGGGTGCAGACTGCAGAGTGTCATGGGGGTGGGGGGTGTAATGTGGCACTGGGTGTAATATGGCACTGGCTGTAATATGGGGGCGGGGCTGTGTATAATAGTATGTAATCTGGTACAGGGTGTAATATGAGGGAGAGGGGTATGTATGCTGTTTGTAATGTGCTGGGTGTAATATGGGGGGGCTGTGTATAATGTAATGCACTGGGTGTAATATGGGAGAGGGGGCCTGTATATAATGTAATGTGCTGGGTGTAATATTGGGGGGGGGGGGGGGGGGGGCTGTGTATAATGTGCTGGGTGTAATATGGGGGGGGGGGGGGGGGCTGTGTATAATGTGCTGGGTGTAATATGGGGGAGGGGGCCTGTATATAATGTAATGTGCTGGGTGTAATATGGGGGACTGTGTATTATAATGTGCTGGGTATAATATGGAGGAGGGGGCCTGTATATAATGTAATGTGCTGGGTGTAATATGGGGGGGCTGTGTATAGTGTGCTGGGTGTAGTATGGGGGAGGGGGCCTGTATATAACGTCATGTGCTGGGTGTAATATGGGGGGCTGTGTATAATGTCATGTGCTGGGTGTAATATGGGGGGCTGTGTATAATGTCATGTGCTGGGTGTAATATGGGGGACTGTGTATAATGTGCTGGGTATAATATGGGGGAGGGGGCCTGTATATAATGTAATGTGCTGGGTGTAATATGAGGGGGCTGTGTATAATGTGCTGGGTGTAATATGGGGGAGGGGGCCTATATATAATGTAATGTGCTGGGTGTAATATGGGGGGCTGTGTATAATGTGCTGGGTGTAATATGGGGGAGGGGCCTGTATATAATGTAATGTGCTGGGTGTAATATGGGGGGGCTGGGTGTAGTATGGGGGAGAGGGCCTGTATATAACGTCATGTGCTGGGTGTAATATGGGGGGCTGTGTATAATGTCATGTGCTGGGTGTAATATGGGGGGCTGTGTATAATGTCATGTGCTGGGTGTAATATGGGGGGCTGTGTATAATGTGCTGGGTGTAATATGGGGGAGGGGGCCTGTATATATTGTAATGTGCTGGGTGTAATATGGGGGGCTGTGTATAATGTAATGTGTTGGGTGTAATATGGGGGGCTGTGTATAATGTGCTGGGTGTAATATGGGGGAGGGGACCTGTATATAATGTAATGTGCTGGGTGTAATATGGGAGGGCTGTGTATAATGTCATGTGCTGGGTGTAATATGGGGAGGTTGGGATTGGGTGACCGACGGTCGGGATCCCATCGTTCAGCATACCGACACCAGGGTCCCGGCTGCCAGATTGTCGGCGGGTGGGGGTGAGCGAAACGAAGTTCCTTGCTTGCTCACTGCGCCCGCCACCGGTTCTATTCCAAGTCTGTGGGTTTTGGGACACCCACGAGTGGGAACAGTCCCTGTTAGTCGGAATGCAGACTGTCAGGATTTCTAGCGTTTAGGATGCCGACCGCCGGTAACGTGATTACATCCCATATGGAGGAGCTGTGTGTGCTATGTGTAATGTGGTACTGGGTGTAATATGGGGGGGGGGCTGTGTATAATGCAATGTAATCTGATACTGGGTGAAATATGGGCGAGGGGCACTGTGTATGTTTATGTCATACCTCCCAAATGTCCTGATTTTGGCTGGACGGTCTAGTTTTTCATGGACTGTACCGTTGTCCCACCCGCGGGCATCAGTGTCCCACCCACGGGAGCCAGCAGCCACACCGGAAGGAGCACAAGACGCCAGCACGGAGAATACGCGTCCAGCTGCAAGGAGACCAGCCACGCACAGACTGCTCAACACAGCACAGCACTCAGCATCACAGACGCCTGTCACGGATCCATGATACACAGGTAGATTGTAGGGACAGTTAGCGTGTGAGGGTTGTTGAATGGAAAAAAATGGACTCCAGCAATTATTCATATAAACGGACCGGAAAAGCTGCTTAATTACAAAAGAGAGCTTGTAAACATTGATTTTATTCATTTTTTTTATTTATTTATTTCATTTTTATTTATTTAATTTTAATATTTTTTTCTTCATTTAAGCTCTATTCCTTCTTTAACGTTTATTCTTCTCTTTCCTCTTCTTAAATCTTCTTAAGGCATTGCTATTCACAGCGCTTTGTTTCCCATTTATCAGTGTCCCACAGTTGGCAGACCCTCTCTCACGCTGCTCTGCTTAGCAGAGCAGCAGTGAATAGACACTGTCCGCATGTGCACAGCGTCTATTCACCAGCAGAGAGGACGCAGGACATGACCAGCAACTCACAGAGTGCTGTTCATGCCCCCATAGTAACAAAAACAGGGGCATGGCTTGTAATCGTGGCACTTCCTGTGAGGCCACACCTCTATCTACGAGGCCATGCCCCTAATTTTGCCCGCGCGCCTACGGCGCGCACAGATGTCCCTCCGGTATTGTAAAGTACTGGGTATAATATGGGAGAGGGTTTGTGTGTATAATGTAATGTATTATGGGGCTGTGTGTACTAGATGTAATACGTATATACAGTATGTAAATATGGGTGTAGTAGTGTGTGTGTGTGTGTGTGTGTGTGTGTGTGTGTGTGTGTGTGTGTGTGTGTGTGTATATATATATATATATATTTTCTAAAGATACAAATGAGGAGAAAGTGCGCTCATAGTGCAGGTAAGTATTTTAATGGATAAAACAACACTGTGTATAATCCAGGACAGGTAATTTAAAGACTCGTACCCTGACTACCCACTCTGTGGGCTGATTACCACATGATATAGATATTTCCACAAGGCTGTCTCAACGATCGCCTACCACAGTCCGGGACACAGCACCGTCTCCAGCCGCAAACACGTCAGGATCCGTCCAGCCACCGTGCCGTGCAGTCGACCAGATCAGCCAGCACAATTGTGGAGAGAAGACGTCAGACAGACCACGCCCCAACGCGTTTCGTATACCACTTCGTCACTTCGCATAGGTGGAGCTAGGAATGCCCTTGGGGCGGAGCTAGAGACGTACCTCAACGGCGCATTCTGCTGCCGTCTGGAATCTCCCTGAAACTAGTTTTCAAAAGTAGGCAAGTATGAGTTAGATTTGGGTGGGTTATTTTGTTTCTGTGCAGGGTAAATACTGGCTGCTTTATATTTACACTGCAATTTAGATTTCAGTTTGAACACACCCCACCCAAATCTAACTCTCTCTGCACATGTAATATCTGCCCCCCCCTGCAGTGCCCATGGTTTTGCCCAACTCCTAACAAATTTGCTGCTGTGATCAACTCTGAATTAGGTCCCAAGTGATGGCCTTCAAAAAAAGTTTTAACAATCAAGCCACTTACTGGCTCTCTCATGCCAAGCAATAGATTGATCATACGAAAAATAAGTATGCCCGATGACAGTGCCAGAAGCTTATTGCTGAAATCTGATAAGAAGAACCACAAATGAAAGGGCCAGATGAGATGGTTACTTACATGATATTTGGTACGCAAAAGAACCACATAGTTACTTTAAGGGGTTGCACTTAAAATGCCGGCTATTGGAATCCTAGCGTTCAAGATACCAACGTCGAAATCCCGTCAGCCAGCAATACCGACAGCCGGAATCCCGACCCACCAGGGCTATTCCCGCTCGTCTGTGTCCACGACACCCATAGATTGGTAATAGATCCTGTGGTGAGCCACCGAGCCCGCAGCATGGCGAGGGCAGCGAGCCCTCAGCGTGACGAGGGCAGCTCTTACCCCGCTGCCGATACTGGTTTCCGGCATCCCTTCCACCGGTAAATGGAATGTATACCGCTTTATGAAGTGTTGAGTCTACATCTCTTTGTATTAATTCTTATATTAGCACAATGTTTGCCAGCTCTTTATGCTGGTGACTCTCCTGTCACTCAGGTTCTGGATGATTTTTTACTAGAGATGAGCGGGTTCGGTTCCTCGGAATCCGAACCCGCCCGAACTTCAGGTTTTTTTACACGGGTCCGAGCGACTCGGATCTTCCCGCCTTGCTCGGTTAACCCGAGCGCGCCCGAACGTCATCATCCCGCTGTCGGATTCTCGCGAGGCTCGGATTCTATCGCAAGACTCGGATTCTATATAAGGAGCCGCGCGTCGCCGCCATTTTCACACGTGCATTGAGATTGATAGGGAGAGGACATGGCTGGCGTCCTCTCCGTTTATAGAGAAGAGAGTGAGACTAGAGTAGAGAGAGACACAGTATTTACTTTAGTAATTTTGGGGAGCATTAGGAGGAGTACTACTACTTGCTGAAGTGATAGTGTGACTGTATATCTGACTTGTGGGGGAGACAGTGGGGAGCAGTTAGAGTCTGAGAGCAGGAGTACATATTTTAACGTACAGTGCACACTTTTGCTGCCAGAGTGCCACACTGCCATTGTGACCACACTGACCACCAGTATATATTGTGATTGTCTGCTTAGGACTCGAGTACTACTTGCAAGTTGCTGATAGTGTGACCAGTGACCTGACCACCAGTTTAATTAATCACCACCAGTTTAATATATATATATATATATATATATATATATATTGTAACACTGTAGGGGTGCAAGGTGCCTTTTCCTGGGGAATATGGCAGCCCGCAGCAGCTGAGGAACAACACAAGTCCAGTTTCTGGTACAACTGACCCCGGCCAGTTTTATTGAAACAGAAAATAAAACAAACCCCAAAATAAAAATACCTTGCCTGTCCGGCACTAACTAAACATAAGATGTTCCTAACTGTCACTAAACAAAACACAGAGTTCTTCAGTACATACTGTATAGCTTACTTGCATCAGAAAGCGTGTCTCTCACACACAGATCCTGCAGCCTTCCCAGGCAGTCTCCCCATACTAATCAGGTTAGAAGCACTATATCACTCTTACACAGCTGAAACCCTGATTAGCCCTCTGTGAGGCCAAAGACCCGAACTGGGCCCAATGTCTAGAACTCGCCTTATCTCTCTCTCAGAGCCTTTACCCAGCTTTTACAGCAAACTGAAAAGGTTCAGACAAAACAAAAAGCATTTTTCCTAGAAGTTAACATTTTCTAAAACATGTAAGACAAGAACCTGGGACAAATATACCTGCCCTCAAACACTATCCCAGTGTTCTTGTCACATATCCCCCTCCCCTGTTTCGACCTAGGGGCCGGAACACTTGTAGCCCCCAAACAGAAGATGCGAGACAATGCATCTGCGTTGGCCAATTGTGTTCCCGGTCTATGTTCGACAGTAAACTTAAAGTCCTGCAACGCTAGAAACCATCTAGTTACACGAGCATTCTTGCCTCTATTTACATACATCCATTTTAAAGGGGCAGGGTCTGTCACTAGTCTGAATTGTCTACCCAAGAGGTAATATCTCAAGGTATCTAGTGCCCACTTAATGGCCAAAGCCTCCTTTTCCACATTGGCATACCTTTTTTCATGCTCATTGAGTTTCCTACTCAAATAAATGATAGGGTGTTCGTCCCCATCTCTGGTTTGGGACAGCACAGCACCTATCCCAACCTCTGAGGCATCTGTCTGTACCACAAATTCTTTTGAAAAATCTGGTGTTATCAACACCGGTTGTGAACACAAAGCCACTTTTAACGCTTGGAACGCCTTTTCTGCATCAGGGTTCCATTTCACCACATTTGACTGCTTCCCTTTGGTAAGGTCTGACAACGGCACCGCTGTTGTCGCAAAATTAGGAATAAACCGTCTATAGTACCCAGTAATTCCCCAAAAAGCCCTTACCTGTTTTTTATTCACTGGACGAGGCCAGTTTTGAATAGCATCAACTTTATTCAATTGGGGCCTAATCAGACCTCTGCCTATGGTGAAGCCCAAGTATTTGACCTCCTCCATTGCGAGGCAGCACTTCTTTGGGTTAGCAGTTAACCCTGCCTCTCTGATTGAGTCCAGTACTGCTTGTACTTTAACCAAATGTGACCCCCAGTCTGTACTGTGAATTACCACATCATCCAAATAGGCAGCTGCATATTTTCTATGGGGCCTCAAAATTTTATCCATCGCCCGTTGAAAGGTTGCTGGAGCCCCATGCAACCCAAAGGGTAACATCTTATACTGGTACAGCCCCTCCGGAACCGAAAAGGCTGTTTTTTCTTTGGCGCTATCAGATAAAGGTATTTGCCAGTAACCTTTGGTCAGGTCCAATGTGGTGAGAAACCTGGCTGTTCCCAGCCTTTCTACAAGCTCATCCACACGGGGCATGGGGTATGCGTCAAACTTGGACACCTCATTTAACTTACGAAAGTCATTACAGAAGCGTATGCTACCGTCGGGCTTCGGGATGAGCACTATGGGACTGGACCACTCACTGTTAGACTCCTCTATGACTCCAAGTTCTAACATGGTTTTAACTTCCTTAGAAATAGCTTCTCGCTGAGCTTCAGGAATCCTATATGGCTTTAAATGAACCCTGACCCCTGGTTCTGTGACAATGTCATGTTTTATTATGGTCGTTCGGCCAGGCAGCTCTGAAAATACCTCCCTATTTTGGATGAGAAATTCTTTAACCTGATTGTTCTGATCAGCTGATAATGTCTCTGACACCTTCACTGCGGGAAGCAACCGGGGTGAAGACACCGAAGGGCAAGGCTCCGCTGACAGAGACAACCTATCTTTCCAGGGTTTGATTAAGTTAACATGGTAGATCTGTTCAGGTTTTCTCTTTCCCGGCTGGTACACTTTGTAATTAACCTCATTCACTTTTTCCCTAATCTCAAATGGACCCTGCCATTTAGCTAGGAATTTGCTTTCCACAGTGGGTACCAAAACAAGAACTCTATCTCCAGGAGCAAATTCCCGTATCTTGGCACTCCGGTTATAGACCCTCTGTTGAGCACTTTGGGCCTGTTCCATGTGCTCTCTGACAACAGGTACCACGGCTGCAATCCTATCCTGCATTTGTGTTACATGCTCAATAACGCTTCTATAAGGAGTGGGCTGTCCTTCCCACGTCTCTTTGGCAACATCCAACAGCCCTCTGGGGTGTCTACCATACAACAAATCAAATGGAGAAAACCCCGTAGAGGACTGAGGAACTTCTCTGATGGCCATTAACAAGTAGGGCAACAAACAATCCCAGTTTTTCCCATCTCTCTCAACAACCTTTTTTAACATACTTTTTAATGTTTTATTAAACCTTTCCACCAACCCGTCAGTTTGGGGATGGTAGATGGACGTCCTGAGGTGAGTGACCTTAAATAACTTGCACAATTCTTTCATGATCCTTGACATAAATGGAGTACCTTGGTCAGTCAAAATTTCTTTTGGTATTCCCACTCTACTAAATACCTGCACCAGCTCCCTAGCTATCGCCTTGGTTGTGATAGTGCGTAAAGGGACAGCCTCAGGATATCGAGTGGCATAGTCCATAATTACCAGGATATACTGATGGCCCCGAGCAGACTTTAACAAGGGCCCCACGAGATCCATGGCTATTCTGTCAAACGGGACCTCTATAATAGGCATGGGAACTAGTGGGCTCCTGAAATGGGGTCTAGGGGCATGATACTGGCATTCAGGACAGGAAGAACAATATTCAGACACTTCTTTATAAACCCCTGGCCAAAAGAACCTTTGTAAAACTCTTTCAGTGGTTTTTTCTGCCCCTAAATGTCCTGCGGTAACGTGACTATGAGCTAAATCTAGTACCGTTCTCCGATAAGGCTGGGGAACTACCAGCTGTTCCACCACATCCTCACCCCTTTTGACAATGTGGTACAAGAGCTCATTACAGATGGCCATGTGGGGATACGTAACCCTGTCACCTGGTACCACAGGTTCCCCATTAACAATCTTAACATTCTCTCTAGCCTTTATTAAGGTAGGATCCTTTAACTGTTCAGACGCAAACAGATCCTTCTTTACCTCCAGGTCAGGCACGCTTTCAGTTCTAACTACTATGTCTCTGTTCCCGGCAAGAGGGTCCTCACTGGACTCCCCATCTGTCACTTCCCCAGCCAAACTAGCAAAAGGCAAAGGGCCAGAAAGTTCCGAAGACCCACGTACATCCATAAAATCACCGGTATTATCAACTGGCTTTTTACTTCTCACATCTGTTGATAACCGTGATTCCCACAGTTTCCAAAAATGAGGAAAATCCCTCCCTATTATGGCCTCATGCACCAAGGTAGGGACCAGTCCCACTTTAACCATTGCTGACCCACAACAAGTTTCTATATTCACCTCAGCAGTGGCATAATATTGGGTATCCCCATGTATGCAAGTTACCCCAATAGGTATTTGCTGGACCTTTAAGGGGTTCACTAACCCAGCTTTCACGAGGGTAACTAAACTTCCTGAATCTAGCAAGGCCTCTACCCGGTTACCTTCTAAGAACACATCACACATTTGTTTTTCCAGCTCAGGTGAAGGTACCACAGTACAGGCTAACCTAGCAAAGAAAGACATTCTGCGACATTCAAAGGCAGCATCACATTGCATGGGTTCTTGCGTGACTGGGCAATTGGCAATAACATGACCTGGCATACCACACCTAAAACATTTAACCACACGATTATCAACCCATTTGGGCAGCATAGACCGTTCTAGCCCCATTGGCCTGTTTCCAGGGCCAGTGTTTACAGTCTTTCCAGCCTTGCGTTCTCTTAACCGCCCAGCAACGTTTTCCCACGGAACAGTCTTACCAGTCTTTACTGAAGGGCGCTGTCGAGGATCTATGGGTTGCTGGGTGGTCATCAGTAGTTCCTCTGCTGCCAAATACCTCTCTACCATGTCCACTAATTGGTCAGCAGTACCCGGGTTTCCATGGCTCACCCACTTGCGCAGGACCATGGGCAAAGATCTCAAGTAGCGGTCCATGACGACTCTTTCCACCATCTGGGGACCAGTTAATGTCTCTGGCTGCAGCCATTTTTTTGTTAGCTGAATAAGGTCGTGCATCTGGGAGCGCGGAGGCTTCTCCATGGCGTACAGCCAACGGTGCACCCGTTGTGCTCGTACTGACAGCGTGACTCCCAGGCGGGTCAGGATCTCAGTCTTTAGTTTATCATAGTCCCGAGCCTCAGCAGGGCTTAAATCAAAGTAAGCTTTTTGGGGCTCACCTGACAGGAAAGGTGCCAGCAGACTGGCCCACTGTGCTTTCGGCCAGTTCTCACGCTCGGCAGTCCTTTCAAACGTGGTCAGATAGGCCTCCACATCATCAGCCTCTGTCATTTTCTGCAGGAAGTGACTGGCTCGTATAGAACTAGAGCTGGTTGGAGCACTGACGGCCACATCTCCAACCCGAGCTGCAAGTCTCTGCACCACTTCTGCTAAGGCCTCTCTATCCTGACGCTGTTGCCTGTAAAGTTCATCAACAACTGCCTGCTGTTGTCTCTTATTTTCCTCCATTGCCACCTGCTGCTGTCTGTTGGCCTCCTGCTGTAGTCTCCAATTTTCCTCCATTGCCACCTGCTGTTGTCTCCTATTTTCCTCCATTGCCACCTGCTGCTGTCGGTTGGCCTCCTGCTGAGCCGCTGTAGCTTGCAGCAAGGCTTTAAGCAGATCCTCCATGTCAACAGATTTTTCAGGCGGCTTTGCAGCTGCTTTCACCCAGGACATATATCAAACCCTCAGGGGTGAGTCTCAGTAACTTCACACTGGGCTGTATCTGCATAAACCACCGTTTTCTGCAGGCCTCACAAAGCTGCTGCTTTCACTTATGCGCAGAACGGCCTGCTCGCATTCTCCACCAAGTTGTAACACTGTAGGGGTGCAAGGTGCCTTTTCCTGGGGAATATGGCAGCCCGCAGCAGCTGAGGAACAACACAAGTCCAGTTTCTGGTACAACTGACCCCGGCCAGTTTTATTGAAACAGAAAATAAAACAAACCCCAAAATAAAAATACCTTGCCTGTCCGGCACTAACTAAACATAAGATGTTCCTAACTGTCACTAAACAAAACACAGAGTTCTTCAGTACATACTGTATAGCTTACTTGCATCAGAAAGCGTGTCTCTCACACACAGATCCTGCAGCCTTCCCAGGCAGTCTCCCCATACTAATCAGGTTAGAAGCACTATATCACTCTTACACAGCTGAAACCCTGATTAGCCCTCTGTGAGGCCAAAGACCCGAACTGGGCCCAATGTCTAGAACTCGCCTTATCTCTCTCTCAGAGCCTTTACCCAGCTTTTACAGCAAACTGAAAAGGTTCAGACAAAACAAAAAGCATTTTTCCTAGAAGTTAACATTTTCTAAAACATGTAAGACAAGAACCTGGGACAAATATACCTGCCCTCAAACACTATCCCAGTGTTCTTGTCACAATATATATATATATATAATTGTATATAATATATATATAATTGTATACCACCTACCCGTGTTTTTTTTTTTTTTTCTTCTTGATACATACTACTATAGTAGCTTACTGTAGCAGTCTGCAGTGCTGCTGAGCTGACAGTGTCCAGCAGGTCCGTCATCAGTCATTACATAATAAATATATATACCTGTCCGGCTGCAGTACTAGTGATATTATATATATATATATATATATATATATATATTAATTTCATCTCATTATCATCCAGTCTATATTAGCAGCAGACACAGTACGGTAGTCCACAGCTGTAGCTACCTCTGTGTCGGCAGTCGCTGGTCCATCCATAATTGTATACCACCTACCCGTGTTTTTTTTTTTTTTCTTTCTTCTTGATACATACTACTATAGTAGCTTACTGTAGCAGTCTGCGGTGCTGCTGAGCTGACAGTGTCCAGCAGGTCCGTCATCAGTCATTACATAATAAATATATATACCTGTCCGGCTGCAGTACTAGTGATATTATATATATATATATATATATATATATATTAATTTCATCTCATTATCATCCAGTCTATATTAGCAGCAGACACAGTACGGTAGTCCACGGCTGTAGCTACCTCTGTGTCGGCAGTCGCTGGTCCATCCATAATTGTATACCACCTACCCGTGTTTTTTTTTTTTTTCTTTCTTCTTGATACATACTACTATAGTAGCTTACTGTAGCAGTCTGCGGTGCTGCTGAGCTGACAGTGTCCAGCAGGTCCGTCATCAGTCATTACATAATAAATATATATACCTGTCCGGCTGCAGTACTAGTGATATTATATATATATATATATTAATTTCATCTCATTATCATCCAGTCTATATTAGCAGCAGACACAGTACGGTAGTCCACGGCTGTAGCTACCTCTGTGTCGGCAGTCGCTGGTCCATCCATAATTGTATACCACCTACCCGTGGTTTTTTTTTTCTCTTTCTTCTTGATACATACTACTATAGTAGCTTACTGTAGCAGTCTGCGGTGCTGCTGAGCTGACAGTGTCCAGCAGGTCCGTCATCAGTCATTACATAATAAATATATATACCTGTCCGGCTGCAGTACTAGTGATATTATATATATATATATTAATTTCATCTCATTATCATCCAGTCTATATTAGCAGCAGACACAGTACGGTAGTCCACGGCTGTAGCTACCTCTGTGTCGGCAGTCGCTGGTCCATCCATAAGTATACTAGTATCCATCCATCTCCATTGTTTACCTGAGGTGCCTTTTAGTTGTGCCTATTAAAATATGGAGAACAAAAATGTTGAGGTTCCAAAATTAGGGAAAGATCAAGATCCACTTCCACCTCGTGCTGAAGCTGCTGCCACTAGTCATGGCCAAGACGATGAAATGCCAGCAACGTCGTCTGCCAAGGCCGATGCCCAATGTCATAGTACAGAGCATGTAAAATCCAAAACACCAAATATCAGTAAAAAAAGGACTCCAAAATCTAAAATAAAATTGTCGGAGGAGAAGCGTAAACTTGCCAATATGCCATTTACCACACGGAGTGGCAAGGAACGGCTGAGGCCCTGGCCTATGTTCATGGCTAGTGGTTCAGCTTCACATGAGGATGGAAGCACTCAGCCTCTCGCTAGAAAAATGAAAAGACTCAAGCTGGCAAAAGCACCGCAAAGAACTGTGCGTTCTTCGAAATCCCAAATCCACAAGGAGAGTCCAATTGTGTCGGTTGCGATGCCTGACCTTCCCAACACTGGACGTGAAGAGCATGCGCCTTCCACCATTTGCACGCCCCCTGCAAGTGCTGGAAGGAGCACCCGCAGTCCAGTTCCTGATAGTCAGATTGAAGATGTCAGTGTTGAAGTACACCAGGATGAGGAGGATATGGGTGTTGCTGGCGGTGGGGAGAAATGGATTCTGATGGTGAGGTGGTTTGTTTAAGTCAGGCACCCGGGGAGACACCTGTTGTCCGTGGGAGGAATAGGGCCGTTGACATGCCTGGTGAAAATACCAAAAAAATCAGCTCTTCGGTGTGGAAGTATTTCACCAGAAATGCGGACAACATTTGTCAAGCCGTGTGTTGCCTTTGTCAAGCTGTAATAAGTAGGGGTAAGGACGTTAACCACCTCGGAACATCCTCCCTTATACGTCACCTGCAGCGCATTCATAATAAGTCAGTGACAAGTTCAAAAACTTTGGGCGACAGCGGAAGCAGTCCACTGACCAGTAAATCCCTTCCTCTTGTAACCAAGCTCACGCAAACCAACCCACCAACTCCCTCAGTGTCAATTTCCTCCTTCCCCAGGAATGCCAATAGTCCTGCAGGCCATGTCACTGGCAATTCTGACGAGTCCTCTCCTGCCTGGGATTCCTCCGATGCATCCTTGCGTGTAACGCCTACTGCTGCTGGCGCTGCTGTTGTTGCTGCTGGGAGTCGATGGTCATCCCAGAGGGGAAGTCGTAAGCCCACTTTTACTACTTCCACCAAGCAATTGACTGTCCAACAGTCCTTTGCGAGGAAGATGAAATATCACAGCAGTCATCCTGTTGCAAAGCGGATAACTGAGGCCTTGACAACTATGTTGGTGTTAGACGTGCGTCCGGTATCCGCCGTTAGTTCACAGGGAACTAGACAATTTCTTGAGGTAGTGTGCCCCCGTTACCAAATACCATCTAGGTTCCACTTCTCTAGGCAGGCGATACCGAGAATGTACACGGACGTCAGAAAAAGACTCACCAGTGTCCTAAAAAATGCAGTTGTACCCAATGTCCACTTAACCACGGACATGTGGACAAGTGGAGCAGGGCAGGGTCAGGACTATATGACTGTGACAGCCCACTGGGTAGATGTATGGACTCCCGCCGCAAGAACAGCAGCGGCGGCACCAGTAGCAGCATCTCGCAAACGCCAACTCTTTCCTAGGCAGGCTACGCTTTGTATCACCGGTTTCCAGAATACGCACACAGCTGAAAACCTCTTACGGCAACTGAGGAAGATCATCGCGGAATGGCTTACCCCAATTGGACTCTCCTGTGGATTTGTGGCATCGGACAACGCCAGCAATATTGTGTGTACATTAAATATGGGCAAATTCCAGCACGTCCCATGTTTTGCACATACCTTGAATTTGGTGGTGCAGAATTTTTTAAAAAACGACAGGGGCGTGCAAGAGATGCTGTCGGTGGCCAGAAGAATTGCGGGACACTTTCGGCGTACAGGCACCACGTACAGAAGACTGGAGCACCACCAAAAACGCCTGAACCTGCCCTGCCATCATCTGAAGCAAGAAGTGGTAACGAGGTGGAATTCAACCCTATATATGCTTCAGAGGTTGGAGGAGCAGCAAAAGGCCATTCAAGCCTATACAATTGAGCACGATATAGGAGGTGGAATGTACCTGTCTCAAGCGCAGTGGAGAATGATTTCAACGTTGTGCAAGGTTCTGCAACCTTTTGAACTTGCCACACGTGAAGTCAGTTCAGACACTGCCAGCCTGAGTCAGGTCATTCCCCTCATCAGGCTTTTGCAGAAGAAGCTGGAGGCATTGAAGGAGGAGCTAAAAGGGAGCGATTCCGCTAGGCATGTGGGACTTGTGGATGGAGCCCTTAATTCGCTTAACAAGGATTCACGGGTGGTCAATCTGTTGAAATCAGAGCACTACATTTTGGCCACCGTGCTCGATCCTAGATTTAAAACCTACCTTGGATCTCTCTTTCCGGCAGACACAAGTCTGCTGGGGTTCAAAGACCTGCTGGTGACAAAATTATCAAGTCAAGCGGAACGCGACCTGTCAACATCTCCTCCTTCACATTCTCCCGCAACTGGGGGTGCGAGGAAAAGGCTCAGAATTCCGAGCCCACCCGCTGGCGGTGATGCAGGGCAGTCTGGAGCGACTGCTGATGCTGACATCTGGTCCGGACTGAAGGACCTGACAACGATTACGGACATGTCGTCTACTGTCACTGCATATGATTCTCTCCCCATTGAAAGAATGGTGGAGGATTATATGAGTGACCGCATCCAAGTAGGCACGTCAGACAGTCCGTACTTATACTGGCAGGAAAAAGAGGCAATTTGGAGGCCCTTGCACAAACTGGCTTTATTCTACCTAAGTTACCCTCCCACAAGTGTGTACTCCGAAAGAGTGTTTAGTGCCGCCGCTCACCTTGTCAGCAATCGGCGTACGAGGTTACTTCCAGAAAATGTGGAGAAGATGATGTTCATTAAAATGAATTATAATCAATTCCTCCGTGGAGACATTGACCAGCAGCAATTGCCTCCACAAAGTACACAGGGAGCTGAGATGGTGGATTCCAGTGGGGACGAATTGATAATCTGTGAGGAGCGGGATGTACACGGTGATATATCGGAGGATGATGATGAGGTGGACATCTTGCCTCTGTAGAGCCAGTTTGTGCAAGGAGAGATTAATTGCTTCTTTTTCGGTGGGGGTCCAAACCAACCCGTCATTTCAGTCACAGTTGTGTGGCAGACCCTGTCACTGAAATGATGGGTTGGTTAAAGTGTGCATGTCCTGTTTATACAACATAAGGGAGGGTGGGAGGGCCCAAGGACAATTCCATCTTGCACCTCTTTTTTCTTTCATTTTTATTTGCGTCATGTGCTGTTTGGGGAGTGTTTTTTGGAAGGGCCATCCTGCGTGACACTGCAGTGCCACTCCTAGATGGGCCAGGTGTTTGTGTCGGCCACTAGGGTCGCTTAGCTTACTCACACAGCTACCTCATTGCGCCTCTTTTTTTCTTCTTTGCGTCATGTGCTGTTTGGGGAGTGTTTTTTGGAAGGGCCATCCTGCGTGACACTGCAGTGCCACTCCTAGATGGGCCAGGTGTTTGTGTCGGCCACTAGGGTCGCTTAGCTTACTCACACAGCTACCTCATTGCGCCTCTTTTTTTCTTTGCGTCATGTGCTGTTTGGGGAGTGTTTTTTGGAAGGGCCATCCTGCGTGACACTGCAGTGCCACTCCTAGATGGGCCAGGTGTTTGTGTCGGCCACTAGGGTCGCTTATCTTACTCACACAGCTACCTCATTGCGCCTCTTTTTTTCTTTGCGTCATGTGCTGTTTGGGGAGTGTTTTTTGGAAGGGCCATCCTGCGTGACACTGCAGTGCCACTCCTAGATGGGCCAGGTGTTTGTGTCGGCCACTAGGGTCGCTTATCTTACTCACACAGCTACCTCATTGCGCCTCTTTTTTTCTTTGCGTCATGTGCTGTTTGGGGAGTGTTTTTTGGAAGGGCCATCCTGCGTGACACTGCAGTGCCACTCCTAGATGGGCCAGGTGTTTGTGTCGGCCACTAGGGTCGCTTATCTTACTCACACAGCTACCTCATTGCGCCTCTTTTTTTCTTTGCTACATGTGCTGTTTGGGGAGTGTTTTTTGGAAGGGCCATCCTGCGTGACACTGCAGTGCCACTCCTAGATGGGCCAGGTGTTTGTGTCGGCCACTAGGGTCGCTTATCTTACTCACACAGCTACCTCATTGCGCCTCTTTTTTTCTTTGCGTCATGTGCTGTTTGGGGAGTGTTTTTTGGAAGGGCCATCCTGCGTGACACTGCAGTGCCACTCCTAGATGGGCCAGGTGTTTGTGTCGGCCACTAGGGTCGCTTATCTTACTCACACAGCTACCTCATTGCGCCTCTTTTTTTCTTTGCGTCATGTGCTGTTTGGGGAGTGTTTTTTGGAAGGGCCATCCTGCGTGACACTGCAGTGCCACTCCTAGATGGGCCAGGTGTTTGTGTCGGCCACTAGGGTCGCTTAGCTTAGTCATCCAGCGACCTCGGTGCAAATTTTAGGACTAAAAATAATATTGTGAGGTGTGAGGTATTCAGAATAGACTGAAAATGAGTGGAAATTATGGTTTTTGAGGTTAATAATACTTTGGGATCAAAATGACCCCCAAATTCTATGATTTAAGCTGTTTTTTAGTGTTTTTTGAAAAAAACACCCGAATCCAAAACACACCCGAATCCGACAAAAAAAATTCGGTGAGGTTTTGCCAAAACGCGGTCGAACCCAAAACACGGCCGCGGAACCGAACCCAAAACCAAAACACAAAACCCGAAAAATTTCAAGTGCACATCTCTATTTTTTACATCTGTGAATTTGTCTTCTTTGATCTCTGATCATTGTACTTTACTTGATGCAGAGATTATGGGGTAAATTTACTAAGAATCATGATTGATCCGAGTCGATTGCTCGAGATCAATCATGCTTGACATCACAGAAACTGGGGAGATTTGTTTTAGAAATTTCGGAAATTTACTAAGAATTGTGATCTCATGAATTATGTTTTTCGATGGTGTATGAGATTGTGATTTCTTCCCTGTGTTCTCTGCACTTGCCCATGTGAAAACATTTCCGCACATGAAGTACTCCACAGATCAGTGAGATCTGTGCAGTGCTTCTGTGTGTATTGTATAAGAATGTGTTACAAATAGAAAAATAAAACTGTGTGGGGTCCCCCCCCCTCCTAAGCATAACCAGGTGCAGGCTGTGAGCCAGTCTTAGTTTTTAAAATACTTGGAAACAATTGCGTAGGGATTCCCTAGTATTTTAAGAACCAGCACCGGGCTCTTGAACCTGTCCTGGTTCCAAAAAGCACCGGGCTCCACTAGTTTCCCCCTCTAACCACAAGGTCAATTGGGGATGACTCTTGTGGTTTTTCCAATATAGCTGGTTCCCACCATAGAAGTGAATGAAGCCGAACGGCTCCATTCACTCCTAATTGCAAACTGTGATAGGCAGAGCCTGGAGAGACCAAAGCCAATCAGGAGCTGTTGCTATGGCAGTGTTTTTGCTTTTTTCTCTTATGTCCTAGAGGATACTGGGGTTCCATTTAGTACCATGGGGTATAGACGGATCCACTAGGAGCCATGGGCACTTTAAGAATTTGATCGTGTGGGCTGGCTCCTCCCTCTATGCCCCTCCTACCAGACTCAGTTTAGAAAATGTGCCCGGAGGAGCCGGTCATGCCTATGGAAGCTCCTGAAGAGTTTTCTGCATTTATTTTTCTGTTTGTTATTTTCAGGCAGGTCTGGATGGCACCAGCCTGCCTGCTTCGTGGGACTTAGGCGGGGGGGACGGCCCAACCTCTTGAAGAGTTAATGGTCCCGTTCCCCGCTGACAGGACACTGAGCTCTTGAGGGAACTGTTCGCAAGCCCCACCACGGCGAACGTACATTCCCGTAGCACTCCGCCACCCCTAGCAGAGCCAGAAGAATGAAGAGTGGTGAGTACTAAGCCGGCATCCCCGTTAGCGGGTCGCCGCCATGAGAGTACAGAGACGCACGGCTTCTAACCGTGCCGGAATGTGTCTCCAGACACAGTACACAGCTGCGTCTCAGTACACTGTACACAGTACCCACACTGGCAAAAACAGCCTTTAAACGGTTTTCTCCGCCTTTTTAAGCAACAGATTACCTCAGCCAGTATAAAAAAGCGGGAAGACCGTGCTCCATTGAAGGGGCGGGCCTTCACTATGAGAGGATCCAGCAACTTACCAGTGCCATTTTCCCTCTGCAGTGGACACATACGCTGACTGACAGGAGGAGCGGTTCTAGGTGCGGGCAAACAGTGCCTACGCCCGGGGCGCTGGGGGCGCGGCCGCAGTCACCGCGCAGGCGTCCACCGCCTACTCGGTCCCCGCTTCCCGGCTGCATCAGACACTATGGGCTGTGTGGGCGTCCGCTGCAGCCGGCGCACCTGTCAAGACACTAGAGGTAATTATTGACCTCTAGTGTCTGTGCGGCGCTGCTATGGGAGAGACGTCATGATGTCTCTCCCATATAGAGGAGCCGCGGGCGGCCAGACGGAGCAGCAGCGGTCGGGAAGCAGGCATGGGGCAGTGGTAAGTATTGTTTTGGGTTTTTTTATGTTTGTTTGTAAGCGGCTACTAAGGGGCACAGCAACAGGGGGCACAACTACTGGGGGCACAGCAAGAGGGGACACAACTACAGTAGGGTCAACTACTGGGGCAAATCTACTGGGGCCATAGCTATAGGGGTCACAACTACTGGGGCAAATCTACTGGGGGCACAGCTACTGGGGCATAGCTACTGGGGGCAAATCTACTGGGGGCAAATCAACTGGCAGCACAACTACTTGGGGCAAATCTACTGGGGGCAAAACTGTGACCACGCCCCTCCCCTATGAAGCCACGCCCCTATTTTTTGCCGCTCACCTTCGGCACGCACTAACTGTAATAGCACGGGGGGGGGGCGCCAGGGAGCGTCAGTGGAAATTTCGCACTGGGGTGCCACAAGGTGTAGAACCAGCCCTGACTGACAGGGACACACAGCTCCTAGGGAGAGACTCCAGATTACCTCAGCGGTACCGGGGAGTCATAGCTGGGGGGGAGCGATTATTAGTGTACTAAGTCCCCTATCTGGGTACTTAGTCTGCGACCCGGCCTTGCTTGGCATTAAGGATAAGGGCACGGTGGGGGCTGGCTCCAAATATCTCTGTGTCTCCCTGAAGGGCTCTTTGTGGGTTCATTGTGCTTAACCTTTTCCTGAGTGCGTTTCTTGTACAGCGGAGTGTTCCTCTACACCAGGGGGCTCAGTACTGGGTACTCAGGGCAGTGCACCTTCCCAGAATAGCGGGGCTGAACCGGAGTGGGTTAATTCCATTAAAGCAATGATCTATATTATCTCTACGAAATTATCCCGCAATGAGAAAGAGACGCAATACTTAAGACAGACTGTGGATGAGTTTATGAATAGAGACTTAGTCTCGAAACCAGCGTCTCAATCCTCTCCCATTTGTCCGCAAAAACGATCTCTGGCCCATATCCTGCAGTCTGACGCTGACGGGTCAGACATAAAGGAGGGCGAGGTGGATTTGGAGGGGGGGGGGGGGTGCTACTCTGTTACAGGGAATAGAGGCTCTTATAGAGGCTCTCAGAGATGTTCTGCAAATTCCAGATATGTTGTCACAGGAGGGTGAGGAATCTTATTTTAATGTAAAAATGAAGTCCTCAGTCACTTTTCCTGCGTCAAAGGAATTGAATACCCTGGTTGAAGAACCGTGGGTTAATCCTGATTAGAAACTTAAAATCCCTAAAAGGTTGCTCTCATATTTTCCTTTTCCTCTGGAGGATAGGAAAAAATGGGAAAATCCACCGATAGTTGACGCATCAGTCCCTAGGCTGTCACGAAAGATTGTATTGCCTGTCCCTGGTGCAGCCTCCCTAAAAGACATGGCTGATCGTAAAATTGAGACTGCACTCAAATCATTGTACACAGTTGCTGGGGTGGCCCAGAGACCCACTATTGCATGTGCGTAGATCACAAAAGCCATTGCTAAATGGTCAGGTAACCTAATTGAGGGGTTAGATTCCTTGTCTAGGGGGGATGTTGTTTTACTCCTGCAGCATATACAGGACTTTACGAACTTTATGGTGGAAGTCATAAAGGAGATAGGCTTGCTTAATGCACGCACCACCGCTATGGCAATATCAGCACGCAGGGGCTTGTGGCTACACCAGTGGACTGCTGATGCGGACTCCAGGAAAGGCGTGTAAGGCCTACCATTCACAGGAGAGGCCTTGTTTGGAGATGAACTAGACAAATGCATCTCCAAAGCTACTGCGGGTAAGTCTATGTATCTTCCTTCCGCAGCTCCCCCAGCCAGGAAAGCTTATTCAGCTTCAAATTTACAGTCCTTTCGGACGTCAAGTTTAAGGGCAAATCTAGAGGTGCTTCTACGGCCTCCAGAGTTGCAAAAGGTTAACCACGCAAACCAGCAACTGCAGGTGTTCAGGAACAGAGCTCAGGCTCTGCTTCCTCAAAGCCTTCAGCATGATGGTGGACCGCAATGCCTGGAGGGCTGTCAGGTGGGAGCCCGACTAAAATTCTTCAGTCACATCTGGTCAAAGTCGTGCCGGGATCCCTGGGTCATAGATCTTATTTCTGCTGCGGGGTACACTGGGCTCCACAAGGAAAGACATAGGGGTGTAGAGTAGTATCTTGATCCGAGGCACCAACAGGCTCAAAAGCTTTGACTGTTCCCAGAATGCACAGCGCCGCCTCCTCTATAACCCCGCCTCCCTGCAAAGGAGCTCAGTTTTGTAGTTGGTGCTGCAGATAGCAGGCACATAACAGAGGGGCTGCTCTGGGCAGCCCTAAGAAGAGCTTTTTGAGAAGAAAAGTGAAGACTTCAAGGGCTGTAGCAGTGTGTACATGTCTAGTGACATTCACTGCTGCAGCTCCATCTCTCCCCAGCGGCGCTGTACACTCCCGAGCCCTGGTTGCCGGGTAACTACAGCAGGAGGCTCCGGTTTTCTTCTAAAGTCAGGCACACACGACGGGGGCTCTCTGGGATCGCGTGGCCGCGCTTCGGGAGGTGGTGAGTGGGTGACCCGTACTTTATCGCGATCCGGCGCGGTCAGTGGCGGTGGACACTGTGGCAGTACAGGCGATCCCACTAGATCACCAGGGCATGGGTGCAGGTCAGGTTTTCCCTTAAAACCGTTTTACTAGTAGCCCACAGTACCCGGTGGTTTTGCCAGCAGAGGGATAAGGCTTAGACCTGGAGCCCCTCCCCCAGCCCTAGGGCGCCATTTCCAGCAAATGTTCCCGCCCTGGAGCTGCATATCTGTCTCTCCCTCACTCCCTGTCAGTGTTTGTGCGCCATTTCTCTCAGCTACACTGTTCCTGGGACTGCTTGGGCAAATCCTCCTGTGTAAAGCCGCCTAGTTGTCAGCGCTGTGACTTTACATGACACTTAAGTATTCTACATGTCAATTAGACAGTGTTAGTTAAGAAAGAGTGCATTTAGTCAGGGTTCTCTGGTACAAGTACCCTGTGATATACATCCAGTTCTTACTGTGCAGTGTTATATCTATTGACTACATAGCTATATAAACTGGTCCAGTGCAGTATTATTGTTAGTAATAACCTCTGCATTGTTTAACTGTGACTATATGTGTGTGCATTAGCTTGCTGAGTGGTTTCCATTTCGTGTCTCTCACTCAACTTGCTATCCCTATATTCTATAACCTGAGGGGGCTTGGTGCGTCAGGTTTTATAATTATATAGGATTTTCACAAGATATACTCTAATACGTATTTTTCTCTGTGATTTTAGTCACCATATCTCTCCTGTATCTCTGCTTGTGCTGACTACACTGCGCAGGGGTTTGGGTAAGAGGTATTGTGCTGCTGCCAATTGTACTGTGTTACCTGATACTGCAGGTTATATCATGTCTGCTTCTGACGGTAACGGTTCTGGGGCTGAACACACTGCCGGTGTTGCTAACACCACAGATCACTATGAGGAGACTACAGCAGCTGTGGGCTCTGGTTCTGGGGGCTCCTTGCCCCCCAGTGGGACTGTGGCAATGGGGGTACATAATGGCCAACCATGGGCTACTTTCTCCACGCTTCTACATACTCTAGTTACTAAACTAACACCCCCTATGGGACCTCCTATGCCGGTGCAACCGTATGTGGTCCCCGCAGCTAACCCGCCGTGGGCGGATCATTTTTCTGCTCAATTGAAGAAGTTGAACCAGTCCTTGACTAATAAAAAGTCTGACTCTCGCTCGCCTAAGACCAAGGGGTCCTCTAGCGAGCTCTTATCTCCTCACAATCCACTGCTGTCACTGACACCTCGTCTGATGAAGATGGCGCTTACTCTGACCCCACAGATTCTGACACAGATACTGCTGATGGGGAGGGTAGTTCACATGTGGATGTTCCTGATCTTTTGGAGGCTATTACGTTAATTTTACAGATTACGGATGATCCCGAGCCATCCGACCCTCCTAAGAAACCAGATAGGTTCAAGCGTCAGAAGGTGGTTAAACATGTTTTACCTCACTCTGACCACCTAGTGGATATACGTCAGGAACCCTGGGGAAACCCGGGTAAGAAGTTTGTGCCTCAAAAGAAGATGCTGGCTCACTATCCCCTCGCGCCAGAGCTGTCTAAAAATTGGGAAACGCCTCCTCCAGTGGACTCACATGTGGCTAGGATGGTGATTTCCTCAGCTCTACCTGTCACTACCGTCACGTCTCTGAAAGAGCCTACGGATAAATGTGTGGAGGGTTGTCTGAAAACTATTTACACCCTCAAGGTTGCTGCACAAAGGCCCACTATTGCAGCGACATGGGCTGCAGTGCTATTGAAGCATGGGCCCTAGAGTTAGAAGCTGAAATCTCTTCTGACCATGCTAGACAATGCTTGTCATATATTATCACAGCTTCTCACTATATTAAAGAGGCGGCTTCTGATGCCGGTATCCTAGCAGCCAAGGCCTCTACTACATCAGTCCTGGCTCACCGGATATTGTGGCTGAGATCCTGGTCTGTGGATCTGGATTCTAGAAAAACCCTGGCGGTACTCCCTTTCAAGGGAGATATTCTGTTTGGGGAGGACTTAAATAAGATAGTGGCTGACTTGGCTACTGCCAAAACTGCCTGTCTGCCAAGTACCGCTCCTTCTGTGTCGAAGGCTAAAGGTACTTCCTTTTGCCCCTTTCGTCCTTCAGGTAAAGCAAAAGGTCAGGCGTACAACAAGCAGGCCCGCACTTCCAAACCTGGTAAGCCGAAGCCCAAAAGAGCCTGGGCGGCCCGTCAGCCAGCTTCCAAGACCAATAAGCCTGCCGCATGACGGGGCGGGCCTCCCCCTTGGGGATCCCAGGGTGCGGGGCCGGCTTCTAGGGTATACCCAGGAATGGTTGAAGACCACTTCAGATGCCTGGGTACGGGAAGTCGTCACTCGAGGTTACGCCATAGCCTTCAAAAACCGACCCCCTCATCGATTTTGCCGGACAGACGTCCCGTTGGACCAGGCAAAGGCAAACACTCTACATTCGGTGGTACAGACCCTCCTGGATACAGGAGTCGTAGTACAGGTGCCTCTTGCTCAGAGGGGCCAGGGGTACTATTCTCCGCTGTTTCTGGTCCCGAAACCGAATGGGTCATCCCGGTCCATTCTCAACCTCAAGGCATTGAACAGGTTTGTGAAAGTTTCCAAGTTCCGTATGGAAACCCTTCGATCTATAGTTCTGGCCTTGGAACCTGGGGACTACATGGTCTCCCTGGACATACAGGATGCTTACCTGCATATTCCTATAGCAGTGTCACATCAGCAATACCTGAGGTTTGCGATTGGCAACCTCCATTACCAGTTTCGGGCGTTACCTTTTGGTTTAACTACGGCTCCGCGAGTCTTCACCAAAGTCATGGCGGTGATGACGGTGGTACTTCGCCGTCAAGGGGTCAGGATACTGCCGTATCTGAACGACTTGTTAATCCTGGCAGATTCCCCAGAAATTCTCCTGCGTCATCTGGATACGACTGTCCGGTTTCTACAAGCCCACGGGTGGTTCATCAACTGGAAGAAATCCTCCCTGGTCCCTGCTCAGAGCATGGTGCACCTGGGAGCGCTACTTGACACTCACAACCAGCGGTTGTTCTTGTCTCAGGAGCAAGTCCTGAAGCTTCAGGACAGGATTCATTGCTTCCTTTCTCGTCCGCAAGTGTCGATACATTCGGCGATGCAGGTGCTGGGCCTCATGGTATCAGCATTCGACATGGTGGAGTATGCTCAATTTCATTTTCGCCCCCTCCAGAGGCTGATTCTAGCCAAGTGGGACGGCCTGCCTCACCGGATCAGGTCTCACATGATCTCATTGACTCCGGAGGTCCGTCTTTCGCTGCACTGGTGGCTCCAGGACCAACGATTGTGCAGGGGCCGTCCCTTCTGGATATCCGACTGGGTCCTGTTGACGACAGATGCCAGTCTCAGAGGTTGGGGAGCGGTGCTGGAGCAACACTCCCTTCAGGGTCGGTGGACCAAGGAGGAATCTCTCCTCTCGATCAACATTCTGGAATTGCGGGCGGTCTTCAATGCGTTGAACCTGGCCCAGCATTTCATTCAGAACCGTCCTGTTCAAGTACAGTCGGACAAAGCCACCACAGTGGCTTACATAAATCATCAAGGCGGCACTCAAAGCCGTTTGGCAATGAAGGAAGTCTCACGGATTCTACATTGGGCGGAACGCCATCTACCGGCCATATCGGCAATATTCATTCCAGGAGTCCTGAATTGGGAAGCGGACTTTCTCAGTCGTCAGAACGTACATGCCGGCGAGTGGGGCCTCCATCCAGAAGTGTTTCAATTCCTAGGAGAAAAGTGGGTCCTTCCAGACGTAGATCTGATGGCGTCTCGACACAATCACAAGGTTCCGGTCTTCGGAGCAAGGAGAAGGGATCCTCAAGCAGCATTCGTGGATGCACTGGCGGTGCCGTGGAGGTTTCGGCTGCCGTACGTGTTCCCTATGGTGTCTCTCCTGCCCAGGGTAATTCGGAAGTTCAAGCAAGAAAGAGGAATTCTGCTTTTCATACCTCCAGCGTGGCCCAGACGGCACTGGTTCTCAGACCTGCAGGGCCTATCGTCAGAGCGTCAAATTCTACTTCCACAACGCCCAGACCTCCTCGTTCAGGGCCCCTGTGTCTACCAGGACCTAGCCCGGCTGTCTTTGACGGCGTGGCTCTTGAAGCTTCTGTCTTGAGGGCTAAAGGGTTTTCTGAGGCGGTCATTCAAACTATGTTGCGGGCCCGGAAACCGGCTTCTGCTCGGATTTACTATAGGGTCTGGCATTCTTACTTTGTTTGGTGCGCATCTAATGATTATGACGCTTCCAAGTTTAGTATAGCCAAGTTGTTGGCCTTTCTTCAGCAGGGCCTGGACTTAGGCCTGCGTCTGGCCTCCCTCAAGGTTCAAATATATGCCTTGTCGGTGTGGTTTCAGAGAAAGATTGCGACCTTACCTGATGTGCATACCTTCACTCAGGGTGTGTTGCGTATACAACCTCCCTATGTCCCGCCTGTGGCTCCTTGGGACTTGTCGGTGGTTTTGGAGGCGTTACAAGAGTCTCCGTTTAAACCTCTTGGTTAAGCTGATCTTACGTGGCTTTCCCTTACGGTGGTGTTTCTACTAGCTATTTCTTCAGCTAGAAGAGTGTCGGTTTTGGTGCCTTGTCTTGTAGTTCACCATATCTGATATTTCACAGTGACCAGGTGGTTCTTAGGACTCGTCCCGGTTATTTGCCTAAGGTGGTTTCTTCGTTCCACATTAACCAGGAGATTGTGGTTCCGGCCCTTGTCTCTCCTGATCTGTCTCCCAAAGAGCGGTCTTTGGATGTGGTACTGGCTCTCCTTATCTATGTGAAGAGAACTGCTTCTATTAGGAAATCTGATTCTCTCTTTGTGTTGTTTGGATTTCACAAACGGGGCTGGCCTGCTCACAAGCAAACTTTGGCCAGATGGATTAGAATGGTGATTGCACATGCTAATGTGAGGGCTGGTCTATCAGCTCCTGCTCACATTACGGCCCATTCTACTCGGTCCATTGGACCTTCTTGGGCGGCCCGCCGTGGTGCGACCCTTGAACAATTGTGCAAGACGGCTACGTGGTCCTCTGTGAACACGTTCATAAGGTTCTATGCCTTCGATACTGCCGCTTCCCAGGATGCTTCCTTTGGACGCCGGGTTCTTGTGCCCGCTACAGTGCGTCCTCTCCCATAAGGAACTGCTTTAGGACATCCCCTATGTCTTTCCTTGTTGATCCCAGTGTACCCCGCAGCAGAAAACGAGTTTTATGGTAAGAACTTACCTTTGTTAATACTCTTTCTGCGATGTACACTGGGCTCCACAAGGCGCCCACCCTGACGCACTTAGCTTCTTTGGGTTGGTATGGCATTAGCCGCTGACACTTCTCCTGTCGTGAGAGTGTGGTGTATGTGGCTACTAACCGCTGTCGTCTCTTTTCCTGCTACTGCATTGGGCTGGTTAACTAAAAACTGAGCTCCTGTGCAGGGAGGCGGGGTTATAGAGGAGGCGGCGCTGTGCATTCTGGGAACAGTCAAAGCTTTTAAACCTGTTGGTGCCTCGGATCAAGATCCTACTCTACACCCCTATGTCTTTCCTTGTGGAGCCCAGTGTACCTCGCAGAAAGAGTTTTAACAAAGGTAAGTTCTTACCATAAAACTCGTTTTCACAGGGCTACAGACTGGAGTTCCAAGAGCTCCCACCTCACAGATTCTTCAAATCAGGCTTACCAGTTTCACAAGAGGCAAGTTTAACTTTACAGCATGCAATCCAAAAACTGGTACAGACTCAAGTCATTGGTCTAGTTCCACCTCATCTGCACAACAAGGGGTACTATTCCAACTTGTTTGTAGTACCAACACCGGACGGTTCGGTCCGGCCGATTCTGAACCTCAAGTCCTTGAACCCGTTCTTAAGAGTGTTCAAGTTCAAGATGGAGTCGCTGAGCGCGCTGATCTCAGGTCTGGAGGACGGGGAATTCCTAGTGTCCCTGGATATCAAGGATGCGTACCTTCACATTCTGACCTGGCCGCCTCATCAGGCTTCTCTACGGTTTGCACTGCAGGACTGTAACTACCAGTTCCAGGCCCTGCCATTCGCTCTCTCCACGGCACCGAGGGTGTTCACCAAAGTGATGGCAGAGATGATGTTTATACTCCCCAAACAGGAAGTGAATATAATTCCATACCTGGACGATCTTCTGATAAAGGCGCCGTCCAGAGAGAGGTTGCTGGACAGCATTGGTCTCTCAACCAAACTTCTCCAGGATCACGGTCGGATTCTGAACCTTCCGAAATCTCACCTAGAGCCAACACTGAGGCTTCCATTCCTGGGAATGATACTGGACACGGAGTCGCAGAAAGTGTTCCTTCCGTTGGAAAAGGCATTGTCCTGAAGCCAACCCAATATCGGTGCATCTATGCATTCGCATTCTGGGGGAAATGGTGGCCTCTTACGAGGCGCAGAAGGTTTCACGTAAGACCCTTCTAGCTCAATCTGTTGGACAAATGCTTCCTTCTGTGGTGGCTACATACTTCTCACCTCGTCGAGGGTCGGAGGTTCGGAATTCAGAACTGGATTCTGTTAACCACGGACGCAAGCCTCAGAGGTTGGGGAGCAGTCACCCAGGGGGTGCAGGTTCAAGGAAGATGGTCAAGTCAGGAAGTCATCCTTCAAATTAACATTCTGGAACTCAGGGCCATATACAACGCCCTTCTGCAGGCCTCATATCGTCTTCAAGATCGGGCCATTCAGGTCCAGTCGGACAATGTGACGGCAGTAACGTGCATAAACCGACGGTAGAACGAAAAGCAGAGCGGCAATGTCAGAGCTGTCAAGAATTCTCCTCTGGGCAGAAAAAATAATAATGCTGTGGTGTCAGCAGGCTTCCTCAGCAGATACGACCTGCCCCCGGGGGAGCGGGGCCTTCACCCGGAAGTGTTCAGGTGCTCGACACGCAATGAGGATATCCACAAATCGAAATGATGGCCTCTCGTCTGAACAAGAAGCTCAAGTGGTATTGTTCCAGGCCGAGAGACCCACAAGCAGTGGTGGTAGACGCTCTGATGACTCCATGGGTCTACCAGATGGTGTATGTGTTTCCTCCACTTCCTGTGATCCCAAGAATTCTAAAGAGAATAAAAAGGGAAAAGGTTCAAGCAATACTCATTACTCAGGGCTGGCCAAGAAGGGCCTGGTACGCGGACTTTCTGGAAATGCTCCTCGAAGATCCGTGGCTGTTAGGGTCTCCTGCCCTGTGCTGCCACGTCGTCATGGCAACCGGGAGACAAGTGCTAGCGGAGTAACCTGAGCGCAGCTGATACTCCGGTTCGGGTCTTTTGCTGTGCAGTGGTTACAGGCTCTGTGCACGGCAGGGGATCCGGTGCTGGTTTTTGTGCTCACAGTCTGTGAGGTCTGAGTGGGGCGTGAACAGCACCTGCTTTATAAACCCTCTTCTCAGGTTAAGCAGATGCTGCTGAATCTTTGTTGGTTAGTTAGTTCCTGAAAGTTAGCCAGTACTGTGTAGCTTTGTATTTGTTGTTGCTTACTGCAAATAGGCCTGGGGATTTGGTACTACACTCTGCCAATCCAGACCTAGCAGTAAGACTGGAGTCAGTCGTTTAACTTGCTGGGGTTCTTTTGCTACTCTGTGAACTTAGCAAGTTTGCGGCTGTATTCTCAGACTTGCCTGCCTAAATCCTTTCTCACTGTGCAAGGTGTTCAGGTGTCAGTTTAGTGGCAGTAAGCTGAACCTGTGCACTGCAAGTGAGGATTAGGATTGTGGAGACTCTCCTTGTGTCTATCATTCCATCTCTGACCAAGGAGTTTACTGCCACACCCGTTGGTAACCCTTTAGGGTTTTGCTGTTGCCCTTAGCAACAGCATTTCGGGTTCTCTACGTATTAAAACACAACATCTTGCTTTTTCCATCTGAGCATTCCTAATACTAGGGAGACACCCAGTTTCTTAGCCTCTGGGCTTCTCTGTTCACTTTGGGTTTATTTTGTTACCCTATCACCTTCTGTGTACGTAATGTCATATTCCCCAGTCTGTCTGTGAGTTCATTTGTTTTGCATCCCTATCCGTTCAGACACCAGTACATTCCTGCAGGCACTGGTGTGCATAACAGTTCAGACACCAGTACATTCCTGCAGGCACTGGTGTGCATAACATATTCAGCAGCCCAATACTCCTGTTGAAATTGTGTGGGAATATGGAGCATACCCCTCAAAATACGTTGCAACAGGTGGTCGATCAGGTGCAGGTCCTGACTCGACAATTTAATGATTTATCCATTAAAATGCACACCTCCCAGGCCGCTGGCGGAGCTCCCGCAGCAGCAGCACCTTCAGGGGTTAAGGAGCCGAAAGTAAATCTCCCGGATCGTTTTTCTGGAGATCGCTCGCAGTTCTTTTGTTTCAAGGAGAGCTGCAAGCTATACTTCCGGCTTAGGCCTCAGTCTTCTGGGTCGGAGATTCAGCGGGTGGGCATAGTGATTTCCTTGCTACAAGGAGACCCACAGGTCTGGGCATATGGGTTGCAGCCTGACTGTCCGTCGCTTAAAAGTGTTGATGCTTTTTTTACGGCACTGGGCATGTTGTATGATGACCCTGACAAGACGGCCTCAGCCGAGGCTCAGATTTCGATCCTTAAGCAAGGGCGAAGGCCAGTTGAGATTTACTGTACGGAGTTTCGGAGGTTGGCCCATGATACCCAGTGGAATGACCCAGCCCTGAGACACCAGTACCGAAGAGGTCTTTCTAACCAGATAAAAGACCAACTGGTACAATATCCCTTGCCTGATAGCTTGGATCAGCTCATGCAGTTATCCATCCGGGTGGATAGACGGCTGAGAGAGCGTAGGCTTGAAAGGGAGACCGAGGTTTCCTTCTTTCCCAAGGGAACCTCAGACTCTGAGGAATTTTCCGAGGAGCCTATGCAGATTGGGGCTACCCGCCTCTCCTCGCGTGAGAAGACGCGGAGGAGACAGCAGGGGTTGTGTTTGTACTGTGGGAATAAAGGTCATATGGTAGTATCATGCCCAGAAAAGCCGGAAAACTTCAGGGCCTGAGGGTGATGGGAAATATCCTGTCAGGCCAGAAGTCAGAATTTCCCAAGAAGACTTTTATCATTCCGGTGACCTTGAAGATCCTCGGTCAAACTGTCAAGACTGAGGCCTTTGTGGACAGTGGGGCCGACGGGGTTTTTATGGACCGCCAATTCGCCCTGAAACACTCTGTTCCCTTAGTACCCTTGGCATTGGAAATTGAGATTTGTGGGTTAAACGGGGAACCATTATCCCAAGGTAAAATTATCTCTTGCACTAGTCAGATTTCTTTGTTTATTGGAGCCACACACTCTGAAAAATTGTCCTTTTATGTGACTGTCTGTACTTTTGCCCCATTGGTGTTGGGGTTACCCTGGTTAAGGGCCCACAATCCTCAATTTGACTGGGTCTCTGGGGAGATTCTTAGTTGGGGTACTGATTGTTTCAGGAGTTGCTTGAGCCTTCCAGTCAGGCTCTCGCAGCTAAGTTTGCCAGGATTGCCAGGGTGTTATGCAGATTTTGCGGACGTGTTCTCCAAAAAAGTTGCAGAGGTACTACCTCCCCATCGCCCCTATGACTGTGCCATTGATTTGTTGCCGAATGCTAAGCTTCCCAAGAGCAGGTTGTGCTCCCTGTCACGTCCTGAGACTCAGGCTATGGCAGAGTACATTCAGGAGAACTTGGCTAAGGGATTTATCAGACCTTCACAGTCTCCAGTTGGGTCGGGGTTCTTCTTCGTGGGTAAAAAGGACAGTTCGTTGCGACCCTGCATCGACTTCAGGGAATTGAACCGTATCACGATTAAAAACTCATACCCACTGCCTCTCATTTCGGTCTTGTTTGACCAGCTTCGTACTGCCACCATTTTTTCAAAGATTGACCTACGCGGGGCGTACAATCTAATCCGAATAAGAGAGGGGGATGAATGGAAGACTGCCTTTAATACCCACTCAGGGCATTATGAATATTTGGTGATTCCTTTTGGGCTCTGTAATGCCCCGGCAGTCTTCCAGGATTTCATGAACGATGTACTCAGGGAATATTTGGATAGATTCTTAGTTGTATACTTAGATGACATCCTAATCTTCTCCCATTCCCTGGAGGAACATCGGAAGCATGTACGCTTAGTCCTCCAGAAACTCAGTGACCACCGGCTTGGGGCGAAGCTGGAGAAGTGCGAATTTGAAGTTCAGCAAATCGCATTTCTAGGATATATTATCTCCCCAGAAGGTTTCCAAATGGAGGGTTCCAAGGTACAGGCAGTCCTGGATTGGGTGCAGCCCACTAGTTTGAAGGCGCTTCAGCGTTTCCTGGGCTTTGCGAATTTTTATAAACGATTTATCGCTGGATTTTCGTCTATAGTGGCGCCCTTGGTGGCACTCATTAAGAAAGGGGCGGATGTTGCTCACTGGTCTTGTGAGGCTAAAGCGGCTTTTGCCCGTCTCAAAAGGGCATTTGTCTCGGCCAAGGTGCTGGCACACCCAGATCCAGAGCGTGCTTTTGTGGTGGAGGTGGATGCCTCTGAGGTGGGTATTGGGGCAGTGCTCTCTCAGATGGGAGTGTCTGATAATCGCCTTCATCCCTGTGCTTACTTTTCCCGTAAATTTTCGCCTGCCGAGATGAATTATGACGTGGGTAACCGGGAATTGTTGGCTATTAAGGATGCACTCAAGGAGTGGAGACACTGGCTTGAGGGGGCTAAGTTTGTGGTCTCAATTCTCACCGACCATAAGAATCTGGCATATTTAGAGTCAGCGAAGCGTCTCAATGCCAGGCAGGCACGATGGGCTTTGTTTTTTGCTCGCTTTAATTTTTTGATAACATATCGCCCTGGGTCAAAAAACATCAAGGCTGATGCGCTCTCGCGGAGTTTTGCTCCAATCCAGGAGACCACCGAGGAGCCGTTGCCCATTGTGTCCCCATCATGTATTAAAGTGGGCATTACCCAGGACCTCTTGTCATTAGTCCTTAGAGCACAGGAGCAGGCTCCTCCAGACCTTCCGGTAGGTCTTTTGTTTGTGCCTCCTAGGTTAAGACAGCGAGTGTTCCTGGAATTCCATGCCAAGAAATCGGCAGGTCACCCGGGTATTGCCAGAACTCGGGAGTTGCTATCTAGGGCGGTGTGGTGGCCCTCGGTGGCTAAGGATGTGGATCAGTGGGTTCGGGCATGTGACATCTGTGCCCGAAATAAGACTCCTAGAGGGGTTCCTGTTGGCCCATTACACCCACTCTCTATTCCATCTAAGCCATGGACCCACATTTCAATGGATTTTGTGGTGGACTTGCCCAAATCATCGGGGATGACAGCCATCTGGGTTGTCGTTGACAGGTTTTCGAAGATGGCGCACTTCGTTCCACTGGTTGGGCTGCCATCGGCCAGACGCCTGTCTGAATTATTTATGCTGCATGTTGTGCGTCTCCACGGGTTGCCACTTGATGTGGTCTCTGACCGCGGATCCCAGTTTGTGGCCAAATTCTGGAGGGCATTTTGTTCCGATCTCCAGATTTCTGTCAGCTTGTCGTCAGGCTACCATCCGCAGTCTAATGGGCAGACTGAAAGGGTGAACCAGTCCTTGGAGCAGTTCCTCAGGTGTTATGTCTCCAAGTGTCAGACTGACTGGGTTGCTCATCTGTCCATGGCGGAGTTTGCCTATAACAACGCGGCTCACTCTGCTACAGGGATCTCTCCCTTCCTTTGTGTGTATGGGCATCATCCTAAGGCCAATTCTTTTGACCCCCTGGACTCCACGCCTGGTGGTTCCTCTGTGGTTTCGGTCCTTAGAAGTATTTGGAGGAAAGTGAAGAAAGCCCTTGTGTCTGTGTCATTAGTGACCAAAAGGGTTTTTGATAAGCGGAAAAGACCCTGCAGCTTCAAATTAGGAGACTTCGTCTGGTTGTCTACCAAGAATTTGAAGTTGAGACAGCCATCTCATAAGTTAGGCCCCCGGTTCATCGGCCCTTATAAGATCACCAGGGTTATCAATCCGGTGGCATTTCAGTTAGATCTGCCCCGTTCTTTGGGTATCAATAAAACATTTCATTGTTCCCTTTTAAAATGGGCGATTAGTAATCCTTCTTCCAGTGGAAGACCTTCCCCTCTTCTGATACGTGGCCAGAGGGAGTTTGTTGTTGAAAGGATTCTTGACTCCAAGATGGTTCGGGGTCGGCTGTCATTTTTGGTACACTGGAAGGGGTATGGCCCGGAGGAGCGGTCGTGGGTGCGCAGTTGTGATCTTCATGCCCCCAGACTGATACGCTCTTTCTTCTCGCAGTTCCCCGATAAACCCGGTGGTAGGGGTTCTTTGACCCCTCGTCAGAGGGGGGGTACTGTTAGGGTCTCCTGCCCTGTGCTGCCACGTCGTCATGGCAACCGGGAGACAAGTGCTAGCGGAGTAACCTGAGCGCAGCTGATACTCCAGTTCGGGTCTTTTGCTGTGCAGTGGTTACAGGCTCTGTGCACGGCAGGGGATCCGGTGCTGGTTTTTGTGCTCACAGTCTGCGAGGTCTGAGTGGGGCGTGGACAGCACCAGCTTTATAAACCCTCTTCTCAGGTTAAGCAGATGCTACTGAATCTTTGTTGGTTAGTTAGTTCCTGAAAGTTAGCCAGTACTGTGTAGCTTTGTATTTGTTGTTGCTTACTGCAAATAGGCCTGGGGATTTGGTACTACACTCTGCCAATCCAGACCTAGCAGTAAGACTGGAGTCAGTCGTTTAACTTGCTGGGGTTCTTTTGCTACTCTGTGAACTTAGCAAGTTTGCGGCTGTATTCTCAGACTTGCCTGCCTAAATCCTTTCTCACTGTGCAAGGTGTTCAGGTGTCAGTTTAGTGGCAGCAAGCTGAACCTGTGCACTGCAAGTGAGGATTAGGATTGTGGAGACTCTCCTTGTGTCTATCATTCCATCTCTGACCAAGGAGCTTACTGCCACACCCATTGGTAACCCTTTAGGGTTTTGCTGTTGCCCTTAGCAACAGCATTTCGGGTTCTCTACGTATTAAAACACAACATCTTGCTTTTTCCATCTGAGCATTCCTAATACTAGGGAGACACCCAGTTTCTTAGCCTCTGGGCTTCTCTGTTCACTTTGGGTTTATTTTGTTACCCTATCACCTTCTGTGTACGTAATGTCATATTCCCCAGTCTGTCTGTGAGTTCATTTGTTTTGCATCCCTATCCGTTCAGACACCAGTACATTCCTGCAGGCACTGGTGTGCATAACAGTTCAGACACCAGTACATTCCTGCAGGCACTGGTGTGCATAACAGTTCAGACACCAGTACATTCCTGCAGGCACTGGTGTGCATAACAGTGGCCTCTACCTCTTCGCGAGGATCTTCTGCAACAGGGCCCATTCGTTTATCAGGACTTACCGCGGCTACGTTTGACGACATGGAAGTTGAACGGCTGATTCTAGCCAGAAGAGGGATCCCTAACAAAGTTATCCCGACTATGAGCCAAGCCAGGAAGGGGGTAACGTCTACACATTACCACTTTATTTGGAAGAAATCCATCTCTTGGTGTGAGAGCATAAATTATTCTGTGGTGGAATTTCATCTGGGACGTTTACTGCTTTTTCTGCAGGCAGGGGTGGATGTGGACCTACATCTGGGCTCCATAAAAGTCCAGATTTCGGCCTTGTCCATTTTCTTTCAAAAACAATTGGTCCAGACGTTTTTGAAAGGTGTTCTGCACATCCAACCTCCCTTTGTGCCTCCCACGGCACCTTGGGATCTCAATTTGGTGCTGAAGTTCCTCCAATCGGACTGGTTTGAACCGTTACAGGAGGTGGACGTAAAATATCTTACGTGGAAGGCCGTCACACTGTTGGCCTTGGCTTCAGCAAGATGTGTGTCGGAGCTGGGGTCTGTGTCTCACAAAAGCCCCTATTTCATTTTCCATGAGGACAGAGCTGAACTCAGAACTCATCAGCAATTTGTTCCTAAAGTGGTGTCTGCATTTTACATTAACCAACCTATTGTGGTTCTGGTTGTCACCGACACCTCTGCTACTTCAAAGTCTTTGGATGTTGTGAGGGCTTTGAAGGTATAAGTAAAGATGATAGCTAGTCACAGGAAATCCGACTCGCTGTTCGTTCTCTATGATCCCAATAAAATTGGGTGTCCTGCTTCAAAGCAGACAATTGCACGCTGCCTCAGGCTCAGTATCCAGCATGCTAATTCCACAGCAGGTTTGCCGGTTCCAAAATCTGTACAGGCCCACTCTACTAGCTCAGTGGGTTCTTCCTGGGTGGCTGCCCAGGATGTTTCAGCTTTACAGCTCTACTTTATCTTCCATGAAGATAGAGCTGAGCTCAGGACGCATCAGCAGTTTCTTCCAAAGGTTGTGTCGGCTTTACATATCAACCAACCTATTGTGGTGCCAGTGGCTTCTGACTCCTCAATTGCATCAAAGTCCTTGGATGTTGTGGGGGCTTTGAAGATCTATGTGAAGAGGACTGCTCGTCACAGAAAATCGGATTCTCTGTTTGTCCTTTATGATCTCAAGAAAATTGGGTATCCTGCTTCTAAGCAGACGATCTCTCGGTGGATCAGGGTCACTATCCAGCATGCATATTCTATGGCAGGATTGCCGTGTCCAAAATCTGTTAAGGCCCACTCTACTCGTAAGGTGGGTTCTTCCTGGGCGGCTGCCCGGGGTGTCTCAGCTTTTCAGCTTTGCCGAACAGCTACTTGGTCTGATTCATATGTTCTGCAAGTTCGATACTTTGGCTTTTGAGGACCTTCAGTTTGGTCAATCAGTTCTGCAGGAACCTCAGCACTCTCCCACCCGGATTGGGAGCTTTGGTACATCCTCATGGTACTAAATGGAACCCCAGTATCCTCTAAGACGTAAGAGAAAATAGGATTTTAATTACCTACTGGTATTTCTATAGAGATTACAAACCAATGTCTAGCATTAGTATAGGAAATAACAGTGAAGCTCTGCAGAGGAAGAGGAACTACAAATCCGTTCTGACCTCTTCTGTTGCCTAAGGTGCCACTTGTACTTTGCTCCAATCTTGGTCACTGACACTGAGAGGATTAGGAGCAAGGTGAACACTTCCCTCTCCATCACTGTTCCTCTCATGCAGTTCTTCACTACATTGGACAGAGGCCCTCATTCCGAGTTGATCCCTTTTTGCTGCTCGTGCAATCAACTTGACACCGCCTATGGGGGAGTGTATTTTAGCAAAAATGTCCTACAAAACAAGACCAGGGTCAAGCTTACTTACCCTGTGCGACTGATCCAGCGATGAAGGTCCTGGAATTTACATCAGACATCTGCCCTCCAAATGCCTGGACACACCTGCGTTTGCCTCACCACGCCTGGAAAATGGTCAGTTGATGCCCCGAAACGCCTCCCGCCTGTCAGTCTTCTTGCGATCGCCGCTGCGATCACTCTTTCCACAGGCGGCATCGCTGCCCGGCGCCGACCGTCACCGCGCAACAATGCGCGTGCGCAATGTAGCCACCACGCATGCGCAGTTCTGACCCGTTTGCACCGCTGCGACAAACTGCAGCGTGCGAACTGGTCGGAATGACCTCCCAGAGTACACAGTTACCTGATTCTCCTGCTCTCTTTCAGCTATCAGTAGATGCCAGTGATCAAAGCACTCAATCGAGTTGGGAAAACATGTTGGGCCCAAGAGGCAAGGTCAGAACTTTGTATTTGTAACCTCTAGGATGGAGCGGCTTGTGTCTTAGACCTTGCCTTATAAGAGGTAAGGCCCATTAAGGGTAAAATAATATCAGTTTTATAACATACAGTGGCAAGAACATTTTTTGTCCCCTTCGTGATGTCTTCTTTTTACACTTAAATGTTTCAGATCTTTATACAAAATTTTATATAAGACAAAGACAACATGTGTAAATATAGAATATAGTTTTTAAATCATTGTTTTATTTATTTATCCAACACCAATGAGCCCTGTGTGGAATAGTAATTGCCCCCTTAATCATTCAACCAATGAAACAAATTGAATTAATAATTAGGTCCAATTAGACCAAACACAATCAGGTTTTATTACTGCCAACCCTATTGAATCTAAACATAATTTAAAAATAGAATCTTTTCAGCAATGTGAAGTTGTCTAAAGGTCTCAAATGAACCCAGGCAAACATCTAAGGAATTACAGGTCTTGCTATGTCATTATTCTACCATAACAAAGAGACTGGGAAGAAATCTTATTCTAGTCAAAGTTCTGACTTGAATCCAATTGAGATGTTGTAGCAGGACCTTAAACCACAAGGGAGGTGGAGTGACCATCTGCTTTAGAAAAAGCACTTAAACTTAGGGTCCACCAAATGTAAATTACTAATTTGAATGCATCACTGCTTGGCTTGCTACATGATTAGGTTTCAAATTACTTCTCATTTACCTGCCCGCCTGGAGATGGAAATATACTGTATTTCTACAAGTAATTGCAGACACAGTTGCTGGCCTACTTCTGGGGCATCAAAGATGGCCCATCCTTGGGGATTTCAATGCATGGATTGATGGTAAACTCTCACGCCTTGGCCAAGACGTCCTGCTCACAATGAATTCTCTGGGCCTCACACAAGTTATTCCTTCTGCTACACATAACAGTGATCACACTATTTTAAGCTTTTCTTTCAGATTGGATTAGAACTCTCTGACCAAAAAATAAACTCAGTTAAGTGGTCAACACTCAATTTGGATCTCAGTCACAACCACCTAAAAATAGAACTTTGCCCATTGAGTTGACCAGGTATCATCCGAGAAGGGTTATGACACACCAGGCTCTCTGCTGTATTTGGTGCCTGTGAAGATCATACTTATCTTGACCATTACTATAATAGTGATTTGACGACTGCAATGGATATTATCGCTCTAGTATATGTGTCCCGGCATACCACACTAACAAGCTCCTTAGTTTGACAGCAGTGTTTGTGAGTTTGAGAAACGTGCTCATAGATTTGGAAGATGATGGAGGAAGACTAACATGGTAGAGGATAAGCTAAAACTAATCAAGCATATTAAAAAATACCAATCCACAACCCCCTGTAACAAAACAGAGTTCCCATTATGGTGAGATCATGGCAGCAAATAATAGGCCAAATCGGCTTTTCTGTATAGTGGAAATGCTTTGCAAACCAGCATGCCTACAGCCTGACGAAACCCTCACCCATTCAAGATGCAATGAGTTTGCACATTTCTTTAGAGATAAACTATGCTCCATTCAGGCTGGAATCATCATCGTGCCATGAAAGGAGTGCCAAGTTTCTAAGCCTGGAAATGTAAGCAATGTAAGGTTGCTAAAATGACCAAAATGTTGCTTCCACCACCTGTGGTCTGGTTCCTGCCTTAACTAAGCTTCAAATAGGATCTATGAACATAATTGGCCCTGTGGTTGCAAAAATAGTACAGTGCTTTTTGCAAACAGGCATTTTTCCTGAATCACTTATGAAAGTAATTGTTAGACCTTTTCTTAAAAAATTTAATTTAAATCTTGACTGCATGACCAACTACAGACCAGAGACTGGATGTAATGAAGTCCGAGTTGTCCTGAGGTGCGGGTTCCCAGCGAAACTTGGATATTTTTTTAAAGCGGCAATCAATTATAAGGCAAACTCATGCCTTGTAAATACAGTAACTGCCTCTTTTAAAAAAAAAAGTCAGAGTTTGGCCAGGAACCCTCGGCCATCTCTGACTTCATTACATCCGGCCCCAGTATCAAACCTACCTTTTCTCGGAAAGGTTATTGAGAAAGTGGTTTCAACTCAACTGGAAACCCATCTGGGAACTCATTTATGATCCATTCCAGTCAGTATTCAGGGGAAGATACATCACTGAAACAGCCCTGGTATGTGTGCTTAATGATCTTCTGAAGGCAAGAGAAGGAGGTGACCACTTTTAATCCTTCTGGATATCTCTGCAGTATTTGATACCATGGACTATGGCATTCTAACTGAGCGCCAGAAAAATTTCTGCGAACTTGGTGGCACAGTGCTTAGCTGGTTCAAATCTTTTCTCACCGGCAGGTCACAGAGAGTTTCTTTTGGAGTTATACTCATCTTCTTTACCAGTGGTACTGCCATATGGTGTCCCAAAAGGTCCTGTACTATCTCCCATGATTTTTGAGTATACATGCTACCATTAGGTGAAAATAATGAGACTAGGGATAAACGCAGGATTCGTCAGAGGGGGGGCATTCCTTTTATGTATGTGCAACTGTGTATATGTATACAGTATATGGTATATATATGTGTGTATATACACACCATGGCATAATGCTGCAATTCTATGTGGAGCGGATTGAGCCAACATGACTTGATTCTATGAGAATTACATTATATTGGCACCACCCCACAGACTTGCAAATTGCAGCATAGAGCTGTGAGGGGTGGAGCTCCGATTGTGGGCTGCAACTGACTTAAAACACATTTGTTCCATCAGAGTGGTCTCCCTGCGTGCACCAATGAAGACATCGTGGCCTGGTCTCAGGGACGGATCTAGACTTTTCTTTAGGGGGGGCGGTTTACTGTTTAATCTTGACTCCTCCCTCTACAGTCCCAACTCCTCCCATCTGCAATCCTAACTCCTCTCCCAATTCTGACTGAACTTTTTGAGTGAGACTGAGATAGAGCTTTGTGATTGTTCTATGTACTTGTGACTGTGCTATGGGGTAATTGTATTTATTAGCCCTAGTACCCACACACCAGCAAGTGAGGGGCAAATGCTCTGTAACCCTTGCTCTCCTGGCTCCTCTGTGCTGCTGTGGTATAAACTGCAGCACATCGTTCTACCTCAGGCTCTCCCAGGAGAGCTCTCTTCTGCACAAAAGTGGGCGTGGCTATGACTGTGTTAGGGGGGGCGGTCGCTACTGCGCATGTGCAGAACTCCGTGAAAAGGGCCGCTGGGCCATTTTCACTGTGTTCTAATGGCGCTGCGGATGCCAGTGCTGGACTTCGGAGGAGTGAGTATTTTAAAAATGGGTGCAGTGTGTGCGGTGGGGGCCCCCTCTGGACTCAGGGGCCCGTGTGCACCGCACACACTGCACCCATTATAGAAACGCCAGTGTGCTATGGATACCGAGAAGCATGTGGATGGCTTAATATAATGTCCTGTGGGTGGCTTAATATAATGTTCCCTTTTTTTACTATTTCTCCAATGCTCAGCTAGCCGGGCTCTAGATGTTCATTGGCATTCAATTACGTATACCTCGTTGGTAGTGTGGCATGTGATAAAATTCTTAATATAATTAGTGCCATTCGCAGTGAATTCTGCAGTTTTGGATTGCCGACTTTCGGCCTAATTCAAGGTTGTATTTGCCCCACCTGCAGTGCACATGGTTTTGTCCATTAGAGGAAAATGTTGTTTTGCAATCAACCTTGAATTAGGTCCTTTGAGTGGATCTACAGGCAATACAGGATCCATAATAATGGAATCTTGTGGTCCTTTCTAGGTTTTCTGTCCCTAAGCCATCATTCTGAATGTATTCTTTGCTGAACATTTCCTCTGGATCATGTCACTTCTGTAAGGGAAAACTCTTTGCTGTTTCCCAAAAAAGTTTCACTTGAAGTGTGTGTACACGCTTTATGTATCATATACTGTATGTCAAGGGAGGCCAGACTTTTGGAGTCGATCTACTTTGAAAGCTGAAAAGCTTTTGTGATCTACCCACGTGGGATAATTGCCCAAAAAAGGGGTGTGGCATAACAAAAAGGGAGCGTGGTATAACAAAAAAGTGGCGGATATGCCCCCACATTGCCACATATGCCCCCACAGTCCCATGTGCCCACAGTGCTGGATATGTCCTCACAGTGCCATGTGCCCACAGTGCCAGATATGCCCCCACAGTGCCATCTGCCCACAGTGCCACATATACCTCCACAGTGCCAGATATACTTACTTTAGCTGGCTGGATCCCCGCTGGCTGTCTCCCCGTTGCCTGGATCTTGCTCCCGCCTCCCGCCGCTGCTGCTGCTGTCCTGCTGCCGCCGGTGCTGACTGGATCAAACCAGATCCAGCAGGCGCACAGGCTCCTCACATCGCGTTCCCAATCGTGCATTGCGCGGGTGCGCGGCTGACGTCATGACGTCACCCGTGCAATGCATCATTGGGAACGCTCCGGACTCAGGCGGCAAGTCACACTTGGATCGCGATCTTCCGGCGAGAGCTCCGCGATCTACTGGTAGATCGCGATCAACGTTTTGGCAGCCTCTGCTGTATGTAATAATTAATGTGAGAGAAGTAGAATCAGTACGCCAAATATCTATATTGTAGTTGTGGTCATTTTACTGTTTGCTAAAATGGTTTATGGTTTCCTTTTAAGGTGATGTGTGTTTTGTGTTGTTTTAACCCTGTGTCGCTCGCAGACATATTTTACGCATACACATTAATGCCTACGGATGCCAACATCCTTTTTTATATTAATCTTTTTTAACAGATGAACAAACAAAAAATGCAAATGCAAAAAATTTCTTAGCAGACTATTACGTTAGCTAACATAACACATTTGTACGCAAGCTTGAAAGCTGATGGTCTTGATATCTGATGTAGGCTTCTATCCCCTACACAAATCACTTGGCCATCACCAGCCTATCAAAGCTCACGCCTGCACTGGAGTAAATGCAAGATTCCGTAATTGAAATGTCATTTGTTACAAACTCTTGGATCCATCAAAGCTTCCTAAATACCAGCTGCAGCTCAGCACATACAGTACAGATTATCCGATTTTGCAATAGTAATTTGCTTTAAAATCTGTTACCAAGGACATCGTGTAAATCAACATTTTTAAATCTCCATCTTTACATTATTAGCTGTTTATACACAATTTTCAATATTATTCAAAGTATTTAAATGATTGACAAATCCCTGTACAAAATCCTCTTTGCTGAAAAAGATATGTGACAAGATGACACACAATGAGCTGAAAGTGCTAAAGTGGAAACTGGGAACTGTAACACTGCACAAATTGATTTATATGTTTTTCTGCTAATTATATCGCAAACAAGTTGTGAAATGTTTGCCTGGCAAACGTAATCACAAGTAAAGAAAAAGTGCTGTTTCTAGGCTTAGTTTAGCTTAAAAATAATGAATTAGAAAAACATTTTTGTAGCATCTTATAGATTGTAAGCTTGTGAGCATGGCCTTCTTACTCGTTTGCCTGTTTGTCAATAGCCAGTGTTACTATATTAGGCTGGGTACACACCAGACAATTATGATGGCGGACCCACCATTGCGCAGACTTATTGGGTGTACTTACCTGCCGACGGCCTTGTGATGTATTGGCCATTTGCTCAAACGTCTGATATATCGACAAGTGCGTACCCATCTTTCAATGTTTATTACCAATTGTAAAGTGATGCAGAGTATGTTATCATGGCCAACCAGGAGATATTGCATGTGACCCATTGAGCGCACCAAATTGCGGGTGCATACTGAACAATCATGTTAATATGTCGCTATGATTTGGCCAGAAACTACATATTGGTCCGAGATTGTTCTAGTGTGTACCCATCCTTACCGCTATCTAAATGTATTTATTTATTTTCGTTTCCAGCCAGTATTGTTTAATCCTACAATTTTCTATTGTGAAAAAGATTTGTACCTTACCTTTATACCCTAAACCTCTGGTAATATAGCGGGCTCTTGGTGAGGTGGAACAATAATATCAATGCCAAGAAATATACATAACAAGCCATCATGCAATGGATGAAGTGTACCTGGCAAAGTAGGGGATCAGTACTAAATGCCGCCGGCCGGAATCCCGGCGGTCAAAATCCCGACGCCGGAATCCCGACCACACAATCCCGACAGGGGTGGCGAGCGGAACGCAGCCCCTTGCGGGCTCGCTTCGCTCGCCAAGCTGCGGGCACGGTGCCTCGCTACACTCGGCACACTATTATATTCTCCCTCTATGGGTGTCGTGGACACCCACGGAGGGAGAATATGTCGAGATTGTGGCGGTCGGGATTCCGGCGTCGGTATTTCGACCGCCGGGATTCTGGCCGGCGGCATCTTGACCGCATCCCCAAAGTAGACCGTAAACTACCAAAAACAAAGATAAAACCTCTCATTGGGACCAAACACAGTTCTATCCAGAAAAAAAATGTATCGAGATCATTCATTATGGCAGAATGAGGGAGCTGTCCAATAAAATATGATCTGGCATCACTTATGTAATGCATTCAACCACTTCTCTTTCTATATTCGTGAAAATATTGTTCCTCTGAAGAAGATAATAAGACTTTTCAGTCTCATCTTTACTTGCACGCTGATGATGATGATGATGATGATGACAGGTATCAAATCAAGCATACAGAGAGCCCCTGTCCACCTGTAATAATGCATACAAATATATGGAATACTGCATACAGGAAATTGTACGTAGTATTGGAGCAATTAAGGGCGACTTGCATTTAACTTTGCAGTGGCCCCACTGTGGGCCTAATTCAGATCTGATCGCTGCTGTGCGTTTTCGCTGTCTCAGAATGAGCGCCTCACCTAAGATGCCTGGACCTCTCCTGCTGCAAACGTATTTGTAGAGCAACACTTAAACACTCCCAAAGCACAGTCCAGACAAACCTGTGTTTCTCTATCGTCCTAAGTGGATGCTGGGGTTCCTGAAAGGACCATGGGGAATAGCGGCTCCGCAGGAGACAGGGCACAAAAAAGTAAAGCTTTTACCAGATCAGGTGGTGTGCACTGGCTCCTCCCCCTATGACCCTCCTCCAGACTCCAGTTAGATTTTGTGCCCGAACGAGAAGGGTGCAATCTAGGTGGCTCTCCTAAAGAGCTGCTTAGAGAAAGTTTAGCTTAGGTTTTTTACTTTACAGTGAGTCCTGCTGGCAACAGGATCACTGCAACGAGGGACTTAGGGGAGAAGTAGTGAACTCACCTGCGTGCAGAGTGGATTTGCTGCTTGGCTACTGGACACTAGCTCCAGAGGGACGATCACAGGTACAGCCTGGATGGTCACCGGAGCCGCGCCGCCGGCCCCCTTGCAGACGCTGAAGAGAGAAGAGGTCCAAAATCGGCGGCTGAAGACTCCTGAGTCTTCATAAAGGTAGCGCACAGCACTGCAGCTGTGCGCCATTTTCCTCTCAGCACACTTCACACAACAGTCACTGAGGGTGCAGAGCGCTGGGGGGGGCGCTCTGAGAGGCAAATAAAAACCTTATTAGAGGCAAAAAATACCTCACATATAGCCCACAGAGGCTATATGGAGATATTTAACCCCTGCCTAACTTCAAAAATAGCGGGAGACGAGCCCGCCGAAAAAGGGGCGGGGCCTATCTCCTCAGCACACAGCGCCATTTTCTCTCACAGAAAAGCTGGAGAGAAGGCTCCCAGGCTCTCCCCTGCACTGCACTACAGAAACAGGGTTAAAACAGAGAGGGGGGGCACTGATTTTGGCGATATTGTATATATATAAAAGATGCTATAAGGGAGAAACACTTATATAAGGTTGTCCCTATATAATTATAGCGTTTTTGGTGTGTGCTGGCAGACTCTCCCTCTGTCTCCCCAAAGGGCTAGTGGGTCCTGTCCTCTGTCAGAGCATTCCCGGTGTGTGTGCTGTGTGTCGGTACGTGTGTGTCGACATGTATGAGGACGATGTTGGTGAGGAGGCGGAGAAATTGCCTGTAATGGTGATGTCACTCTCTAGGGAGTCGACACCGGAATGGATGGCTTATTTAGAGAATTACGTGAGAATGTCAACACGCTGCAAGGTCGGTTGACGACATGAGACGGCCGACAATCTATTAGGACCGGTCCAGGCGTCTCAGAAACACCGTCAGGGGTTTTAAAAACGCCCATTTACCTCAGTCGGTCGACACAGACACAGACACGGACACTGAATACAGTGTCGACGGTGAATAAACAAACGTATTTCTCATTAGGGCCACACGTTAAGGGCAATGAAGGAGGTGTTACGTGTTTCTGATACTACAAGTACCACAAGAAAGGGTATTATGTGGGAGTGAAAAAACTACCTGTAGTTTTTCCTGAATCAGATAAAATAAAATGAAGTGTGTGATGATGCGTAGGGTTACCCCGATAGCAAATATTGGCGTTATACCCTTTCCCGCCAGAAATTAGAGTACGTTGGGAAACACCCCTTAGGGTGATAAGGCGCTCACACGCTTATCAAGTGGCGTTACCGTCTCCAGATACGGCCGCCCTCAAGGAGCTAGCTGATAGGAAGCTGGAAAAATATCCTAACAAGTATATACACACATACGGTGGTTATACTGCGACCAGCGATCGCCATCAGCCTGGAGATGCAGTGCTGGGTTGGCTTGGTCGGATTCCCTGACTGAAAATATTTTATTCATGTAGAGCATTTAATAGGATGCATTCTATATATATGTATGTGAGATGCACAGAGGGATATTTGCTCTCTGGCATCAAGATAAGTGCGTTGTCCATATCTCCCAGAAGATGTCAGGGACACGACAGTGGTCAGGTGATACAGATCCCATACGGCAGATGGAAGTATTGCTGTATAAAGGGAAGGAGTTATTTGGGGGTCGGTCCATCGGACCTGGGGACCACAGCAACAGCTGGGAAATCCAACCTTTTTTACCCCAAGTTACATCTCAGCTAAAAAAGACACCGTCTTTTCAGCCTCAATCTTTCCTTTCCCATGAGGGCATGCAGGCAAAAGGCCAGTCATATCTGCCCAGACATAGAGGTAAGGGAAGTAGACTGCAGCAGGCAGCCCTTTCCCAGGAAAAGAAGCCCTCCACCGCGTCTGCCAAGTCCTCAGCATGACGCTGGGGCCGTGCAAGCGGACTCAAGGTGGGGGGGTAGTCTCAAGAGTCTCAGGGCGCAGTGGGATCACTCGCAAGTTGACCCCTAGATCGTACGAGTATTATCCCAGGGGTAAAGATTGGAGAGTCGAGACATCTTCTCCTCGCAGGTTCCTGAAGTCTGCTTTACCAACGGCTCCCTCCGACAGGGAGGCAGCATTGGAAACAATTCACAAGCTGTATATCCAGCAGGTGATAATCAAAGTACCCCTCCTACGACAAGGAAAAGGGTATTATTTTTCCACACTATATTGTGGTACTGAAGCCAGACGGCTTGGTGACACATAGTCTAAATCTAAAATGTTTTGAACACTTACATAAAAGGTTCAAATCGAGATAAAGTCACTCAGAGCAGTGATAGCGAACCGGAAAAAAGGGGACTATATGGTGTCCCTGGACATCAAGGATTACCTCCATGTCCAAATTTTGTCCTTCTCATCAAGGGTACCTCTGGTTCGTGGTACAGAACTGTCAATATCAGTTTCAGACGATGCCGTTTGAATTATCCACGGCACCCCGGGCCTTTTTACCAAGGTAATGGCCGAAATAGATGTTTCTTCAAAGAAAAAAGGCATCTAAATTATCCCTTACTTGCACGACCTAAAAAGGGCAAGTTCCAGAGAACAGTTGGAGGTCGGAAGAGCACTATCTAAAGTAGTTCTTCGACGGCACGACTGGATTCTAAATATTCCAAGAATCGCAGCTGTTTTCCGACGATACGTCTGCTGTTCCTAGGGATGACTCTGGACACGGTTCAGAAAAAGGTTTTTCTTCCCGAGGAAAAAGCCAAGGAGTTATCCGACCTGTCAGGAACCTCCTAAAACCAGGAAAGGTGTCTGTACATCAATGCACAAGAGTCCTGGGAAAAATGGTGGCTTTTTACGAAGCAATTCCATTCGGCAGATTCCATGCAAGAATTTTCCAAAGGGATCTGTTGGACAAATGGTCAGGGTCGCATCCTCAGATGCACCTGCGAATAACCCTGTCGCCAAGGACAAGGGTATATCTTCTGTGGTGGTTGCAAAAGGCTCATCTATTGGAGGGCCGCAGATTCGGCATACAGGATTTGATCCTGGTGACCACGGACGCCAGCCTGAGAGGTTGGGGAGCAGTCACACAAGGAAGAAACTTCCAGGGGGTATGGACGAACCTGGAAAAGTCTCTTCACATAAACATTCTGGTACTAAGAGCAATCTAAAATGCTCTAAGCCAGGCGGAACCACTCCTGCAAGGAAAACCGGTGTTGATTCAGTCGGACAACATCACGGCGGTCGCCCATGTAAACAGACAGGGCGGCACAAGAAGCAGGAGTGCAATGGCAGAAGCTGCCAAGATTCTTCGCTGGGCGGAGAATCACGTAATAGCACTGTCAGCAGTGTTCTTCCCGGGCGTGGACAACTGGGAAGCAGACTTCCTCAGCAGACACGATATTCACCCGGGAGAGGGGGGTCTTCATCCAGAAGTCTTCCACATGCTAATAAACTGTTGGGAAAGACCAATGGTAGACATGATGGCGTCTCGCCTCAACAAGAAACTGGACAAGTATTGCGCCAGGTCAAGAGATCCACAGGCAATAGCTGTGGACGCACTGGTAACACCTTGGGTGTACAAATCAGTATATGTGTTTCCTCCTCTGCCTCTCATACCAAAGGTATTGAAGATTATACGGTGAGGAGGAGTAAGAACAATACTAGTGGCTCCGGATTGGCCAAGAAGGACTTGGTACCCGGAACTTCAAGAGTTGGTCACGGACGACCCGTGCCCTCTACTTCGGAGAAGGGACCTGCTACAACAGGGTCCCTGTCTCTTTCAAGACTTACCGCGGCTGCGTTTGACGGCATGGCGGTTGAACGCCAGATCCTAAAAGGGAAAGGCATTCCAGAAGAAGTCATTCCTACCTTGATTAAGGCAAGGAAGGAAGTCACCGCGAAACATTATCACCGCATTTGGCGAAAATATGTCGCGTGGTGCGAGGATCGGAGTGTTCCGACGGAGGAATTTCAACTGGGTCGTTTCCTACATTTCCTACAATCAGGATTGTCTATGGGTCTCAAATTGAGATCTATTAAGGTTCAAATTTCGGCCCTGTCAATATTCTTCCAAAAAGAATTGGCCTCAGTTCCTGAGGTACAGACTTTTGTTAAAGGAGTACTGCATATACAGCCTCCTGTGGTGCCTCCGGTGGCACCGTGGGATCTAAAAGTAGTTTTAGATTTCCTCAAATCCCATTGGTTTGAACCATTGAAAAAGGTGGATTTTAAATATCTCACATGGAAAGTGACTATGTTACTGGCCCTGGCTTCCGCCAGGAGAGTATCTGAATTGGCGGCTTTATCTTATAAAAGCCCTTATCTAATCTTCCATTCGGATAGGGCAGAACTGAGGACTCGTCCGCATTTTCTCCCTAAGGTGGTATCAGCGTTTCACCTGAACCAACCTATTGTGGTGCCTGCGGCCACTGGCGACTTGGAGGACTCCAAGTTGTTGGACGTTGTCAGAGCCTTAAAAATATACATTTCAAGGACGGCTGAAGTCAGAAAATCTGACTCGCTGTTGATACTATATGCACCCAACAAGTTGGGTGCCCCTGCTTCTAAGCAGACGATTGCTCGTTGGATTTGTAACACAATTCAACTTGCTCATTCTGTGGCAGGCCTGCCACAGCCTAAATCTGTTAAGGCCCATTCCACAAGGAAGGTGGGCTCATCTTGGGCGGCTGCCCGAGGGGTCTCGGCATTACAATTCTGCCGAGCAGCTACGTGGTCGGGGGAAAACACGTTTGTAAAATTCTACAAATTTGATACCCTGGCAAAAGAGGACTTGGAATTCTCTCATTCGGTGCTGCAGAGTCATCCGCACTCTCCCGCCCGTTTGGGAGCTTTGGTATAATCCCCATGGTCCTTTCAGGAACCCCAGCATCCACTTAGGACGATAGAGAAAATAAGAATTTACTTACCGATAATTCTATTTCTCGGAGTCCGTAGTGGATGCTGGGCGCCCATCCCAAGTGCGGATTATCTGCAATACTGTACATAGTTATTGTTAACAAATTCGGGTTATATTGTTAAGGAGCCATCTTTAAGAGGCTCTTTCTGTTATCATACTGTTAACTGGGTTTAGATCACAAGTTGTACGGTGTGATTGGTGTGGCTGGTATGAGTCTTACCCGGGATTCAAATTGCCTCCCTTATTGTGTACGCTCGTCCGGGCACAGTACCTAACTGGAGTCTGGAGGAGGGTCATAGGGGGAGGAGCCAGTGCACACCACCTGATCTGGTAAAAGCTTTACTTTTTTGTGCCCTGTCTCCTGCGGAGCCGCTATTCCCCATGGTCCTTTCAGGAACCCCAGCATCCACTACGGACTCCGAGAAATAGAATTATCGGTAAGTAAATTCTTATTTTTTCTATCCACCCCCAAACGTCGGCTACCAATCATTGCAGCACATACACAGTACGACTCTGATGCGTGCACCGTGGTAAAAAAAAACCACAAAAAAAAAACGATCAACATCCAGTAGTCAGAGTGATCTACCAGAAGCAGCTGTTTCCTATATAAGAGTGCTGCAATTTGCCTAATAACTTTGCTAGAGTGCTTATAATTTCCTGGATCCAGAGAGGAGATCAGTGAGGGATCAAAGGAACTCTAATTTATTTGCAGTGTTTTCATCAGCTTTGGGAATGTCCATCCCATGTCGGCGAGGCGTTCAATCTGGTAGCAGCTACTCCAACATAAATCCGAAAAAAGAAGGGCAGAAGACACAAAGCTTTATTAAATGACCGTATTTTTCGGACCATAAGACGCACCTAGTTTTTAGAGTAGGAAAACTGGAAAAAAATATTCTGAACCAAATAGTGTAATAAAATATTTAATATTTAATAAACTATAACAGAATAGCCCTGCCTCCCTAGTTTCCACCGACCTCTAAGAGATATTTCCAGTTCTGTGTGATTTCTCAGACTCCTACAAGGATTCTGTACAGTGCAGCCTTCTGTCAGAGCGCAGCCTTCTGTCAGAGCCAGCATACACAGACACACACACATCAGAGCCAGCATACATACACACACACACACACACACACACACACACACACACACACACACACACACACACACACACAACCAGTGGTTCCCCGCGTCCAGGCTCTCAGCTAACGCTGCCCGCGGTGCACTCCTGAGGAGGTGGGGGGGAGCGGGGGAGTCACATGATGCCCGCTCTGCTGCTGGGCTCTGAGATGCGGGCGCTCTGCTGATGACGGCGCAGCAGCAGCATCCAGGACCCGCCGCTACCCGCCGGCGCTACCTGCTACCTGCAACCTCCATCTGTGCTGGCTCTTATTCGCTCCATAAGACGCACATACTTTTTCCCCCACATTTTTGGGGAGAAAAAGTGCGTCTTATGGTCCGAAAAATACGGTAACGGTTCCTAAGTAATTACAAAGAGGAATTTCTCTAGGTGAGGTGGAATGATCCTTATCTTAGCTCAATGAACAGGAGACTGAGCTGTCCCACACAGTTAGGAATTATCTAATAGTGGGCCTGATTCAGAGATGGATGCAGAACACATCATTATCTGTTTTACCTACTGTAGTCTGTTGTCTCTGACCCACCTTCTTGATGATTTACTTTGTGTGGACACCAGCATATGTTAGGTGACTATAGGTAATTGTTTACAGGTACTGCCTCAATAGAGGCTTGTATTAGCATAAGCCTGGCTTTTTGTAAGGATTTTTGTATTCTTGGTCTTCTAAACTCATTCAATTATTAAGATTAAAAGACTATTATTTCTTGTGGTAATGTCAAGTGTTTGAGGTTATACTGTATGTTTTATACTGTCACGTTATTTCTTAGAAAGTGCAAGCAAAGCGATCACATTTGCATCAGCCGTGTAATATAGCCTGTAATTGTTGAGGATATAAATTACAAGCTGTACCCAGATCACGTGACTGCGTGACACCTGTCAGTACAAAGTACTAACATATGAGGTTTGTACACTTGGACCTCACTAGAGGGCCCAAATTACTTTTATCGCAATGAGGGGATTGTGAGTACATCTACATAAATATTTATCATTGCAATTACTTAACACCTAAAGTGGTCATACAGTTAACTCTAATGGGGCTATTTAACAATCTAAATCCCACTGCTTAACGAGAACACCTCTTAGTAATGGCAGCATTCTTATTACACCAGCAGTAAAGAATAACACATTTACATCCCGCTACATCAATTAGAGTTGTCTTACAGCCCACTTGCAGCTTTGAATAAATGCATATTAAGTATTTCACATCAAGATAAAGATGAAATGTTTTGGTACTAGAACCAAATTAAACTTTTTAAATATAAATTAAAGACGCACATCTAGAAGAGTGAATTACTCAAAATCTGAACATTGTGGAAAGCAATTCAGTAGCTCTGCAACTTGTGCTTCTGACTCTGACGGGACCTCTCTGCATCATAGCACAAAGGGGGTAATTCCAAGATGATCGCAGCAGGAAATTTTTTAGCAGTTGGGCAAAACCATGTGCACTGCAGGTGTGGCAGATATAACATTTGCAGAGAGAGTTAGATTTGGGTGGGTTATTTTATTTCTGTGCAGGGTAAATACTGGCTGCTTTATTTTTACACTGCAAATTAGATTGCAGATTGAACACACCACACCCAAATCTAACTCTCTCTGCACATGTTATATCTGCCTACCCTGCAGTGCACATGGTTTTGCCCAATTGCTAACAGAATTCCGGCTGCGATCAACTTGGAATTACCCCCAATGAACAGGAGACTGAGCTGTCCCATGAACTCTTATTAGCAATTCTTACCCATGCACATCTTAGGGCCATATTCAACTGGGAGTGAGAATAGCAAAAATCTTGCACCTGTAGATTTTTTCCGCATGTGCAGGAATTTTAGTATTCAAACGGGTGCAGGGTTTTTAATTTCTTTTAAAGGTGGGGGATTTTTTTTTTTCTTTGTCCCTTGACCAATTTTTCATAAAATCCATATTTTTTGAAAAATGTTTCAGGAATTTCTCTGGAACCCCCCCCCCCCCCCCCCACACACACATGACTAATTAGGCAATCGGAAGTTTCGTCTTAGCTTAATTAGTCACCTTCTTCTCCAGTGTTCAGCACAGACAGACAGCTTTCAGAGACCGGCCTGGCACAGGACAGGTACAGTACATACTGACACTGTATCCCCTCCCCACAAACAGCGCTACCTCTCACCCTGCACCACCCTTCCCTGCACACACTACACCGCACTCCTGCCACTACGCTGCACCCCCCTCCTCGCACACTCTAGAGCTGAAACAAGTGAGTAGGGTTTTTTTCTTTTTTCATCCACTAGGGTCACTGGAGTACTCTAGGGATATGGACGGTTCCACAGGAACTAGGCACTGAATAGTTGAACTTTGACTATACCTCCCCTCCATATCCCAGAGTACCTCAGTGTTTTTTCGGTGCTCACCGAGACTAGGCTTGTGGAAGTTGATCCACAATTACTGAATTTTTTGATTATCTCCTAAACCAGGGATTGTGGGTTCAGGTACCATCTGGATTGCAAGTCACTACAGCAACCATTTCATCACCAGAGCTGATGTTTAAACAGCAGCTTTTGCTTATTATTTTTACAGGTGGCTCTGTAGCCAAGTGGTTAGGCTTCCCGCCCACAGTGAACATTGTGATTGCATGGACACTGATTCAGATCCTGGTTTAACAGGTGTAATATATATATATAATAATAATAATAATAATAATAATAAAAAAACATGGTAGGACACCATTTTTTTACGTTACTTCCTGGGTCTTTGCTGGAGGTTGCTGCCCTACAACACTCAGCCTCTGGGGGAGCGGGGGGTTGTTAGGAATTTAATTTATTAATTGTTTTTGACAGCATGTCTCTACAGGAAGATTCACTATTGCTGGAAACCACATGCACGGTAATGCAGGTTTATACACAGATTACTTCCGTGGTGTACTTACTGGTCGGGGTACATGATCACTAAGTCTAATGCATAATCAAACAAGCACCTTCGCTGCAGAGTTGGTCACACAGTGTGTCGGACAAATTCGACTGCGCAGACAGACCCTTAACGGTCCTCTTTGGGGGGAATGCGGGCGCATGTACTGCCTGAGAGGGAAGAATTTACTGTTTCAGCTAGATTGTTGCGGTCGATTCGCCGCCAGCCCTCATAGCACCAGGCCAGTACGTCAGGTTCTCAGCGAAGGCTGAACAATTTCCAATGAGAGACAATTGCAATTATTGGGCGTTTAACTACCTATGGGAGTGTACCCTATACAGCAGTAGGGCTGTTGCTTCGCCCTGCTTTGATAAGGGTTTGAGGTAACAAGGCTGTAGTGGCAGGGCGCTCCAGTTCAGGTTTGCCCTAAATAAAGACCACCTTACACTTCTTGCTGCCTACAGCTTCTGTGAAGTTGGCAGTTGGTTCTTGCGTCTCAGCTTCGCTAGTGGCGCACAACGTCCACTTTGGCTACGTTCCAAACGAGAATAGATCGCAGACCGAGTGGGGGGGGAAATCTGATTTCCTACCATTGTCTACGCGAATTCCTGAATGATTCCGTCTCAACTATTTCAATTCCTAGGTATGATTCTCGATACGGTAAATCAAAGAATTTACCTACCCGAACAGAAGTACAGGTCATTCGTCATCTGGTACAATTAGTGATCAAGCCTCGCACAGTCTCTGTTCATTTGTACATTCGCCTATTAGACACAATGGTGGCGGCTTTTGAAGCGCTTCAGTTCGGAAGACTTCACTCACGTCCTTTTTAACTGGATGTGCTCGCAATGGTTGGCTGTGGCCTAACGAGTACAGTGTCTGCCTGCAATGCATGCCAAAAACAATGGTCGGGCTCGCTTCTGCAGATTCACCGCAGGGTGAGGTGGTATCCAAGGGCAAGGGTGTCTCTACTCTGGTGGCTCAAAGTACAGAATCTAACCGCAGGAAAACGGTTCGGCGCCTGGAATTGGATAATTCTCACGGCGGACGCGAGTCTCAGAGGTTGGGGAGCTGTAGTTCAAAATTTTAAGCTCCAGGGTCTCTGGGCGGATCACGAAAGATTGCTGTCTATAAATGTCCTGGAACTCTGGGCAATTTACAATGCGCTACGACAAGCAGTGCACATGCTGCAGGCTCAGGCTGTTCAGGTGCAGTCAGACAATGCGACGGTGGTCGCATACATCAACAATCAAGGAGGAACGAAAAGCCGCATGGCAATGCAGGAAGTAGCTCGAGTCCTCAATTGGGCCGAGGTGATTTTGTCGGCAGTATTCATTCCGGGAGTGGACAACTGGGAGGCAGATTATCTCAGATGCCGGGATTTTTATCCAGGATGTGCATTAAATCCAGAAGTGTTTCACATGCTGGTCCAGAAGTAGGGTTACCCGCAAGTGGACCTGATGGCATCTCGCCACAATTATCAAACGCCCCAGTACGTGTCCAGAACGAGAGATCCAAAGGCAGTGGCGGTGGATGCTCTCACAATCAAGTGGCCATACAGTCTCGTGTATCTGTTTCCACCGTTTTCCGCTGCTCCCTCTGTTGCTAAAACGGATCAAAAGAGAGTCCGTCACAGTCATACTAGTGGCGCCTCATTGGCCTCGGAGAGCTTGGTTTTCGGATCTCCGCGGTCTACTCGCGGACGTTCCTTGGCCGCTCCCACTGCTTCCGGACCTGTTACAACAGGGTCCGTTCTTTTTCTCCGATTTAGCGCGGCTGCGTTTGACGGAGTGGCTGTTGAGACAGCCCTCTTAAAAAGAGAGGGCATTCCAGAATAGGTTATACCAACCATGTTACGAGCTAGGAAGCCGGTTACGGCAGCTCATTATTACAGAATTTGGCGTGCCTATATAGGTTGGTGTGAAGTTCGGAAGTTTCCGACATCATCTTTCAAGTTATCCCGTCTTTTGTTATGTCTACAGATGGGGATAGATGGAGGTCGGCGTTTATCCACACTAAAGGTGCAGATATCAGCGTTGTCAATTTATTTTCAAAGAAGATTGGCTCTATTGCCGTCGGTACACACCTTTATGCAGGGTGTCCTCAAAGTACAGCCTCCATTTCACTCCACTTACTGCGCCATGGGACTTGAATCTGGGTTTAGATTTCTTAGTCTTTTTGTTTCGAACCCTTACAACAAGTGGATATTAAGTTTTTCACTTGGGAAACAATTTCTCTCCTAGCCTTAGCTTCGGCAGGGCGGGTTTCAGTTTTGGGTGCCTTGTCATGCAAGCCACCGTATTTAGTGTTTCATAATGACAGAACGGCATTTTAGACGAATCTCGCTTTCCTGCCAAAAGTAGGGTCCTCTTTTCACATCAATCATCCAATAGTAGTTCCTGTGTTAACAGGAGATTCTGGAATTTTGGTTATGGTACGCACATTACGAGTTTATGTACTCCGAACGTCTACAGTTCCTAAGACGGATACGTTGTTATTCTCTATGATGCGGCCAAGATGGGTTGGCCACCTTCTAAGCAGACCTTATCCAGATGGATAAAACTGACCATACGTCAGGCTTACCTTCATGTTAGGTTACAGCCGCCTACATCAGTAACAGCTCATTCCACACGTTCTCCGGGAATGTCATGGGCAGCTGGTCGTGGAGTTCTACGACACAACTTTGCAGTGCGGCTACATGGTCTTCAGTGCACATGTTTGTGCGCTTTTACAGGTTTGATACTTTTGCGGCATCAGCATCTAGCTTTGGCCGTCTAGTGTTACAGGTGCAAAACAGCTCTCCCGCCCAGGGGGGAAACTTTGGTACGTCCCTAGAGTACTCCAGTGACCCCTAGTGGATGAAAAAGAAAATAGGATTTTGGTACTTACCAGGTAAATCCTTTTCTTTGAATCCACAGGGGGCACTGGACGCCCACCCAGAGCAGTTGTTTACCTGGTTGTGGTAAGTGCAGGGAATTTTATGGTAACACACTCTTACCGACTGTTTCAAATTAGAAATTCTATCGGGTTGGTGTCAACTGTTAGTTGTCAGTTTCGTTTGTGTCAACTTTATTGTTGTCCGTTTTTGGTTATATGTATTTTTCCATTGTCAACCTCTATAGCTCCAGTTCGGCTCAGTAAAAAAACACTGAGGTACTCTGGGATATGGAGGGGAGGTATAGTCAAAGTTTAACTATTCAGTGCCTAGTTCCTGTGGAACCGTCCATATCCCTAGAGTACTCCAGTGCCCCCTATGGATTCAAAGAAAAGGATTTACCTGGTAAGTACCAAAATCCTATTTTCTCCTTATTTCTCGCACCGCAGGGTTTTCAATACAGAATTTCAGGCTGTTGAATGAGGGCAGTTGAGATGGGGCAGTCAAAAGTGACTGAGGATTTAAGTGCATGTCTTTTCCAGGGTTGTGATAACAGAGCCAGAGGATTTAATTTGGCAAGTGGGAAATGCAAAGAATATTGTAGATAAAGTGTATAGATAGTGGGGTACGGGTAGAGCAAGAGAAACATACAGTATATGGCAGACAGAAAAAGGGAGAATGCATATACCGTAAGCAGGAGGATAAAGGGAATACACACTATTTACCGGTGGCCGGGATGCTGGCTGTCAAAATACCGACAGCAGCATACCAGCCGCCAGTATGCCGACAGCAGGGCGAGCGCTAGAAAGCCCCTTGCGGGCACGGTGGCGTTATATTCTGCCTCTATGAGTGTTGTGGACACCCACAGAGGGAGAAAAGCCTGTGGCGTCGATCATTTCACCGCCTGTCGGGATTCTGGCATCGGCATTACGACCGCCAGGATCGCGACAGGCGTTCTTGTAATTTCCTCCCGGATAAGGAAGAAGAGGTAAGTTGATAAGATGCAGTTGATAGTAGTCGGAGAGCCATGTTCAAGGCAAGCCTTCTGTCCACAGCAAGAGTGGGCTATTAGTATATGCTGTATAAAGCATGTAGTTATTCATATCTCCAGCACAGGAAGGAGCAGCTGAGGATTTTAAATATATCATTGTTACTAGACTGATATTTGCATAGTCAGCATCATGACTAATTTAAGATATTAGGCCTGATTCGGATTTGGAAGCAACGCAGAAAAAGCACTTAAGTTTGTATCTGGAACAAACCATGTTGCCATGCAAGGGGAGGAAATACATTATATTTTTCTGTGCAGGGTAAATACTGTCTGCTTTTGCATGTAGCCCACAAATTTTAGACAGCTTTATTTTTACACTGCAATTTAGATTTCAGTTTGGACACACCCCACCCTACACACTTACAGATCTCACTGCACGATATGAATGTTATCGTTCATTAATGAACGAGAACTCGTTCATATCATGCAGTGTGTAGGCACCAATGCTTAACGATGCGCAGCCCACGCTCGTTAATCGTTGGTGCCGGGTCACATATGCATGCAGGCCAATATGGACAATCTCGTCCACATTAGCATGCACTGCTATGGAGCCGGGTGACGGAAGTGAAGAAACTTCACTCTCCACGTCACCTACCCCCCGTCGCTGGGTCGGCCGTATTCGCCGTGTGTGTAGGGCCCATAACTCTCTCTGCACATGTTACTTCTGTCCCACCTGTAGTGCATGGCTTTACCCAGTTGCTTGCTTTTTTGGTTTGCTTCCACATGCAAAACTCTATTGTGTGTACTGTGAAAATAAATATTTTTCCAACATATAATTTATCAATTTTTTTTTTTTTAAGTGGTGGAAGCATTTTTCCTAAATAGTGAAAAGGAGCACTATCTAGAAGTTGAGCTTGGACCGTAAGTACTTTTTGTTTTTGTTAAACGTTTATTACTACAGCCTGAATTGCAGCATTTGGCTCACTTAAGACCTTATTCAGCACGGATTGCAAAACTGCTAAAAAACAGTTGCTGCGATCAAATAGTTGCCGCCCAGAAATAAAGAAAAAACACCCATTGCACATATTGCCATCGCAATGCGCGATGCGATCGCATAACTATTTGCAATTAACGGAACAACATAGAGTTTTTCCATCTACGCAGGCAAAGTTATCCACAATTCTGCTAACGCAACAGGCTGGAAGTGGGCACCACTGACGTCAGAGATCCACCCGGAAAACGCCTTGGCACACCTGCGTTTTGACTAACACACCCACGAAACCCCATGTTTACTCCCCTAAACGCTGGCTTCCTGTCAATCAAAATGCAGTTACATTGAAGCACAGTGTGTTCACAGATTGAATCTCAAATGGCGGTTGTGTATGCGCAATGCGAGCTCTGCGCATGTGCTGTCGTTTGATAATCGTCCGGATTGCTTTTTCTCAGTTTTGCGATCCATGCTGAATAAGATCCTTAATTGAAAATCACCTTAAATTGATACTGTAATATATTCAAAATAAGCCATACAGTACAACTAATGTTTTCTGACTACACTCAGTTAAAAAGTAGAATACTGTATATATTAAACTTATTTCTCCTGGAAGCTGTCACACTTGGTTAGTCCTGGTTTATTATCGTAGTGTTTTGCCCTTTCATTGTAAATTTAGATGAACTGACTTATTGAAGCAAATATAAGGGTAGTGTGTCCATTTTTCAAAGGGTTTCTTATAAATATCATGTCAATGCAGTTTATTTAGTAGAATCATGGTGCAAAGAGAATGATGTTCTGTAGCTTTTACCAACCAATTAAATGTGCTGTCATTAGTCTTACTCAATGGGAAAGCTTAGCGATGGTATTTTATTGTTTGCCATGAATTTTAAAACCGTATTGCTCCATGCATTATATACTAAGCCTCATAGCACGGTTTTACAGAGATCTAAGCATCTAACATAAAGGTATGGCATAGGTGTGTGATACACGTGCCCGGCATTCTGGATGCTGGTGGTCAGAAGAATCCTGGCAGGTGTTTGAGAAGTATACTTAGCCTACCCTCCTAACCCTGACCCTCTTTCCCGCAGCCTAACCCTTAATCTAACACTGCCTCCCCACAGCCTAACCCTGACCCTCCTTTCCCGCAGCCTAACCCTATCCCTCCCCGGCGGTGCCTAAATCTAACCCTGCCTACCCGCAGCCTGACCCTCCTTTTCCACAGCCTAAACCTATCCCTCCCTAGTGGTGCCTAAATCTAACCCTGCCTACCCGCAGCCTGACCCTCCTTTTCCACAGCCTAAACCTATCCCTCCCTGGTGGTGCCTAAATCTAACCCTGCCTCCTCACTGCCTAACCCTGACATTACCTTCCCCGCAGCCTAACCCTATCCCTCCCTGGTGGTGCCTAAATCTAACCCTGCCTCCCCACTGCCTAACCCTGACATTACCTTCCCCGCAGCCTAACCCTATCCCTCCCTGGTGGTGCCTAAATCTAACCCTGCCTCCCCACTGCCTAACCCTGACATTACCTTCCCCGCAGCCTAACCCTATACCTCTCTAGTGGTGCCTAAATCTAACCCTGCCTCCCCACTGCCTAACCCTGACATTACCTTCCCCGCAGCCTAACCCTATCCCTCCCTGGTGGTGCCTAAATCTAACCCTGCCTCCCCACTGCCTAACCCTGACATTACCTTCCCCGCAGCCTAACCCTATACCTCTCTAGTGGTGCCTAAATCTAACACTGCCTAACCCTGACATTACCTTCCCCGCAGCCTAACCCTAACCCTCCCTGGTGGTAATAACGTTAAAAGACCAATACCATCACAACTGAAAAATGTAGTTAACACATAAATGCAATTGTTCACAAGTATAATTTTTGAATGTTACATTTGCAGTGTTGTTACTGTATGTATGAATGAATCAGATCCATCCTTCTTATCTGTTTGAGAGTGACAGACAAGCTGAAAGAGCCAACAGGAAGGGGCTGCACCCTCTGATCCTAGGAGAAAGTCCACCTAAGCAGCCCAGTAAATACCACCAGAATGGTCATGGCCATGTCACAGACCGCTCTCCAGCCCCTTTGCTTTCCACTCTCGCTAGTACATTACTTGATACAATCTCCTCACTCTCATTTAGCCAGGTAAGTAACAAGGAGCAGACAGTCACCCTGAATGTAATGAGATAATATCAACTGACACAACTAGCAACCGCACCCTAAGTTAAAACTGATAAGAGAATGTATATCAGTGATGAGTTGCTGACTCAGCAAGTATAAGTCCCTCCTGTGTCAATTTATTCTCCAGAATCCACTCCTGACCCTCTTCCAGGTCAGTTCACAACCCCCAAAATCAGTAAATGGCCCTCAGTATAGTTCAGTTCGTGCCTATCACCCATCACCTATAAATGTGTCCTCATACATTTTGACTCAGTACGCCACACAGCGGGGGATGCCTGGCGTGTGTGAGCTGACAGGTCCCATGCAACTTTGTTAGCGTTGAGTGTCGTTTTTCCGAAAATGTATCTTATTCACATTACTATGCAAATAAGACGCACAAGCAGAATCTGCTGATTAAAATTATATGGTATGTTACAGTGTTTTCTAGGAAACCGCAGATACAGCTGTGGCCGCACACAGAATAATAGGCATGGCGGATCTCAATCAAATCAGCAAAAAAATATAGGCATGCCGGATATCATTTTGATCAGCAAAAGCCGCTGGTGCGTCATATTCATTTTGCGGATGAGACACATTTTAGTGGCAAATGACACTCGGCACTACCAGGTCGCTCAGATAGACATTTCAGCTATTATTTCTTTACCATTTATCATTTTACAACCAAGTAATGTGTTGGAGGCAGTAGTGTCACTAGGGGGATGCGGACCGCACAGAGTGTCACCACACAAGGGGGTGACACCAAAATGCAGCTCCTCCGCAGTGACCAGGAGCCAGCTGCTGCACTGTGACATTATTGCCCAGCATCCACCTCCTGTCACTGAGGAAGAACTCGCAGTGCAAGGCAAAGTCTCTGGGGGCAACGCAGAATTTCCGGGGGTGCTAAGCATGCCCCCAGAGTGACGCGCCAGTGGTTACTAATTGGCGCATTTGGTATCACCGATCACAGTGATGCCACTAAAAAGAACATATTTTGAATTAGAGATGGTCTGACGCCACGATTGTATTAGAACTGCACACACCATGTTACATAACCTGTGTCAAAAAACGCAAACACTTTGCTGTAAAGCCTGTATAAGCAGGGAGCCCTTAGACGCTAATGACCCACACCCATAAGCTAGGGTAGAGGACTGCATCAGCGAGGAGGAGAGCTATCTACACATGGTGACATAGGGTTACACATATGAATAGCAAATGCTTTTGTGAAATACTACTGCCTATATAATCTTCCAAAAGACCCCTTAACTAATCGGCCATCCTCAGATGACATTAATACTTTTCTGGATTCATTCCATGTACCCAATTATCTCCCTTGAATCTTGCAGCCCTCAATGTCACCTGGACAAAATAAAAAAAAAATGAAGTTGCCATTAAATCAGTTACTGGATTCAGATGGCTTCTCAAATCCTTTTTAGTGTAGATGTGTGGGTTCGGATGTACGCTGTCCTTTTCACCAAAGTCTTGCGAGTTCGGATTTATCGTATTGGCTATCCAAACACGTGAGAGTTGATAGCCAGTAAGATGCCATTTTTAGAGATCTAAGTAAATCCAAAGCCGTTCATCTCTACTATTTAGACAATCTGTGTAAAATAGCTTATTCCCCATCTAACACCCTGATATGAATTTTTGCTGGTTTCTCTCACCATTACTCTCAAAGATGCTGGAGATCCAGAACTGACTAACAAAGATCCCACACTATACCAACATCACATACATACTGCACTAACTTGATTGGTACAGTAATCTTTAAAAGCAATGTATCCTCTCAAGCTGAACTAACCAAAATCAAACTCTTACAGTGCTTTCGACTCATCTCTCACCTGCTGGGGGATCTATGTAGACACAGAAGGGTTAGCCCACATTTTCTCTAACGTCCTAGTGGATGCTGGGGACTCCGTAAGGACCATGGGGAATAGACGGGCTCCGCAGGAGACTGGGCACTCTAAGAAAGAATTAGGACTACTGGTGTGCACTGGCTCCTCCCTCTATGCCCCTCCTCCAGACCTCAGCTAGAATCTGTGCACGGAAGGAGCTGGGTGCATTTTAGTGAGCTCTCCTGAGCTTGCTATTAAGAAAGTATTTTAGTTAGGTTTTTTTATTTTCAGAGAGCTTCTGCTGGCAACAGACTCTCTGCTACGTGGGACTGAGGGGAGAGAAGCAAACCTACTAACTGCGGCTAGGTTGCGCTTCTTAGGCTACTGGACACCATTAGCTCCAGAGGGATCAAACACAGGAACCTAACCTTGGTCGTCCGTTCCCGGAGCCGCGCCGCCGTCCCCCTCGCAGAGTCAGAAGACAGAAGCCGGCGGGTTGAAGCAAGAAGACGTCAAAATCGGCGGCAGAAGACTCCTGTCTTCATATGAGGTAGCGCACAGCACTGCAGCTGTGCGCCATTGCTCCCACATTAAACCCACACACTCCGGTCACTGTAGGGTGCAGGGCGCAGGGGGGGGCGCCCTGGGCAGCAATTGAGTACCTCCTGGCAAAAAGCAGCATATATACAGCTGGGCACTGTAATATGCATGAGCCCCCGCCATTATTTTTACACAAAATCGCGGGACAGAAGCCCGCCGCTGAGGGGGCGGGGCTTCTTCCTCAGCACTCACCAGCGCCATTTTCTCTCCACAGCTCCGCTGAGAGGAAGCTCCCCAGGCTCTCCCCTGCAGAAGAAGAGGGTGAAAAGAGAGGGGGAGCACATAAATTGGCGTAAAAACAATATATACAGCAGCTACTGGGTTAACACTACGTTACTGTGTGATTCCTGGGTCATATAGCGCTGGGGTGTGTGCTGGCATACTCTCTCTCTGTCTCTCCAAAGGGCCTTGTGGGGGAACTGTCTTCAAATAGAGCATCCCCTGTGTGTGTGGTGTGTCGGTACGTGTGTGTCGACATGTCTGAGGTAAAAGGCTCCCCTAAGGAGGAGATAGAGCAAATATGTGTGTGTGAGGGTGTCTCCGTCGACAACGCAGACACCTGTTGGATATGTGTAATTAAGTGCTAAGGTGAATTTATTGCACAAAAGATTAGAGAACAGACAGGAAATCTACCCATGTCTGTCACTCTGTCGCAGAGACCTTCATTGTCTCTCAATGCTCACTATCCAAAATAATAAACAAATGCAAAGTTACAGCCAAAATGGCAGAAAAGTATTCAATATATGATTATTGTAATAAAAGATGATTTGCATATCACTGATGACTCATCTGTCCCTGACACAAGGGTACACATGTTTAAGGGGAAGAAAGCTGAGGTAAATTTCCCTCCTCTCATGAGGAAAAAGAGCGGGAATCTCCAGACTAGAGACTGCAGTTTCCCACAAAGAATTCTCAGGCAGTATCCTTTCCCCACTAGGGCCAGGATACGATGGGAATCTTCCCCTAGGGTGTCACGTTTGCCCAAAAGGTAACCTGTCGTAACAGCTGTTCTCAGGGATCCTGCAGATAGCGTGCAACTCAGACCGGCAATTGTGTCGGCATGGGTTTATAGCGCTGGGGCAGCGTGGACAGGTACCTTATCAGCAGAAATTGAGACCCTAGTATGTAGATATATATAGATATATGTATATATAGATATATATATATATATATTAATGCTGTCTTAAGTGATTTATATATATATATATATATCTCAAATGGACTCCGGCACTCCAGTCCTCCCCCTCAGGGTGTACCTCGCTCCGGTGCCCTCCCCAGGGATCCTCTCCCTGACATGTACCAACAATCAAAATCAGAGGCGGCACTCTGAGTCTTTGAAAGCAGTGAAAAAGCTGTATTAGTGAGGTCAACGTTTCGGGGAACACCTCCCCGTCTTATATATATATAAAACATGCCCAAAGAGACATGAGTATACTGGGTCCTAGAGACAAAGCTATGTCGGTTTCTGCTTGACGTGTCCTGTAGAATATGCAATGGACAGATGATGCCGACTTAAGAGGCATATGGAAGGCTGAGGATAGTGTGGAGAAGGGTTCTCGGACCTGGTCTCCACAGCTATAGCTGGTAATTCTGTTGTTTTGCCTTATATTCCTGCACAGCCTAGGAAAGCACGACATTATCAAATGCAGCCTTTCGAACAAAGAAACAAGAAAGTCCGAGGTGCGTCCTTTCTTGCCAGAGGCGGGGGCAGAGGAAAGAAGCTGCACAACACAGCTAGGTCCCAGGAACAGAAGTCCTCCCCGGCCTCTACAATAATCCACCGCATGTTGCTGGGGCTCCACAAGGCGGAGCTAGGCCCGGTGGGGGCACGCCTGCGTAAGTTCAGCCACACGTGGGTTCACTCCCTGTTAGATCCCTGGGCAATAGATATTGTGCAGGGATGCAAGCTGGACTTTGAGAAGATGCCACCTCACCGACGGCCCTGCCGGCTTCCCCCCCACTAGAGGGAAACAGTGTTAACTGCAATTCACAAATTGTATCTTCAGCAGGTGGTGGTCAAGATTCCCCTCCTACAACCATGTTTGTAGTACCGAAACCGGACGGTTCGGTCAGACCCATATTGAATTTAAAATCCCTGAACATATACCTGAAAAGGTTCAAGTTCAAGATGGAATCGCTTAGAGCGGTCATCGCAAGCCTGGAAGGGGGGGATTTTATGGTGTCTCTGGACATAAAGGATGCATACCTTCATGTCCCCATTTATCCACCTCATCAGGCGTACCTCAGATTTGTGGTACAGGATTGTCATTACCCATTCCAGACGTTGCCGTTTGATCTGTTCACGGCACCGAGAATATTTATCAAGGTAATGGCAGAAATGATGGGCTTCTGCGAAAGCAAGGAGTCACAATTATCCCATACTGGGACGATCTCCTCATAAAGGCGAGGTTCAGAGAGCAGTTGCTGATCAGCGTAACACACTCTCGGGAAGTGTTGCAACAGCACGGCTGGATTCTGAATATTCCAAGGTCGCAGCTGATTCCTACGACGCGTCTGCCCTTCCTGGGCATGATTCTGGACACAGACCAGAAGAAGGTTTTTCTCCCGGCGGAGAAGGCTCAGGAGCTCGTGACTCTGGTCAGAGGCCTCTTAAAACTAAAACAGGTGTCGGTGCATCAATGCACGCGAGTCCTGGGAAAGATGTGGCGTCTTACGAAGCCATTCCCTTCGGCAGGTTCCATGCGAGGAACTTGCAGTGGGACCCGTTGGACAAGTGGTCCGGATCGCATCTTCAGATGCATCGGCTGATCACCCTATCCCCCAGGGCCAGGGTGTCTCTTCTGTGGTGGCTGCAGAGTGCTCACCTTCTCGAGGGCCGCAGGTTCGTCATACAGGACTGGGTCCTGGTAACCACGGATGCAAGCCTCCGAGGATGGGGGGCAGTCACTCAGGGAAGAAACTTCCAAGGGCTGTGGTCAATTCAGGAAACTTGTCTGCACATCAATATCCTGGAACTAAGGGCCATATACAATGCCCTGAGTCAAGCGGAGCATCTGCTTCGCAACCAACCGTTGCTGATTCAGTCAGACAACATCACCGCAGTGGCTCATGTAAACCGCCAGGGCGGCACAAGAAGCAGGGTGGCTATGGCAGAAGCCACCAGAATTCTTCGCTGGGCGGAGAATCACGTGCAAGCACTGTCAGCAGTGTTCATTCCGGGAGTGGACAATTGGGAAGCAGACTTCCTCAGCAGACACGACCTCCACCCGGGAGAGTGGGGACTTCATCAAGAAGTCTTCACACAGATTACAAATCGATGGGAACTGCCACAGGTGGACATGATGGCATCCCGCCTCAACAAAAAGCTACAAATGTATTGCGCCAGGTCAAGAGACCCTCAGGCGATAGCTGTGGACGCACTAGTGACACCGTGGGTGTTCCAGTCGGTTTAGGTGTTTCCTCCTCTTCCTCTCATACCCAAGGTGCTGAGAATCGTAAGAAAAAGAGGAGTGAGAACAATACTCATTGTTCTGGATTGGCCAAGAAGGACTTGGTATCCGGAACTACAAGAAATGTTCACAGAGGATCCATGGCCTCTGCCTCTCAGACAGGATCTGTTGCAACAGGGGCCCTGTCTGTTCCAAGACTTACCGCGGCTGCGTTTGACGGCATGGCGGTTCAACGCCGGATCCTAACAGAAAAAGGCATTCCGGATGAGGTTATTCCTACGCTAATAAAGGCTAGGAAGGACGTGACGGCTAAGCATTATCACCGTATATGGCGCAAATATGTTGCTTGGTGTGAGGCCAGGAATGCCCCTACAGAGGAATTCCAGCTGGGCCGTTTCCTTCACTTCCTACAGTCGGGTGTGACTTTGGGTTTAAAATTGGGTTCCATTAAGGTCCAGATTTCAGCCCTATCCATTTTCTTTCAAAAGGAACTGGCTTCTCTTCCTGAAGTTCAGACGTTTGTAAAGGGAGTGCTGCATATTCAGCCACTTTTGTGCCACCAGTGGCACCTTGGGATCTTGACGTGGTGTTGAGTTTCCTGAAATCACACTGGTTTGAGCCACTTAAAACCGTGGAGTTAAAATATCTCACGTGGAAGGTGGTCATGCTATTGGCCTTAGCTCCGGCTAGGCGTGTGTCAGATTTGGCGGCTTTGTCATGTAAAAGCCCCTATCTTGGTTTTCCATATGGACAGGGCAAAATTACGGACTCGTCCGCAATTTCTGCCAAAGGTGGTATCATCCTTTCATTTGAACCAACCTATTGTGGTGCCTGCGGCTACTCGTGACTTGGAGGATTCCAAGTTACTAGATGTAGTCAGGGTTTTGAAGATTTATGTAGCCAGAACGGCTGGAGTCAGGAAAACTGACTCGCTGTTTATCCTGTATGCATCAACAAGCTGGGTGCTCCTGCTTCAAAACAAACTATTGCTCGCTGGATCTGTAACACAATTCAGCAGGCTCATTCTGCGGCTGGATTGCCGCATCCTAAATCAGTGAAAGCCCACTCCACAAGGAAGGTGGGATCTTCTTGGGCGGCTGCCCGAGGGGTCTCGGCATTACAGCTTTGCCGAGCAGCTACTTGGTCGGGTTCAAACACTTTTGCAAAATTATACAAGTTTGATACCCTGGCTGAGGAGGACCTTGTGTTTGCCCATTCGGTGCTGCAGAGTCATCCGCACTCTCCCGCCCGTTTGGGAGCTTTGGTATAATCTCCATGGTCCTTACAGAGTCCCCAGCATCCACTAGGACGTTAGAGAAAATAAGATTTTACTCACCGGTAAATCTATTGCTCGTAGTTCGTAGTGGATGCTGGGCGCCCGTCCCAAGTGCGGACTTCTTCTGCAATGCTTGTATATAGTTATTGCTTACATAAGGGTTATGTTATAGTTGCATTAGGGTTGATCTGATGCTCTGTTGTTGTTCATACTGCTAACTGGGTAAGTTATCACAAGTTATACGGTGTGATTGGTATGGCTGGTATGAGTTTTACCCTGGATTCCAAAATCCTTTCCTTGTAATGTCAGCTCTTCCGGGCACAGTTTCCTTAACTGAGGTCTGGAGGAGGGGCATAGAGGGAGGAGCCAGTGCACACCAGTAGTCCTAATTCTTTCTTAGAGTGCCCATGTCTCCTGCGGAGCCCGTCTATTCCCCATGGTCCTTACGGAGTCCCCAGCATCCACTACGGACTACGAGAAATAGATTTACCGGTGAGTAAAATCTTATTTCTCTAACGTCCTAAGTGGATGCTGGGACTCCGTAAGGACCATGGGGATTAGCGGCTCCGCAGGAGACTGGGCACAACTATAAAGAAAGCTTTTAGACTACTGGTGTGCACTGGCTCCTCCCACTAAGACCCTCCTCCAGACTTCAGTTAGATTCTTGTGCCCGGCTGAGCTGGATGCACACTAGGGGCTCTCCTGAGCACCTAGAAAGAAAGTATATTAAGGTTTTTTATTTTACAGTGAGATCTGCTGGCAACAGACTCACTGCAGCGAGGGACTAAGGGGAGAAGAAGCGAACCTACCTAACAGGTGGTAGTTTGGGCTTCTTAGGCTACTGGACACCATTAGCTCCAGAGGGATCGACCGCAGGACCCGACCTTGGTGTTCGTTCCCGGAGCCGCGCCGCCGTCCCCCTTACAGAGCCAGAAGCAACGAAGAGGTCCGGAAAATCGGCGGCAGAAGACTTCGGTCTTCACCAAGGTAGCGCACAGCACTGCAGCTGTGCGCCATTGCTCCTCATGTACACCTCACACTCTGCTCACTGATGGGTGCAGGGCGCTGGGGGGGGCGCCCTGAGGGCAATATATGACACCTTGGCTGGCAAATCTACATCATATATAGTCCTAGAGGCTATATAGATGTAAAATTACCCCTGCCAGTATTCCAGAAAAAGCGGGAGAAAGTCAGCCGAAAAAGGGGCGGGGCTTCTCCCTTAGCACACTGGCGCCATTTTTCCCTCACAGTTCCGCTGGAAGGAAGCTCCCTGGCTCTCCCCTGCAGTCTGAACAAAAAAGAGAGGGGGGGGGGGGGGGCACTAAATTTAGGCGCAGTATAGATAATATATATATGATATATATATAAAAAAGCAGCTATAAGGGAAAACACTCATTTATAGTGGGATCCCTGTGTTATATAGCGCTCTGGTGTGTGCTGGCATACTCTCTCTCTGTCTCCCCAAAGGGCTTTGTGGGGTCCTGTCCTCTGTCAGAGCATTCCCTGTGTGTTTGCGGTGTGTCGGTACGGCTGTGTCGACATGTTTGATGAGGAGGCTTATGTGGAGGCGGAGCAAATGCCTGTAAACGTGATGTCACCCCCTGCGGGGTCGACACCTGAGTGGATGGTGCTGTGGAAGGACTTACGCGACAGTGTCGACTCCTTGCATAAAAGGTTTGACGACATACCTATTGTGGGACAGCCGGCTTCTCAGCCTGTCCCTGCCCAGGCGTCTCAAAAGCCATCAGGGGCTCTAAAACGCCCGCTACCTCAGATGGCAGACACAGATGTCGACACGGATACTGACTCCAGTGTCGACGACGATGAGACTAATGTAACTTCCAGTAGGGCCACACGTTACATGATTGAGGCAATGAAAAATGTGTTGCACATTTCTGATGTTACCCCCGGTACCACAAAAAAGGGTATTATGTTTGGAGAGAAAAAACTACCAGTAGCTTTTCCTCCATCTGAAGAGTTAAATGAAGTGTGTGAAGAAGCGTGGGCTTCCCCTGATAAAAAGATGGTAATTTCTAAGAGGTTACTAATGGCGTACCCTTTCCCGCCAGAGGATAGGTCACGCTGGGAAACATCCCCTAGGGTGGATAAAGCGCTCACACGCTTGTCAAAGAAGGTGGCACTACCGTCTCCGGATACGGCCGCCCTGAAGGAATCTGCTGATAGAAAGCAGGAGGCTATCCTGAAATCTATATATACACACACAGGTGTTATACTGAGACCGGCTATTGCTTCAGCCTGGATGTGCAGTGCTGCTGCTGCGTGGTCAGATTCCCTGTCAGAAAATATAGATACCCTAGACAGGGACACTATATTGCTAAACGTAGAGCATATAAAAGACGCACTTTTATACATGAGGGATGCACAGAGGGATATTTGCCGGCTGGCATCCAAAATTAGTGCAATGTCCATTTCTGCCAGGAGAGGGTTATGGACTCGGCAGTGGACAGGAGATGCAGATTCCAAACGACACATGGAAGTTCTGCCTTATAAGGGTGAGGAGTTGTTCGGGGATGGTCTCTCGGACCTCGTTTCCACAGCAACAGCTGGGAAGTCTACATTTTTACCCCATGTTCCCTCACAACCAAAGAAAGCACCGTATTATCAGGTACAGTCCTTTCGGCCCAATAGGGGCAAGCGGGTTAAAGGCGCGTCCTTTCTGCCCAGAGGCAGAGGTAGGGGAAAGAAGCTGCAGCATACAGCCAGTTCCCAGGAGCAAAAGTCCTCCCCCGCTTCCTCTAAGTCCACAGCATAACGCTGGGGCTTCACAGGCGGAGCCAGGTACGGTGGGGGCCCGTCTCAAATATTTCAGCAATCAGTGGGCTCGCTCACGGGTGGATCCCTGGATCCTTCAAGTAGTATCTCAGGGGTACAAGCTGGAATTCGAGACGTCTCCCCCCCGCCGTTTCCTCAAATCTGCCTTGCCAACCACTCCCTCAGGCAGGGAGGCAGTGTTACAGACAATTCACAAGCTGTATTCACAACAAGTGATAGTAAAGGTGCCCCTACTTCAACAAGGAAGGGGTTACTATTCCACAATGTTTGTGGTACCGAAACCGGACGGTTCGGTGAGACCCATTTTAAATTTGAAATCCTTGAACACATATATAAAAAAATTCAAGTTCAAGATGGAATCGCTCAGGGCGGTTATTGCAAGCCTGGACGAGGGGGATTACATGGTATCACTGGACATCAAGGATGCTTACCTGCATGTCCCCATTTACCATCCTCACCAGGAGTACCTCAGATTTGTGGTACAGGATTGTCATTACCAATTCCAGACGTTGCCGTTCGGTCTATCCACGGCTCCGAGGGTCTTTACCAAGGTAATGGCCGAAATGATGATGGGGGTCATTCCGAGTTGTTCGCTCGTTATTTTTTTCTCGCAACGGAGCGATTAGTCGCTAATGCGCATGCGCAATGTCCGCAGTGCGACTGCGCCAAGTAAATTTGCTATGCAGTTAGGTATTTTACTCACGGCATTACGAGGTTTTTTCTTCGTTCTGGTGATCGTAATGTGATTGACAGGAAGTGGGTGTTTCTGGGCGGAAACAGGCCGTTTTATGGGTGTGTGCGAAAAAACGCTACCGTTTCTGGGAAAAACGCGGGAGTGGCTGGAGAAACGGAGGAGTGTCTGGCCGAACGCTGGGTGTGTTTGTGACGTCAAACCAGGAACGACAAGCACTGAACTGATCGCAGATGCCGAGTAAGTGTGGAGCTACTCAGAATCTGCTAAGAAGTGTCAATTCGCAATTTTGCTAATCTTTCGTTCGCAATTTTGATAAGCTAAGATTCACTCCCAGTAGGCGGCGGCTTAGCGTGTGCAAAGCTGCTAAAAGCAGCTTGCGAGCGAACAACTCGGAATGAGGGCCGATACTCCTTCGAAAGAAGGGAGTTTTAATTATCCCGTACTTGGACGATCTCCCGATAAAGGCGAGGTCCAGAGAGCAGTTGTTGGTCGGGGTAGCACTATCTCGGGAAGTGCTACAACAGCACGGCTGGATTCTAAACATTCCAAAGTCACAGCTGGTCCCTACGACACGTCTACTGTTCCTAGGGATGGTTCTGGACACAGAACAGAAAAAAGTGTTTCTCCCGGAGGAGAAGGCCAAGGAGCTGTCATCTCTAGTCAGAGGCCTCCTAAAACCAAAACAGGTGTCTGTGCATCACTGCACGCGGATCCTGGGAAAAATGGTAGCTTCCTACGAAGCGATTCCATTCGGCAGGTTTCATGCAAGAACCTTTCAGTGGGACCTGTTGGACAAGTGGTCCGGATCGCATCTTCAGGTGCATCGTCTGATAACCCTGTCTCCGAGGACAAGGGTGTCTCTGCTGTGGTGGCTGCAGAGTGCTCATCTTCAAGAGGGCCGCAGATTCGGCATACAGGACTGGGTCCTGGTGACCACGGATGCCAGCCTTCGAGGCTGGGGAGCAGTCACACAGGGAAGAAACTTCCAAGGACTATGGTCAAGTCAGGAGACTTCCCTGCACATAAATATTCTGGAACTGAGGGCCATTTACAATGCCCTAAGTCAGGCAAAACCCCTGCTTCAAAACCAGCCGGTACTGATCCAGTCAGACATCATCACGGCGGTCGCCCATGTAAATCGACAGGGCGGCACGAGAAGCAGGACGGCAGTGGCAGAAGCCACAAGGATTCTCCGATGGGCGGAAAATCACGTGTTAGCACTGTCAGCAGTGTTCATTCCGGGAGTGGACAACTGGGAAGCAGACTTCCTCAGCAGGCACGACCTCCACCCGGGAGAGTGGGGACTTCATCCAGAAGTCTTTCGAATGATTGTAAACCATTGGAAAAGGCCACAGGTGGACATGATGGCGTCCCGCCTAAACAAAAAGCTAGAAAAATATTGCGCCAGGTCGAGAGACCCGCAGGCGATAGCTGTGGACGCTCTAGTGACACCGTGGGTGTACCGATCGGTTTATGTGTTCCCTCCTCTTCCTCTCATACCAAAGGTACTGAGGATAATAAGGAGAAGAGGAGTAAGAACTATACTCATTGTTCCGGATTGGCCAAGAAGAACTTGGTACCCGGAACTTCAAAAAATGATGTCAGAGGACCCATGGCCTCTACCACTCAGACAGGACCTGCTGCAGCAGGGGCCCTGTCTGCTCCAAGACTTACCGCGGCTGCGTTTGACGGCATGGCGGTTGAACACCGGATCCTGAAGGAAAAGGGCATTCCGGAGGAAGTCATTCCTACGCTGATTAAAGCTAGGAAAGAAGTAACCGCAAACCATTATCACCGCATATGGCGAAAATATGTGGCGTGGTGTGAGGCCAGGAAGGCCTTAACGGAGGAATTTCAGCTGGGCCGTTTCCTGCACTTTCTACAGTCAGGGGTGACTATGGACCTTAAATTGGGTTCCATTAAGGTCCAGATTTCGGCTCTATCGATTTTCTTCCAGAGAGAACTGGCTTCACTACCTGAAGTTCAGACTTTTGTTAAGGGAGTGCTTCATATTCAGCCCCCTTTTGTGCCTCCAGTGGCACCTTGGGATCTCAACGTGGTGTTGGATTTCCTAAAGTCACATTGGTTTGAGCCACTGAAAACCGTGGATTTGAAATATCTCACGTGGAAAGTGGTCATGTTGTTGGCCTTGGCTTCGGCCAGGCGTGTGTCAGAATTGGCGGCTTTGGCATGTAAAAGCCCTTATCTGATTTTCCATATGGATAGGGCAGAATTGAGGACTCGTCCCCAGTTTCTCCCCAAAGTGGTATCAGCTTTTCATCTGAACCAACCTATCGTGGTGCCTGCGGCTACAAATGACTTGGAGGCTTCCAAGTTGTTGGATGTAGTCAGGGCCCTGAAAATCTATGTTTCCAGGACAGCTGGAGTCAGGAAGACTGACTCGCTCTTTATCCTGTATGCGCCCAACAAGTTGGGTGCACCTGCTTCAAAGCAGACTATTGCTCGCTGGATCTGTAGTACGATTCAGCTTGCACATTCTGCGGCTGGACTGTCGCATCCTAAATTAGTAAAAGCCCATTCCACGAGGAAGGTGGGCTCTTCTTGGGCGGCTGCCCGAGGGGTCTCGGCTCTTCAACTTTGCCGAGCAGCTACTTGGTCGGGGTCAAAATTCTATAAGTTTGACACCCTGGCTGAGGAGGACCTAGAGTTTGCCCATTCGGTGCTGCAGAGTCATCCGCACTCTCCCGCCCGTTTGGGAGCTTTGGTATAATCCCCATGGTCCTTACGGAGTCCCAGCATCCACTTAGGACGTTAGAGAAAATAAGAATTTACTCACCGGTAATTCTATTTCTCATAGTCCGTAGTGGATGCTGGGCGCCCATCCCAAGTGCGGATTGTCTGCAATACTTGTATATAGTTATTGCTTAACTAAAGGGTTCTTGTTGAGCCATCTGTTGAGAGGCTCAGTTGTTGTCATACTGTTAACTGGGTATTGTATCACGAGTTATACGGTGTGATTGGTGTGGCTGGTATGAGTCTTACCCGGGATTCAAAATCCTCCCTTATTGTGTCAGCTCTTCCGGGCACAGTATCCTAACTGAAGTCTGGAGGAGGGTCTTAGTGGGAGGAGCCAGTGCACACCAGTAGTCTAAAAGCTTTCTTTATAGTTGTGCCCAGTCTCCTGCGGAGCCGCTAATCCCCATGGTCCTTACGGAGTCCCAGCATCCACTACGGACTATGAGAAATAGAATTACCGGTGAGTAAATTCTTATTTTTTTGTCACTGTCCATTTATCACCCCACTATATATAAAAATATTTCTATTGATATTTCACCTAAGTGATTGCCAGAACTCTTATTGCCCTGATTTTGTGTCCCCACCCCCTCATCACATTGGCATACTTTTCTCTTTTTCCGTTTTATTTGCTTTATAATAGTACACAGTGTTATATTTTAATTATTTCTTCACTTCAATTTCATTTGCACTAGAGTGTCATGCCATTGAGGTCATCCACTGTCTGTGATATATGGTGGAATCTTTTCACAATATATATCAATTATAGAATTGTATGTTAAAGGTTATTCTTATCCAACAATTATATAATATTACATTAGCCAATTAGTGCTTTCTGGACAATTTGGAATATGTTTTGTACTGTATGTCAATTTGTCCATATGTAAGTCAAATAAAAATATCAAGCAATATGCGCAAATGTTTATTTCTCATACGTCCTAGAGGATGCTGGGGACGACATCAAGACCATGGGGTATAGACGGGACCTGCAGGAGACATGGGCACTCTACAGACTTTTCATTGGGTGTGAACTGGCTCCTCCCTCTATGCCCCTCCTCCAGACTTCAGTTTTAGAAATGTGCCCAGGTCGACTGGATGCACTCTGAGGAGCTCTACTGAGTTTCTCTGAAAAGACTAATGTTAGGTTTTTTATTTTCAGGGAGATCTGCTGGCATCAGACTCCCTGCTTCGTGGGACTGAGGGGGCAGAAGCAGAACCAACTTCTTCAGAGTTTCATGGCTCTGCTTCTGGCTGACAGGACACCATTAGCTCCTGAAGGGAACTGAACGCTAGCCGTGCCTAGATGCTCACTCCCACAGCACGCCGTCACCCCCTTCACAGAGCCAGAAGTCAAAAGACAGGTGAGTATAAGAAGAATGATCTTCTATCAAGTAAGTGACGGCTGAGGTGCGGCGTGGCTGGCGGGAGCGCAGCGCGCCATTGCTGCCCACACACACAGACACTGCAGGGGGGGGGGCGCCCTGGGCAGCAATACAAATACCTCAAACTGGCTTACAGTGGGCATAAGTTGCCGCTGGCACAGCCCTACCCCGCCAGTATAAATATTACAGTGTATATTTGAGTGTAAGGACGCGCCATTGCGGGGGCGGAGCTTCTTCCTCAGGCAGCCAGCACACTACTCAGCGCCATTTTCTCTCTCTCCTCAGGCTGCAGAGAACACGCTGGTCCTCTCCTCCACTTCTGACAAGTACAGGGTGCTATTAAGGGGGGCACAAAGTGATTGTGATGCATTTGATAGTGTATATTACTATTTAAAAAGCGTTGTTAGGCTGTGGACATACTGTGTTCACAGGAAATACTGGCACTGGGATTGTGAGCTGGCTGCTCCTATCCTGTGTCCCTCTGACAGATTTTACTGTAGGTCTGTCCCCAAAATAAGTCCCAGTGTGTCTGTTGGTGTGCTGTACACGTGTGAGGCATGTCTGAGGCAGGGAGTTCCTCCCCGGAGGAAACCATTTTAGGGACACAGAGTTGTAATGTGGTGGCGCGCTACAGGCACACCAAGAGCCTGCATGAGTAAAAGAGTTACATGACAGTATGCATCTGATTAACCGTAGATTAGATAAATCTGAATCTAAGGCTGCATGCTGGAGAAAATCTGTGGAAGATGTAATTTTTCAGGATGCTGTTATTCCTTATGCGGGCAGCCCCTCTGGGTCACATAAGAGACCATTTGCAAATGTTGTAAACACTGATACCGACACGGATTCCGACTCCTGTGTCGACGATAGTGAATCCAGAGAGATAGATCATAAATTGCCAAAAAATATACAATATATGATTGTGTCTATAAGGGACGTGTTGGAGGTTACAGAAACCACTCCTGTACCTCAGGAGAAGGCTTATTTGTGTAAAGAAAAGAAGTCCAAAGTCACGTTCCCCCCTTCACACGAACTAAATGCTCTGTTTGAAGGGGTGTGGGTGAATCCTGATAAAAGATTTCGTATTCCCAAAAGGATGAACATAGGTTACCCTTTCTCGGCTGAGGACAGGAAAAAGTGGGAGTCACCCCCAGTGTTAGACAGTGCACTTTCCATGTTGACAAAGAAAGTAATTCTTCCTGCTCCTGGCAAGGCTTCTCTTAAAGAGCCGGCAGACCGCAAAATGGAAACGACATTGAAATCCATTTATGTTACCAATGGTACACTGATTAGGCCCACTATTGCCTGCGCATGGGTGAGTTGCGCTATTGAAAAATGGTCAGAAAGCGTGTCATCAGAATTTGACACGATTGATAAAGATGAAATCTCCTTAAATTAGGGAATATCAAGGACGCTGCCGCCTACATGCTGGAAGCAATGAAGGATATTGGACTCTTGAGTTCACAGGCCGCTACCATGGCAGTATCGGCTAGGTGGGCGTTGTGGATTCGCCAGTGGAACGCGGATGCAGATTCCAAAAGAAACATGGAGGCTCTCCCATATAAAGGTGAGGCCTTACTTGGCGATGGCCTGGATGCGTTAGTCTCGGCGGCTACCGCAGGTAAGTCAACATTTTTGCCCTCTGCGCCTGCACCGGCAAAAAAGACCTATCACCCGCAAATGCAGTCCTTTCGGCCCAATAAATACAAAAAAGCGAGAGGTTCCCCCTCCTTTGCAGGAAGGGGAAGGGGAAAGAAGCCCTACTTCTGCCAAATCCCCAGCATGACGCTGGAGCTCCCTTGCGGGAGGCCGCTCGGGTGGGGGCACGTCTCAAACTCTTTAGCCAAGGTTGGATTCTGTCTGGCCTGGATCCCTGGGTGTTGCACATAGTATCCCAGGGAGTTTCAAGACGTGCCTCCATGCCGATTTTTCAAATCGACCTTGCCAGTTTCTCTGCCAGAAAGAGAAGCAGTAACAGCGGCAATCCAAAAATTATGTCAAGACCAGGTCATAATCCTGGTACCGTCGTCTCAACAAGGGAGGGGTTTTTATTCCAGCCTCTTTGTTGTACCGAAGCCGGACAGCTCGGTCAGACCGATCCTAAATCTAAAAGATCTGAATTGTTACCTAAAAAGGTTCAAGTTCAAGATGGAATCACTTTGGGCAGTGATTGCCAGTCTGGAGGAGGGGGACTATTTGGTGTCAGTGGACATAAAGAATGCTTACCTGCATGTTCCCATTTATCCTCCTCACCAGGCTTATCTGAAATTCGCGGTCCAGGATTGCCATTACCAATTCCAGACGTTGCCTTTCGGTCTCTCCACGGCGCCGAGGGTATTCACCAAGGTGATGGCGGTGATGATGGTCCTCCTTCGTCAGAAAGGAGTCAATATAATTCCTTATCTGGACGATCTCCTGATAAAGGCGAGATCCAGGGAGCAGTTGTTACAAAACATCACACTCTCCCTGTCAATACTCCAACAACACGGTTGGATCATAAATTACCTAAAACCACAGTTGGAACAGACGACAAGGTTGTCTTTCCTCGGGATGATTCTGGACACAGAAGTTCAGAGAGTTTTTCTTCCGCTGGAAAAGGCTCTGGAAATCCAGAAAATGGTAAAACAGATATTGAAACCATCAAGTGTGTCGATCCATCAGTGCATTCGGTTGTTGGGGAAGATGGTGGTGGCCTACGAGGCCATACAGTTTGACAGGTTCCATGCCAGAGTATTCCAGTGGGACCTGTTGGACAAGTGGTCGGGGTCACACCTACACATGCACAGAAAGATAATCCTGTCGTCAAGAACCAGGATTTCGCTCCTGTGGTGGTTGCACAGCTCTCACCTACTAGAGGGACGCAGGTTCGGGATTCAGGACTTGGTCCTGGTAACCACGGATGCAAGTCTCCGAGGCTGGGAAGCAGTCTCTCAGGGAGAAAACTTCCAGGGACGTTGGTCACATCAGGAAGCCTGCCTTCACATAAACGTTCTGGAACTAAGAGCCATTTACAACGGCCTTCAACAAGCGGTACATCTTCTTCAAGACCGTCCCGTGCAGATCCAGGCAGACAATGTAACAGCAGTCGCATACATAAACAGGCAGGGTGGAACGAAAAGCAGAGCGGCAGAGGCGACAAAAATCCTCCGCTGGCCAGAAAAACATCTACAAGCTCTGTCGGCAATATTCATTCCGGGAGTAGACAACTGGGAAGCAGACTTCCTCAGCAGACACGATCTCCATCTAGGAGAGTGGGGCCTCCACCAAGAAGTTTTCGCAGAGGTGACAAGTCTTTGGGGAGTTCCTCAAATAGACATGATGGAGTCTCGTCTCAACAAGAAGCTTCAGAGATACTGTTCCAGGTCGAGAGACCCTCAAGCAGTAGCAGTGGATGCACTGGTGACCCAGTGGGTGTTTCTGTCAGTGTATGTCTTCCCTCCACTTCTGCTGATCCCAAAAGTACTCCGGATCATAAGAAAAACAAGGGTTCGAGCAATCTTCATTGCCCCAGACTGGCCAAGGAGGACTTGGTACCCAGATCTTCAGCAGTTGCTCATAGAAGATCCTCAGCCTCTTCCTCCTCGAGAGGACCTGCTGTGCGTGTTCCAAGACTTACCGCGGCTACGTTTGACGGCATGGCTGTTGAGCGCCGTATCCTAGCCAGGAAGAGTATTCCCAAGGAAGTCATCCCCACCCTTATTCAGGCCAGAAAGGGAGTAACGTCGAAACATTACCACCGTAGTTGGAGAAAATATGTGTCTTGGTGTGAATCCAAGAAAGCTCCTACGGAAGAGTTTCATTTAGGACGTTTTCTCCATTTTTTGCAGGATGGTGTGGAGGCGGGCCTCCGATTAGGATCAATCAAGGTCCAGATTTCGGCCTTGTCTGTGTTCTTCCAAAAACAATTGGCCTCTCTTCCAGCGGTTCAGACCTTCGTGAAAGGGGTTCTGCACATCCAGCCTCCATTCGTGCCTCCAGTGGCACCATGGGACGTTAACGTGGTATTGCAGTTCCTTCAGTCGGATTGGTTTGAGCCTCTACAAAAGATAGAGTTGAAGTTTCTCACTTGGAAAGTGGTGATGCTTTTGGCATTGGCATCCACGCGGCGGGTGTCTGAATTGGGGGCCTTGTCTCACAAGAGCCCTTACCTGATCTTCCATGAAGATAGGGCAGAGTTGAGAACTCGTCAACATTTTCTTTCGAAGGTGGTTTCATTTTTCCACATAAACCAACCTATTGTAGTGCCAGTAGTTACTGACACATTCACTGATTCAAAATCTCTAGATGTGGTTAGAGCTTTGAAAATCTATGTTGCTAGAACGGCTCTTATACGGAAAACAGAGGCTCTGTTTGTCCTGTATGCTCACAACAAGATTGGCTGTCCTGCTTCCAAACAGACTATTGCACGTTGGATTAGGAATACGATTCAGCAAGCTCATACTACGGCTGGATTGCCGTTACCGATGTCGGTAAAGGCCCACTCCACTAGGAAGGTGGGCTCATCCTGGGCGGCTGCCCGGGGGCTCTCGGCATTACAACTTTGCCGAGCAGCTATTTGGTCAGGGTCAAACACATTTGCTAAGTTCTACAAGTTTAACACCTTGGACGATGAGGACCTAAAGTTTGGTCAATCGGTGCTGCAGAGTCATCTGCACTCTCCCGCCAATACTGGAGCTTTGGTATAGACCTCATGGTCTTGATGTCGTCCCCAGCATCCTCTAGGACGTATGAGAAAATAGGATTTTGTCACCTACCGGTAAATCCTTTTCTCCTAGTTCGTAGAGGATGCTGTGCGCCTGTCCCAGTGCGTATTTTACCTACAGTTTAGTTATTACAGTTACACAAGTTGTGTTATCTTAGTTTCAGCATGTTGCTGCAATTGGTTCATGCCTGTTGGCGTGTGTTATGTTGAATGCCATGTGTGCGGCATGGTTGAGGGTGTGAGTTGGTAAATGTCTCACCACTAGTTAAGTAATTCCTTTCCTCGAAATGTCAGTCTCCCTGGGCACAGTTTCTACAAGTGAAGTCTGGAGGAGGGGCATAGAGGGAGGAGCCAGTTCACACCCAATGAAAAGTCCTTAGAGTGCCCATGTCTCCTGCGGATCCTGTCTATACCCCATGGTCTTGATGTCGTCCCCAGCATCCTCTACGGACTAGGAGAAAAGGATTTACCGGTAGGTATCAAAATCCTATTATTTGGAGAAGGATGTCAGACAAATATTGGAGTTTACTCCTATTTCTGTTACAGAAAGGCTTTTCAGGTTGTAAAAGTGTATATTAAGCAGGTGTAGAGTAAATAAATGAAAGCTACAGATTGTCGACACGTGCTTCGATGAATCTATCCTACCTCAAAACAAGTATTTAAGTGGAATCCTACAGGGCCTGACTCAGAGATGGATGCAAATGCCGTCTTTACTGTGATCGTGCACACAGCAGATCTGCAAATATTTGCAAATGGCGCTGCCATGTACTGTAGAGACACTCACTGACATCATCTCTGATCTGCCACTTGCGTACAAAGACCCACCATCGGTCCCATATCAGTCACATTATCGATCATCTGAGCAACCCTAGTGAGCCACTGGAACCTTTACAACTGTGCATGATTCCATAGTTGTAGACTCAGACACGTCCAGAAAATGGTTGCGATACCCCTTCGCTACGTTTTTGTAGCCATTCCGTTACCTCCTTCAAATGCTCTCTACCTGTCACTCACTTTGTGAATAAGTCTTCACTGCATCCGCCTTCCCTAAGCAATTGCCTTGGGTGCCGTGACATATCTATAATGGGTCCAGGGTCACCCACACTGCACACCCTGCACCCATTTCTCCAATGCTCACCTACGTGCAGTGCTCCAGCACTGCACAAATCACTGGGAATATATTGCAGCGGCCATTTCTCCCTAACAAATGCCTCTGCACCATTTTCCCAGACACTTGTTTGCGCAGTAGACTCTGGCACAGCACCAGAGTCTACTAGTGCTCAGTCACTAATGCGCTGACAGTGCTGGCTGGAGAGGAGGGATCCTGGACAGACACTGTAGACAGGCCTCTTTCACTCTTAATACAGTAAGTATTAGTAAATGCGGACTTTAGACTCTGAAATACAAAATTGACCAGACATCGACCACATATCGACCCAGATTGATTTTTAGTAAATATTCCCCTAAATCCCACATTTACGAACAGATGATTTTAGACAATTTTTTTTAAACAATGTCAAAAATCATCTGTTGGTAAATGATCTCTTAAGACAGCAGATACATGTCTCTATGGGGGTTATTTATCAAAGCATGGAAAGAGATGAGGTGAAGAGATATAGGTGGTCATTCCGAGTTGTTAGCTCGCTGACGATTTTCGCAGTGCAGCGATCAAGTGCAAAAATGGCAAAAATGCGTAGATTTACACAAGCTCGAGCTACGTTTTTTCATCGCTCCAGTGATCGTAGTGTGATTGACAGGAAGTGGGTGTTTCTGGGCGGAAACTGGCCGTTTTCCTGGAGTGTGCTAAAAAACGCAGGCGTGCCAGGTAAAAACGCAGGAGTGGCTGCAGAAACGGGGGAGTGGCTGGCCGAACGCAGGGCGTGTTTGTGACTTCAAACCAGGAACTTAACGGACTGAGGTGATCGCAGTCTAGGAGTAGGTCTGGAGCTACTCAGAAACTGCAAGGAAATATTTAGTAGCAGTTCTGCCAATCTTTCGGTCGTTATTCTGCTAAGCTAAGATACACTCCCAGAGGGCGGCGGCCTAGCGTTTGCAATGCTGCTAAAAGCAGCTAGCGAGCGAACAACTCGGAATGAGGGCCATAAAGCGCTAACCAGTCAGCTTCCAACTCTCATTGCACAGTGTAACTCTGTTTTGAAAAATGATCGTTAGTGCTTTTCTCTGACGTCCTAGTGGATGCTGGGAACTCCGTAAGGACCATGGGGAATAGCGGCTCCGCAGGAGACTGGGCACAAAAGTAAAGCTTTAGGACTACCTGGTGTGCACTGGCTCCTCCCCCTATGACCCTCCTCCAAGCCTCAGTTAGATTTTTGTGCCCGACCGAGAAGGGTGCACACTAGGGGCTCTCCTGAGCTCTTAGTGAAAGTTTAGTTTTAGGTTTTTTATTTTCAGTGAGACCTGCTGGCAACAGGCTCACTGCATCGAGGGACTAAGGGGAGAAGAAGCGAACTCACCTGCGTGCAGAGTGGATTGGGCTTCTTAGGCTACTGGACACCATTAGCTCCAGAGGGACCGAACACAGGCCCAGCCTCGGAGTCCGGTCCCAGAGCCGCGCCGCCGGCCCCCTTACAGAGCCAGAAGCAAGAAGAGGTCCGGAAAATCGGCGGCAGAAGACATCCTGTCTTCACCAAGGTAGCGCACAGCACTGCAGCTGTGCGCCATTGCTCCTCAGCACACTTCACACTCCGGTCACTGAGGGTGCAGGGCGCTAGGGGGGGGCGCCCTGAGCAGCAATAGAAACACCTTGGCTGGCGAAAATACATCACATATAGCCCCCAGGGCTATATGGATGAATTTTAACCCCTGCCAGATTCCACATAAAAGCGGGAGAAAAGGCCGCCGAGAAGGGGGCGGAGCCTATCTCCTCAGCACACAGGCGCCATTTTCCTTCACAGCTCCGCTGAAAGGACGTCTCCCTGACTCTCCCCTGCAGTCCTGCACTACAGAAACAGGGTAAAAAAGAGAGGGGGGCACTAATTGGCGTAATAATTACAAATAGCAGCTATAAGGGGGAAAAACACTTATTTAAGGTTATCCCTGTATATATATAGCGCTCTGGTGTGTGCTGGCATACTCTCCCTCTGTCTCCCCAAAGGGCTAGTGGGGTCCTGTCCTCTGTCAGAGCATTCCCTGTGTGTGTGCTGTGTGTCGGTACGTTGTGTCGACATGTATGAGGAGGAAAATGATGTGGAGGCGGGGCAATTGCCTATAATAGAGATGTCACCCCCTAGGGAGTCGACACCTGAGTGGATGATCTTATGGAAGGAATTACGTGACAGTGTCAGCTCTTTGCAAAAAACAGTTGACGACATAAGACAGCCGGCTACTCAGCTTGTGCCTGTCCAGGCGTCTCAAAAGCCATCAGGGGCTCTAAAACGCCCGTTACCTCAGATGGTAGATACAGACGTCGACACGGATACTGACTCCAGTGTCGACGGGGAAGAGACAAACGTGACTTCCAGTAGGGCCACACGTTACATGATTGAGGCAATGAAAAATGTTTTACATATTTCTGATAATACTAATACCACTAAAAAGGGTATTATGTTCGGTGAGAAAAAACTACCTGTAGTTTTTCCTGAATCTGAGGAATTAAATGAGGTGTGTGATGAAGCGTGGGTTTCCCCCGATAAAAAACTGATAATTCCTAAAAAATTATTGGCATTATATCCTTTCCCGCCAGAGATTAGGGCGCGTTGGGAAACACCCCCTAGGGTGGATAAAGCACTCACACGCTTATCAAAACAGGTGGCTCTACCCTCTCCTGAGACGGCCGCCCTTAAGGATCCTGCTGATAGAAAGCAGGAAGGTATCCTAAAATGTATTTACACACATACTGGTGTTATACTGCGACCGGCAATCGCCTCAGCCTGGATGTGCAGTGCTGGTTTGGCTTGGTCGGATTCCCTGACTGAAAATATTGATACCCTAGACAGGGACAGTATATTACTGACTATAGAGCATTTAAAAGATGCATTTCTATATATGCGTGATGCACAGCGGGATATTTGCCGACTGGCATCAAGAGTAAGTGCGCTGTCCATTTCTGCCAGAAGAGGGTTATGGACGCGACAGTGGTCAGGTGATGCGGATTCCAAACGGCATATGGAAGTATTGCCTTATAAAGGGGAGGAGTTATTTGGGGTAGGTCTGTCAGATCTGGTGGCCACGGCAACAGCTGGGAAATCCACATTTTTACCCCAGGTCGCCTCTCAACATAAGAAGACGCCGTATTATCAGGCGCAGTCCTTTCGTCCCCATAAGGGCAAGCGAGCGAAAGGCTCCTCATTTCTGCCCCGGGGCAGAGGAAGGGGAAAAAGGCTGCAACAGACAGCAAATCCCCAAGAACAGAAGCCCTCTCCCGCTTCTGCCAAGTCCTCAGCATGACGCTGGGGCTTTACAAGCGGACTTAGGCACGGTGGGGGCACGTCTCAAGAATTTCAGCGCGCAGTGGGCTCACTCGCAGGTAGACCCCTGGGTCCTTCAGGTGGTATCTCAGGGGTACAAATTGGAATTCGAGACACCTCCCCCTCGCCGGTTCCTAAAGTCTGCTTTACCGGCGTCTCCCTCCGACAGGGAGGCGGTATTGGAGGCCATTCACAAGCTGTATTCTCAGCAGGTGATAATCAAGGTACCCCTCCTGCAACAGGGCAAGGGGTATTATTCAACGCTGTTTGTGGTACCGAAGCCGGACGGCTCGGTGAGACCTATTTTAAATCTGAAATCTTTGAACACTTACATACAAAGGTTCAAGTTCAAGATGGAGTCACTCAGAGCAGTGATCGCGAACCTGGAAGAAGGGGACTATATGGTGTCTCTGGACATCAAGGATGCTTACCTCCATGTCCCAATTTACCCTTCTCACCAAGGGTACCTCAGGTTTGTGGTACAGAACTGTCACTATCAGTTTCAGACGCTGCCGTTTGGATTGTCCACGGCACCCCGGGTTTTTACCGAGGTAATGGCCGAAATGATGATACTTCTTCGAAGAGAAGGCGTCTTAATTATCCCTTACTTGGACGATCTCCTGATAAGGGCAAGATCCAAGGAACGGTTAGTAGTCGGAGTAGCACTATCTCAAGTAGTGTTACGACAGCACGGGTGGATTCTAAATATCCCAAAATCACAGCTGATTCCGACGACACGTCTGCTGTTCCTAGGGATGATTCTGGACACAGTCCAGAAAAAGGTGTTTCTTCCGGAAGAAAAAGCTAGGGAGTTATCCGAGTTAGTCAGAAACCTCCTGAAACCAGACCGGGTGTCAGGAATCGACTCACCAAGCTGACATCTGTCCGCCGCTGCGGACTCCGTCCTGGGTCCCTGCGTTCATCTGTCATCCGCGTCTCTGCCATCAGACGCCATCCTGGGCCTGGGAGCGCTCCTGTGATAGCGGGCGTGTAGCACGCCGCGTTCCCGCTAGGCCGCGGCATGGGCGCCGCCATGACAGCCTCCAGCAGTCAGCATACGGCGGCCAATCCGGTGCTTGGCCGCACCCACTTTTCCTCACTCCACCAATGACTGTTTAACAAGGGGTATATATGAAGCTGCAGGATCAGTCTGCAGGCATCCTGAACTTTGTGTCACTCCTGCGACTCATGTGTAAGGATCTGGTTCCTGTTTCCTCCGTGTACCTGGATACCTACCTGCTGTTCCGTGTTCCTGGCTTTCTACCTGAGACTTTGTACTCCTGGTTACTTTTCACAGCTCCGTGGAACTTCAAGCCCCAGCAATACCTGCTTCCATCTACAGGCTTCACACTCATCACCATCTCTGTGTGCTTCAGCCTAGCAGTAGAGACTGACTCCAGGTGTGTTCCATCTCTCCACCTGTGATACAGCTTGCTTGCTGCCAGTGCTTCATCACCTGCACTGTGAGTCAGACTCCTGCCTCTGCTACCAGGTTTGCTATACAACACCATCTCTGCTGGTTCCATGTTTTAATCTGCTCTGGTTCCCATACCAGAATATTCTCTGCCAAATTATCACTCATCTGTTATCATCACTACCGGTTATTATTTCATCAGTCACCATTCATTCTGTTACCATAGACTTTCAGCTGCCACGCTGTACAATTGACATTTGCATTTCCTACTGTTATTTTCTGCTGCCGTTTTGTGAACCATCTGTTTAATAAATATCATTGCGCTCATGCGCAGAAACATAATTCAGCCTCCTCGTTTTCTCCCATCCACCTCCACTGACCCACTAGCGCCCCCTCCGGGGACACAGACAAAACCAAGTCTGACAGTAAGTTCAGGATCGATGGACTCGGATGGTGGACGGAGTGTGGGGTCAGAGGCCTTGCAAAATCTGGTCTCCCGTCTGGATGGTCAAGAGGCTGCGCAGCAGCAGATGTTCCAGTTCCTGCAAGGGATGTCCTCCCGGATAGATACACTACAGCAATCCCTGCCTAGTGTACACACTTCTACAGTTCCTGTTACTCCAGCACCTGCCAGTACTGTGAGTTCCTCTATGCCGGCTGCATCAGCTCCAGTGTCACGTCTGCACCTGCCCGTGCCAAGCAAGTATGATGGCAGCCCAAAGTTATGTCGCGGGTTTCTCAACCAATGTGAAATCCAGTTTGAATTGTTGTCACATAATTTCCCCACGTCAAGATCCAAGGTTGCCTACATCATCTCTCTACTTTCTGGATCTGCTTTGAGTTGGGTGTCTCCTCTGTGGGAACGTGCCGACCCTCTGATTAACAACTATACAGAATTCGTGTCAACCTTCAGACGGATCTTTGACGAGCCTGGTCGTGCAACATCAGCTTCTGCAGACCTAATCCAACTTCGTCAAGGTACCCGTAGTATGGGACAATATGTCATCCAGTTCCAGACGTTGGCCGCAGAGATTCAGTGGAACAATCAAGCCCTGGTAGCAGCTTTCTGGCATGGACTCTCTGATCGGATCAAGGACGAACTGGCAACCCGCGATCTTCCTGTACAATTGTCTGATTTAATTTCCCTGTGCATCAAGTTGGACTCTCGCATCCGCGAACGCAACAATGAACGTGCTCGGAGTGAGCCACGCAGATCAAGGATGATACCTTCCGTACAGTTCCAGTCTCCACCTTCTGATGAGCCTATGCAAATAAATAGGTCCCGCCTAACCCCTGAGGAGCGGTCAAGAAGACTTCGTGAGAGACTTTGTCTTTATTGTGCGGCTGCAGGTCACCAGATTAATTCCTGCACAGTGCGTTCGGGAAACGCCAGATCCTGACTTGTAAAGGAGGAGTCAAGTTGGGATCTTCTAGACAAGCTCCTTCTAATCAAGACCTTATCCTTCCTGTGACTTTAGAGACTTCAGTTGGGCTTCAGTCTGCATCAGCATTAGTGGACTGTGGAGCCGCAGGAAATTTCATCACCCAAGCTGCAGTAAATAAATTTTGCTTGCCTGTATGTGAACTTTCTTACCCAGTCTACATTACCGCCGTGGATGGTAGCCGAATCTCCAAGGGGAATATTTCTCACCAAACTGCACCAGTGGTTTTGGGAGTTGGGTTTCTACACTCAGAATTAATAAAGTTCTTAGTCATTCCTCAAGCCACCCAGGAGATCGTTTTGGGCATGCCCTGGCTCCAGCTACACAATCCACAGTTTGACTGGTCAACGTTACAACTTACTTCATGGGGTTCACATTGCCATCAGTCCTGTTTAGCCCAAGTTTGTCCAATCAAGTCTACTGAAGTAAAAACCCAGTCAAGTCTTCCTGCGGCTTATCAAGATTTCTCTGATGTCTTCAGTGAAAAGGCCGCGGATGTCCTGCCGCCCCATAGAGAATGGGATTGTCCCATCGATCTCCTTCCTGGCAAGAAGCCACCTAGGGGGCGTACCTACCCGTTATCTGTTCCTGAAACTGAAGCGATGAGCGACTACATCCGGGAAAATTTACAGAAGGGATTCATCCGTCCTTCATCATCACCCGCTGGTGCAGGCTTCTTCTTTGTTAAAAAGAAGGATGGAGGACTGCGTCCATGCATTGACTACCGGGGTCTCAATGACATTACCATTAAAAATAGTTATCCATTACCACTCATTACCGAATTATTTGACAGAGTTAAAGGAGCCCGCATCTTCACCAAGCTAGATCTCCGCGGTGCCTACAACCTCATCAGAATCCGGAGTGGTGACGAATGGAAGACAGCTTTTAACACTCGAGATGGTCATTACGAGTACCTGGTAATGCCATTCGGGTTGAGTAATGCCCCAGCAGTGTTCCAACACTTTGTGAACGAAATCTTCCGTGACGTTCTGTATAAATACCTCGTTGTTTATCTGGATGATATCCTCATCTTCTCCCAAGATCTTCCCTCTCATCGTCTACAAGTCCGTGAAGTCCTCCGACGTCTTCGTGAGAACCGGCTCTACGGTAAACTATCCAAGTGTACCTTTGAAGTTTCCTCTATACCCTTCCTGGGTTATATAATTTCCGGATCGGATCTCCAGATGGACCCGACAAAGTTGGAAGCCATTGCCAATTGGTCCATTCCAAATTCTCTCAAGTCTATTCAGCGGTTCCTGGGATTTGCCAACTACTATAGGAAATTTATTCGGGGATTCTCCACTATCATCGCTCCTATTACCAACTTAACTCGGAAAGGGGCAGACCATTCCAACTGGTCAGAAGAGGCTTTAGCGGCCTTCCAGAAGATCAAGCTGGCCTTTATGTCTGCTCCAGTTCTGTCCCAGCCAGATGTAAACAGACCGTTCGAGTTGGAGGTGGATGCCTCTACAGTTGGAGTTGGAGCTGTTCTCTCCCAGAAGGGAACCGATGGGAAAATCCACCCCTGTGGATTTTATTCTCGTAAATTCCTCCCTGCAGAAGCTAACTACTCCACTGGAGATCAAGAACTACTGGCGATTAAGCTGGCCCTCGAGGAATGGAGGTATCTCCTGGAAGGGGCCAAACATCCGTTCAACATCTACACGGATCATAAAAATCTGCTATATTTAAAGGCAGCCCAGTGCCTTAATCCTCGCCAGTCCAGGTGGGCTATGTTTTTCTCACGTTTTAACTTTAAGCTTCATTTCCGCCCAGGTTCGCAGAATGTTAAAGCTGACGCCTTATCCCGATCTATGGAATCCGAAGAGGAAACGCCTGACTCAGTTCCACATTCCATCCTGAGTCCAGTGGTATTTGCTGCATCTCAAGTCTCCCCAGCTCCTCCTCCTGGTAAGACTTTTGTTTCCCCAGAACTCCGTCCCAAGTTGCTGTCTTGGGCCCATCAATCCAAGTTCACTGGTCATCCCGGTGTCCTGAAAACCTTCAAGTTCCTCTCTGAGACATACTGGTGGCCAAAGATGAAAGCTGACATCAAGGATTTCGTAGCATCCTGTCCTAAGTGTGTGCAGCACAAGACTCCTCGTCAGTCTCCAGCAGGTCAGTTACAACCATTGTCTATTCCTAGTCGCCCTTGGTCACACCTGTCCATGGACTTTATCTCCGACCTTCCTCCTTCTCAAGGATACAATACCATCTGGGTTGTAGTGGATAGATTTACCAAGATGGCCCATTTTGTTCCTCTCCAGGGTCTCCCTTCTGCCCCAAAACTCGCCCAAATCTTCCTACGGGAGATTTTCCGCTTACATGGTCTACCCTCAGAAATAATATCCGACCGAGGTGTACAGTTTGTAGCGAGGTTTTGGAGGGCTCTCTGTTCTGCCATGCAGGTTAAACTGAAGTTCTCGTCATCTTACCACCCTCAGACGAATGGGCAGACAGAGAGGGTAAATCAAGAACTAGAGACATTTTTAAGATTGTATGTTTCATCTTCTCAAGATGACTGGTTTGATCTGCTCCCATGGGCCGAGTTTGCCCACAACTTCCGCTACCACACTGCTACTGAGACAACTCCATTCTTTGCAGTATATGGGCAACATCCTCGTGTTCCAGACTTCCAAGAACTCCCTCACATGGATGTTCCTGCTGCCACTACTGCCCTGAGTCAGTTTTCTTCAATCTGGAGGAAGATTCACATTTCTCTCAAAAAGGCCTCCAGCCGGTATAAATACTTTGCTGATCGCAAAAGACGCGCAGTTCCTAGCCTGAAACCTGGGGACAAGGTTTGGCTGTCTACCCGGAACCTCCGTCTTAGGGTCCCGTCTATGAAATTTGCACCACGTTTCATTGGCCCCTTCCCTGTCGAAAGAGTCATCAACCCTGTGGCCTACAAGCTGAAGTTACCACCTTCTCTGCGAATACCTAATGCTTTTCATGTTTCTCTCCTCAGACCTTTAGTCCTGAATCATTTCCAAAGAGCTCTTCCAGTTGGCCCCAAAGTTCGAACTCAGCGGGGCGTGGAGTTCGAGATTGGCAAGATTCTGGATTCCCGTTGCCGGTATGGACGTCTTCAATACCTTGTCGATTGGTCCGGTTATGGCCCAGAGGAGAGAAGTTGGGTGAATTCGTTGGATGTCCATGCTCCAAGGTTGGTCCGTGTCTTCCATAACACTCATCCTTCCAAGCCACGTGGGTGTTCGGTGCCCACCCTTAAAGGGGGGGGTACTGTCAGGAATCGACTCACCAAGCTGACATCTGTCCGCCGCTGCGGACTCCGTCCTGGGTCCCTGCGTTCATCTGTCATCCGCGTCTCTGCCATCAGACGCCATCCTGGGCCTGGGAGCGCTCCTGTGATAGCGGGCGTGTAGCACGCCGCGTTCCCGCTAGGCCGCGGCATGGGCGCCGCCATGACAGCCTCCAGCAGTCAGCATACGGCGGCCAATCCGGTGCTTGGCCGCACCCACTTTTCCTCACTCCACCAATGACTGTTTAACAAGGGGTATATATGAAGCTGCAGGATCAGTCTGCAGGCATCCTGAACTTTGTGTCACTCCTGCGACTCATGTGTAAGGATCTGGTTCCTGTTTCCTCCGTGTACCTGGATACCTACCTGCTGTTCCGTGTTCCTGGCTTTCTACCTGAGACTTTGTACTCCTGGTTACTTTTCACAGCTCCGTGGAACTTCAAGCCCCAGCAATACCTGCTTCCATCTACAGGCTTCACACTCATCACCATCTCTGTGTGCTTCAGCCTAGCAGTAGAGACTGACTCCAGGTGTGTTCCATCTCTCCACCTGTGATACAGCTTGCTTGCTGCCAGTGCTTCATCACCTGCACTGTGAGTCAGACTCCTGCCTCTGCTACCAGGTTTGCTATACAACACCATCTCTGCTGGTTCCATGTTTTAATCTGCTCTGGTTCCCATACCAGAATATTCTCTGCCAAATTATCACTCATCTGTTATCATCACTACCGGTTATTATTTCATCAGTCACCATTCATTCTGTTACCATAGACTTTCAGCTGCCACGCTGTACAATTGACATTTGCATTTCCTACTGTTATTTTCTGCTGCCGTTTTGTGAACCATCTGTTTAATAAATATCATTGCGCTCATGCGCAGAAACATAATTCAGCCTCCTCGTTTTCTCCCATCCACCTCCACTGACCCACTAGCGCCCCCTCCGGGGACACAGACAAAACCAAGTCTGACACCGGGTCTCAGTGCATCAATGCACAAGGGTCCTGGGAAAAATGGTGGCTTCCTACGAAGCGATTCCATTCGGCAGATTCCACGCAAGAACATTTCAGTGGGATCTGCTGGACAAATGGTCCGGATCGCATCTTCACATGCATCAGCGAATAACCCTGTCCCCAAGGACAAGAGTGCCTCTCCTGTGGTGGTTGCAGAGTGCTCATCTTCTAGAGGGCCGCAGATTCGGCATTCAGGACTGGATCCTGGTGACCACGGATGCCAGCCTGAGAGGCTCGGGAGCAGTCACACAGGGAAGAAATTTCTAGGGCTTGTGGTCAAGCCTGGAAACGTCACTTCACATAAATATCCTGGAACTAAGGGCCATTTACAATGCTCTAAGCCAAGCAAGACCTCTGCTTCAGGGTCAGCCGGTGTTGATCCAGTCGGACAACATCACGGCAGTCGCCCACGTAAACAGACAGGGCGGCACGAGAAGCAGGAGGGCAATGGCAGAAGCTGCAAGGATTCTTCGCTGGGCGGAAAATCATGTGATAACACTGTCAGCAGTGTTCATTCCGGGAGTGGACAACTGGGAAGCAGACTTCCTCAGCAGACACGACCTCCACCCGGGAGAGTGGGGACTTCATCCAGAAGTCTTCCACATGATTGTAAACCGTTGGGAAAAACCAAAGGTGGACATGATGGCGTCCCGCCTCAACAAAAAACTAGACAGGTATTGCGCCAGGTCAAGGGACCCTCAGGCAATAGCTGTGGACGCTCTGGTAACACCGTGGGTGTACCAGTCAGTGTATGTGTTCCCTCCTCTGCCTCTCATACCCAAGGTACTGAGAATCATAAGAAGGAGAGGAGTAAGGACTATACTCGTGGCTCCGGATTGGCCAAGAAGGACTTGGTACCCGGAACTTCAAGAGATGCTCACAGAGGAACCGTGGCCTCTACCTCTAAGAAGGGATCTGCTCCAGCAGGGACCCTGTCTGTTCCAAGACTTACCGCGGCTGCGTTTGACGGCATGGCGGTTGAACACCGGATCCTGAAGGAAAAAGGCATTCCGGATGAAGTCATCCCTACCCTGATCAAAGCCAGGAAGGATGTAACCGCACAACATTATCACCGTATTTGGCGTAAATATGTTGCGTGGTGCGAGGCCAGGAAGGCCCCTACAGAGGAATTTCAACTGGGTCGTTTCCTGCATTTCCTGCAAACAGGACTGTCTATGGGCCTAAAATTAGGGTCCATTAAGGTTCAAATTTCGGCCCTGTCGATTTTCTTCCAGAAAGAACTGGCTTCAGTTCCTGAAGTTCAGACGTTTGTCAAGGGGGTACTGCATATACAACCTCCTTTTGTGCCTCCAGTGGCACCTTGGGATCTCAATGTAGTTTTGGGGTTCCTAAAATCACATTGGTTTGAACCACTCACCACTGTGGACTTAAAATATCTCACATGGAAAGTGGTAATGCTGTTGGCCCTGGCTTCAGCCAGGCGTGTCTCAGAATTGGCGGCTTTATCCTATAAAAGCCCTTACCTAATTTTTCATTCGGACAGGGCAGAATTGAGGACTCGTCCTCAATTTCTCCCTAAGGTGGTTTCAGCGTTTCACCTGAACCAGCCTATTGTGGTACCTGCGGCTACTAGGGACTTGGAGGACTCCAAGTTGCTGGACGTAGTCAGGGCCCTGAAAATATATGTTTCCAGGACGGCTGGAGTCAGGAAATCTGACTCGCTGTTTATCCTGTATGCACCCAACAAGCTGGGTGCTCCTGCTTCTAAGCAGACTATTGCTCGCTGGATTTGTACAATTCAGCTTGCACATTCTGTGGCAGGCCTGCCACAGCCAAAATCTGTGAAAGCCCATCACACAAGGAAGGTGGGCTCATCTTGGGCGGCTGCCCGAGGGGTCTCGGCGTTACAACTTTGCCGAGCAGCTACTTGGTCAGGGGCAAACACGTTTGCTAAATTCTACAAATTTGATACCCTGGCTGAGGAGGACCTGGAGTTCTCTCATTCGGTGCTGCAGAGTCATCCGCACTCTCCCGCCCGTTTGGGAGCTTTTGTATAATCCCCATGGTCCTTACGGAGTTCCCAGCATCCACTAGGACGTCAGAGAAAATAAGAATTTACTTACCGATAATTCTATTTCTCGTAGTCCGTAGTGGATGCTGGGCGCCCATCCCAAGTGCGGATTGTCTGCAATACTTGTACATAGTTATTGTTACAAAAATCGGGTTATTATTGTTGTGAGCCATCTTTTCAGAGGCTCCTCTGTTATCATGCTGTTAACTGGGTTCAGATCACAGGTTGTACGGTGTGATTGGTGTGGCTGGTATGAGTCTTACCCGGGATTCAAAATCCTTCCTTATTGTGTACGCTCGTCCGGGCACAGTATCCTAACTGAGGCTTGGAGGAGGGTCATAGGGGGAGGAGCCAGTGCACACCAGGTAGTCCTAAAGCTTTACTTTTGTGCCCAGTCTCCTGCGGAGCCGCTATTCCCCATGGTCCTTACGGAGTTCCCAGCATCCACTACGGACTACGAGAAATAGAATTATCGGTAAGTAAATTCTTATTTTTTTCTCTCCACTTTATCTCTCACCATGCTTTTGATAAATAACCCCCCCCCATGTCATGTACAGACAAAATACTGGAACCCTACATTAGCCCCTACATCGGTACATATTTACTAAGGGGGTCATTCCGAGTTGTTCGCTCGCAAGCTGCTTTTAGCAGCTTTGCACACGCTAAGCCGCCGCCTACTGGGAGTGAATCTTAGCTTATCAAAATTGCGAACGAAAGATTAGCAAAATTGCGAATAGACACTTCTTAGCAGATTCTGAGTAGCTCCACACTTACTCGGCATCTGCGATCAGTTCAGTGCTTGTCGTTCCTGGTTTGACGTCACAAACACACCCAGCGTTCGCCCAGACACTCCTCCGTTTCTCCAGCCACTCCCGCGTTTTTCCCAGAAACGGTAGCGCTCTTTCGCACACACCCATAAAACGTCCTGTTTCCGCCCAGAAACACCCACTTCCTGTCAATCACATTACGATCACCAGAACGAAGAAAAAACCTTGTAATGCCGTGAGTAAAATACCTAACTGCATAGCAAATTTACTTGGCGCAGTCGCACTGCGGACATTGCGCATGCGCATTAGCGACTAATCGCTCCGTTGCAAGAAAAAAATACAGAGCGAACAACTCGGAATGACCCCCTAAGTACGTTGTTATGTATGTAAATATTTATTTATAAGTATGATGTAAGCTATATACATTTATAAAAGCAATACCTTTAAAGGTGGTTACACAGTAAGTGATAAAGTAAACGACGTAGCTCACTTTGACCCTTCCTGAGCGACGTCGTTTACTAGATTGCCCAGTGTGTATGCTGCTCGGCCCCGTGGGTCGTTAACGACCCTCTTTGTCGGCCGTGCATGCAGTTCAATTTGGACTCATCGTCCAAAACTGCATGCACCAGCTGGCCGCGGCATGACATCACTGTGCGATATTATTAGTGATATCACTCTGTATATGCCCGCCGTCGGGCGGCCCGGGATGGGAAACACTAGGCGATGTCTCTCACCGAGCACATCTCCTAGTCTGTGCCCGCCTTAAGTCCCTTTGATATTTTTGTCAGTATTGGAAATATTCAAATGTAGTTACATATTAGTTTAAGTTAAATTTAACTGGCTGATATTCTCCTTGGATGTCTCTGAGACGCCCAGGGAGTTAGACATACCTTAAGTTTAGAAATTTTGATCTAAATTGTTATTTACTTTGTTTAATTTTGCTGAACTGAACAATACTCTGCAGAATATAGAAATTAGGCTCATTTAAGGACAGCAAACAGCACATTGTTTTTTGTTTACACATTAAAAACAGAAGACAGCATAGCGAAAGTTATATCTGAATGGTTTTTTAATCTTCGGAATGGTGGAGCAGTGCTGGCTTAGTGTTATACGGTTATGCAGGTGCTTCTCTGTGCACAGCGTGAAACCAATCATACCTGCGTATGTACTGTACCTCTTCCCAGTCGTAGTTATACTAGAAATCACTCAAGTATATACTATTGTGTCCTTTTATTTTTGCAGACACGGGCATCATTTGGTGCTGCTGCTTTCACAACGCAGAAATATTTGGAAGGTAAGTGAGGATTGTGGTTTTGCAGAAGACTTCAAACCTGCTGAGCTGCCTGAAATGTGAATCATAAACATTTAAAACAGTAGAAATTCAGATCCTCAACTCGGCACCACAGAAGAGAAAATGAGCTACCTGGGGCATCGTCTGCCTTCTCTTTCCTCGTCCTTTCATTCCCAGCCTTTGCCTGCCAAGCAGCCATTTAATAAAATGAAATTTCTAATTAAAGCTGGCATGTTCTGCACAACACAGTTGTCAGCTATAAAACAGGAGGGCGGGCGAAGATTAGGGATAATACAGTTTAGAAACCTTTAGCTTCATCCTTTCTTTTTAACTCCATGAATAATTAGTGGTGATTTGCCAAATTTAGAATGTGCGTGCACTCCACAGCTCTTGGCTTCATCACAGGATGATTATATCTAATTGATAATTTGAACAGAGTGTTAAGTGCATCTGTATAACCCCATAAGTAATGAGAACCTCACAGGCATTGAAGGAAATGTCATTTGAACTTATAGCACTGTTTATGCAGAAAAAAAAGCTACATAACACAAATAAAACATATATAAATAACTAGAATATTACCAGTGCCACAAAGAAGTCCCAATGCACTCTTCCAGGTACATATTTACTTGCAGCTGACAGTGCTTAATAGGTCTAAAGACAGCCCCCCATGATATTTGTATTATGTCACTGTTAAGGGGAAGATGTAAGTATGCATTTATTTAGTCTGTATAATGGTGCTATATAAAGTCAGCTTGCAGTTAGTTACTTTTGCATCTCCTCTCTTACATATCTCTACTTTTTTCCTAGTGCTGTCCTGTCAGTCTTAATATAATGTGATACTACTGTTCTAATTCAGTCACTTGGGGTATTCTAGTGGGTTGGAAACACCTGTGAAGTCAGTGGGGCGGGGTATGATGTAAATGTGTGGTGGGTACTGTCATGATCCTAGGCACGGCGATTCCCCAGATACGCCAATCTGCGAATCCCTGCCACGTGACACCATTACTGGATACCTGAGCGCGTGCGTTAATTTCAACACGGTCACTGCCACGAGCCAAAGTACAAACATTTAGGTTATGACCCAAGGCAAACTTATGGGTTTTGCCTGCACCCAGAATTGTTAATATTTTGGTAACGCCTCTTTCTCTAACGTCCTAGTGGATGCTGGGGACTCCGTAAGGACCATGGGGAATAGACGGGCTCCGCAGGAGACAGGGCACTTTAAGAAAGAATTTGGATACTGGTGTGCTCTGGCTCCTCCCTCTATGTCCCTCCTCCAGACCTCAGTTTGAATCTGTGCCCGGACGAGCTGGGTGCTGTTTAGTGAGCTCTCCTGAGCTTGCTATAAGAAAGTATTTTGTTAGGTTTTTTTATTTTCAGGGAGATCTGCTGGCAACAGACTCCCTGCAGCGTGGGACTGAGGGGAGAGAAGCAGCCCTACTCACTGAAGATAGGTCCTGCTTCTTAGGCTACTGGACACCATTAGCTCCAGAGGGATCGTACACAGGATCTCACCCTTTGTCGTCCGATCCCGGAGCCGCGCCGACATCCCCCTCGCAGAGCCGGAAGACAGAAGCCGGGTGAAAGAAGCAAGAAGACTTCAAAATCGGCGGCAGAAGACTCCAGTCTTCAAACTGAGGTAGCGCACAGCACTGCAGCTGTGCGCCATTGCTCTCACACTAAACCCACATACTCCGGTCACTGTAGGGTGCAGGGTGCAGGGCGCAGGGGGGGGGCGCCCTGGTCAGCAATTAGGACCTCTTGGCAAAAGTTGGGCATATATACAGTTGGGCACTGTATATATGCATGAGCCCCCGCCATAATTTTACACAGAAACGTGGGACAGAAGCCCGCCGCTGAGGGGGCGGGGCTTCTTCAGCACTCACCAGCGCCATTTTCTCTCCACAGCTCCGCTGAGAGGAAGCTCCCCAGGCTCTCCCCTGCAGATTCACGGTAGAAGAGGGTAAAAAGAGAGGGGGGGGGGGGGCACATAAATTAGGCGCAAAAACATTATATACAGCAGCTACTGGGTTAACACTAAGTTACTGTGTGATTCCTGGGACATATAGCGCTGGGGTGTGTGCTGGCATACTCTCTCTCTGTCTCTCCAAAGGGCCTTGTGGGGGAACTGTCTTCAAAAAGAGCATCCCCTGTGTGTGTGGTGTGTCGGTACGCTTGTGTCGACATGTTTGACGAGGAAGGCTATGTGGAAGCAGAGCGGGTGCAAATGAATGAGGTGTCTCCGCCGACGGCGCCGACACCTGATTGGATGGATATGTGGAAGGTTTTAAATGATAATGTTAATTCCTTGCATAAAAGGTTGGATAAAGCTGAAACCTTAGGACAGTTGGGGTCTCAGCCCATGCCTGATCCTATGTCGCAGAGGCCGTCAGGGTCTCAGAAGCGCCCGCTATCCCAAATTGTTGACACAGATACCGACACGGATTCTGACTCCAGTGTCGACTATGATGATGCAAAGTTACAGCCTAAATTGGCTAAAGCTATACGTTATATGATTATAGCAATGAAGGAGGTGTTGCACATCACAGAGGAAACCCCAGTCCCTGACAAGAGGGTTCATATGTATGGGGAAAAAAGGCAGGTGGTGACCTTTCCCCCTTCACATGAGCTAAATGAGTTATGTGAAAAAGCTTGGGAATCTCCAGATAAAAAAACTGCAGATTTCCAAACGGATGCTTATGGCGTATCCTTTCCCGCCAACGGACAGGCTACGCTGGGAATCCTCCCCTAGGGTGGACAAAGCTCTAACACGCTTATCCAAGAGGGTAGCCCTGCCGTCACAGGATACGGCCACCCTAAAAGATGCTGCGGATAGAAAGCAAGAGGGTACCCTGAAGTCCATTTATACACATTCAGGTACCTTACTAAGGCCGGCAATTGCGTCGGCCTGGGTGTGTAGTGCTGTAGCAGCATGGACCTTATCTGAGGATCTGGATACCTTGGACAAGGATACTATATTAATGACCCTGGGGCATATAAAAGACGCTGTCCTGTATATGAGAGATGCTCAAAGAGACATTAGCCTACTGGGCTCTAGAATAAATGCAATGTCGATTTCTGCCAGAAGGGTCCTGTGGACCCGGCAATGGACAGGCGATGCCGACTCAAAAAGGCACATGGAGGTTTTACCTTACAAGGGTGAGGAATTGTTTGGGGAGGGTCTCTCGGACCTGGTCTCCACAGCTACTGCTGGAAAGTCAAATTTTTTGCCATATGTTCCCTCACAACCTAAGAAAGCACCGTATTACCAAATGCAGTCCTTTCGTTCACAAAAAGGCAAGAAAGTCCGAGGTGCGTCCTTTCTTGCCAGAGGCAGGGGCAGAGGAACGAAGCTGCACAACACAGCTAGTTCCCAGGAACAGAAGTCCTCCCCGGCTTCCACTAAATCCACCGCATTACGCTGGGGCTCCACAGGCGGAGCTAGGCCCGGTGGGGGCGCGTCTCCGAAATTTCAGCCACAAGTGGGTTCACTCCCAGGTGGATCCCTGGGCAATAGAGATTGTGTCTCAGGGATACAAGCTGGAATTCGAGGAGATGCCCCCTCACCGATACCTCAAATCGGCCCTGCCAGCTTCCCCCTTAGAGAGGGAAATAGTGTTAGCTGCAATTAACAAATTGTATCTTCAGCAGGTGGTGGTCAAGGTTCCCCTCCTTCAACAAGGAAAGGGTTATTATTCGACCATGTTTGTGGTACCGAAACCGGACGGTTCGGTCAGACCCATATTGAATTTAAAATCCCTGAACATATACCTGAAAAGGTTCAAGTTCAAGATGGAATCGCTCAGAGCGGTCATCGCAAGCCTGGAAGGGGCGGATTTTATGGTGTCTCTGGACATAAAGGATGCATACCTTCATGTCCCCATTTATCCACCTCATCAGGCGTACCTCAGATTTGTGGTACAGGATTGTCATTACCAATTCCAGATGTTGCCGTTTGGTCTCTCCACGGCACCGAGAATATTTACCAAGGTAATGGCGGAAATGATGGTGCTCCTGCGAAAGCAGGGGGTCACAATTATCCCGTACTTGGACGATCTCCTCATAAAGGCGAGGTCCAGAGAGCAGTTGCTGATCAGCGTAGCACGCTCTCAGGAAGTGTTACAACAGCACGGCTGGATTCTAAATATTCCGAAGTCGCAGTTGATCCCTACGACTCGTCTGCCCTTCCTGGGCATGATTCTAGACACAGACCAGAAGAGGGTTTATCTCCCGATGGAGAAGGCTCAGGAGCTCATGACACTGGTCAGAGACCTATTAAAACCAAAACAGGTGTCGGTGCATCACTGCACGCGAGTCCTGGGAAAGATGGTCGCATCATACGAGGCCATTCCCTTCGGCAGGTTCCATGCGAGGACCTTTCAATGAGATCTGTTGGACAAGTGGTCCGGATCGCATCTTCAGATGCACCGGCTGATCACCCTATCCCCCAGGGCCAGGGTGTCTCTCCTGTGGTGGCTGCAGAGTGCTCACCTTCTCGAGGGCCGCAGATTTGGCATTCAGGACTGGGTCCTGGTGACCACGGATGCAAGCCTCCGAGGGTGGGGGGCAGTCACACAGGGAAGAAATTTCCAAGGTCTGTGGTCAAGTCAGGAGACTTGCCTTCACATCAATATCCTGGAACTAAGGGCCATATACAATGCCCTACGTCAAGCGGAGACCCTGCTTCGCGACCAATCAGTTCTGATTCAGTCAGACAACATCACCGCAGTGGCTCATGTAAACCGCCAAGGCGGCACAAGGAGCAGGGTGGCGATGGCGGAAGCCACCAGAATTCTTCGCTTCGCTGTCAGCAGTGTTCATACCGGGAGTGGACAACTGGGAAGCAGACTTCCTCAGCAGGCACGACCTCCACCCGGGAGAGTGGGGACTTCATCAAGAAGTCTTCACGCAGATTGCAAGTTGGTGGGAACTGCCACAGGTGGACATGATGGCATCCCGCCTCAACAAAAAGCTACAGAAGTATTGCGCCAGGTCAAGAGACCCTCAGGCGATAGCTGTAGACGCACTAGTGACACCGTGGGTGTTCCAGTCGGTTTATGTATTTCCTCCTCTTCCTCTCATACCCAAGGTGCTGAGAATCATAAGAAAAAGAGGAGTGAGAACAATACTCATTGTTCCGGATTGGCCAAGAAGGACTTGGTATCCAGATCTGCAAGAAATGCTCACAGAGGACCCATGGCCTCTGCCTCTAAGACAGGACTTGTTGCAACAGGGGCCCTGTCTGTTCCAAGACTTACCGCGGCTCCGTTTGACGGCATGGCGGTTGAACGCCGGATCCTAGCAGAAAAAGGCATTCCGGATGAAGTTATTCCTACGCTGATAAAGGCTAGGAAGGACGTGACGGCTAAACATTATCACCGTATATGGCGAAAATATGTTGCTTGGTGTGAGGCCAGGAGTGCCCCCATGGAGGAATTCCAGCTGGGCCGTTTCCTTCACTTCCTACAGACGGGAGTGACTTTGGGCCTAAAATTGGGTTCCATTAAGGTCCAGATTTCGGCCCTGTCTATTTTCTTTCAAAAAGAACTGGCTTCTCTGCCTGAAGTGCAGACGTTTGTAAAGGGAGTGCTGCATATTCAGCCCCCTTTTGTGCCTCCAGTGGCACCTTGGGATCTGAACGTGGTGTTGAGTTTCCTGAAGTCACACTGGTTTGAACCACTTAAAACCGTGGAGTTAAAATATCTCACGTGGAAGGTGGTCATGCTATTAGCCTTGGCTTCGGCTAGGCGTGTGTCAGAATTAGCGGCAGAGCAGAATTGAGGACCCGTCCACAATTTCTGCCTAAGGTGGTGTCATTGTTTCATATGAACCAACCTATTGTGGTGCCTGTGGCTACTCGTGACTTGGAGGATTCCGAGTTACTAGATGTGGTCAGGGCTTTGAAGGTTTATGTAGCCAGAACGGCTGGAGTCAGGAAAACTGACTCGCTGTTTATCCTGTATGCATCCAACAAGCTGGGTGCTCCTGCTTTAAAGCAAACTATTGCTCGCTGGATCTGTAACACGATTCAGCAGGCTCATTCTGCGGCTGGATTGCCGCTGCCAAAATCAGTTAAAGCCCACTCCACGAGGAAGGTGGGCTCTTCTTGGGCGGCTGCCCGAGGGGTCTCGGCATTACATCTTTGCCGAGCAGCTACTTGGTCAGGTTCAAACACTTTTGCAAAGTTCTACAAGTTTGATACCCTGGCTGAGGAGGACCTTGTGTTTGCTCATTCGGTGCTGCAGAGTCATCCGCACTCTCCCGCCCGTTTGGGAGCTTTGGTATAATCCCCATGGTCCTTACGGAGTCCCCAGCATCCACTAGGACGTTAGAGAAAATAAGATTTTACTTACTGGTAAATCTATTTCTCGTACTCCGTAGTGGATGCTAGGCACCAGTCCCAAGTACGGACTTCTTCTGCAATACTTGTATATAGTTATTGCTTGCATAAGGGTTATGTTATAGTGCATCAGGGTTGTTCTGATGCTCTGTTGTTGTTCATACTGTTAACTGGGTAAGTTTATCACAAGTTATACGGTGTGATTGGTGTGGCTGGTATGAGTCTTGCCCTGGATTCCAAAATCCTTTCCTTGTACTGTCAGCTCTTCCGGGCACAGTTTCTCTAACTGAGGTCTGGAGGAGGGACATAGAGGGAGGAGCCAGAGCACACCAGTATCCAAATTCTTTCTTAAAGTGCCCTGTCTACTGCGGAGCCCGTCTATTCCCCATGGTCCTTACGGAGTCCCCAGCATCCACTACGGACTACGAGAAATAGATTTACCGGTAAGTAAAATCTTATTTTCAGAGAGTTGGGTTGGATACACAACAGAAAAACCAGAGCTAAAATGTATTGCTTAATTTAAGTATAACACATCAAAGCTTATGTTACAGAAAAGAAAGTTATAAGATATAATGTTAAAAAGTCAGTCACATCAGAAAAGACAATTTCAAGGAAAATAAAAATATGGAGATAAAACCCACCGATCCTAGCACATGCAGAGTGGAACGATGGGATAAAGTGAAGCCTCTTCAGATATTCGGGACATTACAGAGCCTGGATGCTTTTCCTGACTCGCTTATTTGATATTGCACAATTTGCAGTCTCTGTTTCTCCTATTTAAAACTCAGGCTGCACGTTCAACCCCCCCTCCCTCTGGAGAGTTTGTTTTTAACCCTTCCAAAGCCAGAGAAGGTTTTGAATGTCAGCTCATACTGGGCTCCCCAGCCACTCTCCTTCCAATAGCCTTTGAAGCTTGCCCATGGTTCTTGTGTAAACAAATGGCTAGTTCTGAGAGGACACAGACCAGGAAGGGCATAACACCTTTCTGGCCCTAGCTCTGGTTCTAGGGTAATTAAACTAGCTCTGGTCACGAGGAATTTCACACCTAAGCAATCAGTGTGTCTCTGAGTACTGTGGCTACAATGAAATGCCAGCAGATCAATCAAGCTTCTACCCTTTGACATGCAAAGACAGTTATCACATACTGGTACATTTATACATTGATCAGAATATTGATATCACATACATTGATTCTAACATGCCTATTTCTACTTGAAATAGCCTGGATCATGACAGGAACTAAGTACCTTGGCCTCTCTGAGACAGTCTGGTTATGTAAGATAATGGTGGGGGTGGCCGAGACTCCGCCCTCATCTATTACCCCGACTGAATCACATAAAAGGCTAGGAAAAGTGACTGTGTGAACCAATAGCTTCCCATTCATATGCACAGTTACAGCCCCTTCTAGGCTGCATACACAACATTGACTTTTGGTGATGCTTCGTACACAGCCTTAAGCATGTAACCTTGGAGAACTAGCCACATGCACCATTATACTTACTGTAACTCCCCAAATGAGGCACTACTCTTATGGGTTGCTGGGATTTGGGAGGGAGTAATTCATTATGCACCCATATTGCAGCAGGTCACAAGCAGCGGGAGATGTTTGTGTAATAGGTGGTTGGCGGTGGTGGTGGGGGTTATGCAACAGACGGACTCAGTTGGTAGGCGGTATGTATTTTTCATGCTCTGCTGGAAAACAGCATTGGAGCATTTTCAAGGAACTTCTGTAGTAAAAAGCAGTCTTACACACGAATAAAAGTACAATGCACAAGGTGCCAATAGGATAATGCAGTCAAAGGAGAAAATTAGTTTCCCAAGTGCCCCAAAATAACATTTGTTCTATCTGTCCTTTTCTGACTGCAGTTCTGCATTCTGCTCAACCTGGTTACCTGCTTACGGTCCAGTCAGGCTCCTGCCCACTTTGGTCCATCCTCTTAATTTACTAATTAGTAACTCCTCTGCCTATGACAGTTTGCAATCAATTACACATTACAAATATATCCTATAATAAAGTCTTCTTTTATTATCCCAGCTTCCAACTCTGCTCCTCAAGTTTGTAAAGAAAGACAGTGCCTCTCATAAACCTCTCTAGGACCACACCTATTCTTCTTTTCTCATATATAGAACCAGCTTGTTGCAGCTTTAGCAGTTTGAGATTATTGCACTATTTCCAATTGGCTCAAGTCGTGATCCTTCTCCGAGACTCTCCAAAACTCTATCTTGGTGCTGTACCCGTTCAGACACTCCGTCCTGGTCAGACCTACCCCACGCTTGGAGGAACTCAGCCAGATGTGTGCCCGGAGTAGCACTGGATTAAGTAAGCTCCTTAGCTGTACAACTCCTCATCAACTGCTGCCTTTGTCTGCTACTGCTTCAGTGCCAGACAGATTATTCAATGCCTACTGTCCTGAGGTCTGCTACTGCGTGTCCTGAGATTCTCGTGTCCTTACACTGCAGTCGCAGCTTCTTGTTCTGAAGTTCAATTTACTGACTACTGTCCTGAGAATCCTATTGTTGCTTCCTGTTTCGGTGTTCCTGTTACTGCTCGTTGTTTTAAGTTCCAGTTGCTGCCACCTGTCCTGAAATTCCGGTTGCTGTTTCCTTTTCTGAGATTCAGTTGCTGTCTCCATGTCCTGAGGTTCCAATCATTACCTGCTTTTCTTAGGTCCCAGTTGCTGCCTACAGTTTTGAGTTCCCAGAGTGCTGACTTCCATCCTAATAAATCTGGAGATAGCTGCCTGGCACCATAATACTTGATTGTTATGTTCAGAATGGTTTCTCAAAGAAGGTTATCCGATAAAGAGACTGCTTGGGAATCTACTTCAAGTAATTGTCCCTTCTTCCATGGTCTAAATTATCTGTTAGTAAATGTGTGATTTAGACCCTAAAAAACAAAATTGATCAAAAATCAACCAAACATCGACCAAAATTGACTTTTAGTAAATATACCCCACCATGTGTTGAGGTGATCTAATGAGAAGAACTGTTATACAGTAGATGGGAAATAAGGGATAAATTGTCCTCCTATAGGCAGAGTTGAGGTCAAGTCCTTTTGTACTCTGTATCTTTTGTGTTTTCGCTCTGCTTATGCTGCGGAGCCAGGCATATACAGCATGGATGATGCAGAGCCATATGCAATGCAGTTGCGTTTCCACTTGAGACTGTAGGGTTAGTACTGGACTGTAATGAGGCACTCTCTCGTAGGAAGTGTCCACTGAGGGCCTATTGATGGAATTGCTGGCTGTGCAGAAGTGCAAATACACCTGTTTTCAGACTGATCTTTTGCACTTAATATAGGGCTGGGGACGGGGCAATTGTTCACTGATGACTGGTATCAAACCAAGCACATGGAGAGAAGCAATCTGGCTGGGGACATGTGTACAACTCTGCATACAGGCAAATATGCTCATTCAGCTCAGTGGGAGTAGTTATTGCGGACTGGTTTCAACTTTACTGTGGCCCCTTTGAGATCATCGACAAAATTTGGGATCAACAAGGTTAGCTCTGGCATCATCACTTCTGGACTCTATCCATTGATAGTCCACCCATCTCCATCCTTTTGGATGTATGCTCTTTTAAAAGTCAATTGATAAAGTTAAATAAAATGAGATATTTATTTACATTAAAAAAAAATCACCATTTCAATTAAAAACAGAAAATCTGGATGCAAGATTATGGGGTCTATTTACTAAGCCTTGGATGGAGATAAAGTCGCTGGAGATAAGGTACCAGCCAATCGGCTCCTAACTGCTATGCCACAGGCTATATTTGAAAAATGACAGTTAGGAGCTGATTGGCTGGTACTTTATCTCCAGCGACTTTATCTCCATCCAAGGTATAGTAAATAGACCCCTAGATGTTAATTGCAGGCCTTGATGTTCTAATAAAAACAGTGTCAGCTAATTGACGTTGCAGATATGAAGTTGTTATACATTCCTTTACATCCCTTAATAAATTCAGCCCAATTTATTCTCAGTGACCTCATAATCAGAATACTGTATTAGGCTTGTCTGTTCTACATTAAGTAGCCCTAATGTAAACAAGATTACCTGTGGTCATTTACATATATGTATATCCTCATTGAGTTACAAACCCTCTGGGGGCCACTGAGCAGCACTGTGTGTTACATTTGTCATTGTCATGCAGAGACTTTGTCCTTCACGCTCTTGCATCCAGGGGATATGTAGAAATAATGCAAACCAACACTTTTGTGAGTCCCTTAGGATGAGTCTATAATATCTTGGTTCTTTTCATACACAGGCGTGTCTACCACTGTCCTTTCAAGCGTCCACTACAGAGGTGACATGGAGAGGTACAGCACTCCTTCCATGGGAATATTTCCCTCCTACGGTAGACCGATTTAATGCCTATGCAATCCATGGTTCTGGCTTGAAGAGAACTTACGAGGCACTTTATCCTGTACCTGAAAAGGAAGTGCAAGTGGGTCAGCAACCCGATTTGTAAGTGTAGAATAATTGTGTTGCAAGTATTGATGTGGACAACTTTTTTATTATGTAAAAAGGAATGATTGATCTCACTCCACAATAGGCTGAAGGCAATCCTAGTAACAAGGGAAACAAAAGAGACTGCTGGAGCTGAAATGCAGTTACCGTTCAGGCTTTTGATTACTAATTGTAGGCATTTGACAAAGTTGTTTGCGATAGTCATGATTTGAACAGAATTGTTTACTGCTAAAAGCAGTTTGTAAAGAAGCTTTCAAAGCAGCTACATTTATTTTGCAGACACTGTAAGTTCTGAAGCAATGATTCAATAATTGTTCCTCTACAATTAAGTGATAGCTAGTAGAATGGAGGATAAACAACATATGTCCTTGGAAAAGATGAATTATAGTACTGTAAAGTCATGATTTTACAAGGTTGAAATTAATGGCTACCTAATTGCAGTCTTTACTTGGGGTTACAGTGTGTGTGTGTGTGTGTGTGTGTGTGTGTGTGTGTGTGTGTGTATGTATGTATATATTTCTCTAACGTCCTAGTGGATGCTGGGAACTCCGTAAGGACCATGGGGAATAGACGGGCTCCGCAGGAGACTTGGTCACTTTAAGAAAGAATTTAGATTCTGGCTCCTCCCTTTATGTCCCTCCTCCAGACCTCAGTTTGAATCTGTGCCCGGACGAGCTGGGTGCTGTTTTGTGAGCTCTCCTGAGATTGCTATAAGAAAGTATTTTGTTAGGTTTTTTATTTTCAGGGAGCTCTGCTGGCAACAGACTCCCTGCATCGTGGGACTGAGGGGAGAGAAGCAGCCCTACTCTCTGCAGATAGGTCCTGATTCTTAGGCTACTGGACACCATTAGCTCCAGAGGGATCGTACACAGGATCTCACCCTCGTCGTCCGATCCCGGAGCCGCGCCGCCAACCCCCTCGCAGAGCCGGAAGACAGAAGCCGGGTGAAAGAAGCAAGAAGACTTGAAATCGGCGGCAGAAGACTCCTCACTGAGGTAGCGCACAGCACTGCAGCTGTGCGCCATTGCTCCCACACTACACCCACATACTCCAGTCACTGTAAGGGTGCTGGGCGCAGGGGGGGGGGGGGGCGCCCTGGGCAGCAATTAGAGACCTCTTTGGCAAAAGTTTGCATATATACAGTTGGGCACTGTATATATGTATGAGCCCCCGCAAAAAATTGTACATGAAAGCGGGACAGAAGCCCGCCGTCGAGGGGGCGGGGCTTCTTCCTCAGCGCTCAACAGCGCCATGTTTTTTCTCCACAGCACAGCTGAGAGGAAGCTCCCCAGCCTCTCCCCTGCAGTTACACGGTAGAAGAGGGTAAAAAGAGTGGGGGGGCACATAATTAGGCGCAAAAATCAATATAAACAGCAGCTACTGGGTTAACATTAAGTTACTGTGTTATTCCTGGGTTAATAGCGCTGGGGTGTGTGCTGGCATACTCTCTCTCTGTCTCTCCAAAGGGCCTTATGGGGGAATTGTCTTCAGATGAGCATTCCCTGAGTGTGTGGTGTGTCGTACGTGTGTGTCGACATGTCTGAGGTAAAAGGCTCCCCTAAGGAGGAGATGGAGCAAATATGTGTGTGAGAGGGTGTCTCTGTCGACAACGCCGACACCTGTTTGGATATGTGTAATTAAGTGCTAAGGTGAATTTATTGCTCAAAAGATTAGAGAACAGACAGGGAATCTACCCATGTCTGTCCCTATGTCGCAGAGTCCTTCAGAGTCTCTCAATGATCACTATCCAAAATAATAGACACTGATATCGACACGGAGTCTGACTCCAGTGTCGACTACGATAATGCAAAGTTACAGCCAAAATGGCAGAAAAGTATTCAATATATGATTATTGTAATAAAAGATGATTTGCATATCACTGATGACTCATCTGTCCCTGACACAAGGGTACACATGTTTAAGGGGAAGAAAGCTGAGGTAAATTTCCCTCCTCTCATGATGATAAAGAGCGGGAATCTCCAGACAAGAGACTGCAGTTTCCCACAAAGAATTCTCAGGGAGTATCCTTTCCCTACTAGGGCCAGGATACGATGGGAATCTTCCCCTAGGGTGTCACGTTTGCCCAAAAGGTAGCCCTGACGTAACAGCTATCCTCAGGGATCCTGCAGATAGCGTGCACATTCTGGTACACTACTCATACCGGCGATTGTGTCGGCATGGGTTTATAGCGCTGTGGCAGCGTGGACAGGTACCTTATCAGCAGAGATTGAGAACCTAGTATGTATATATATATATATATATATGTATATATAGAGATATATATATTAAAGATGCTGTCTTAAGAGATATATATATATAAAACATGCCCAAAGAGACATGAGTCTACTGGGTCCTAGAGTTAAAGCTATGTCGATTCTGCTTGACGTGTCCTGTAGAATATGCAATGGACAGATGATGACGACTTAAGAGGCATATGGAAGGCTGAGGATTGTGTGGAGAAGGGTTCTCGGACCTGGTCTCCACAGCTATAGCTGGTAATTCTGATAGTTTGCCTTATATTCCTGCACAGCCTAGGAAAGCATGACATTATCAAATGCAGCCTTTTGAACAAAGAAACAAGAAAGTCCGAGGTGCGTCCTTTCTTGCCAGAGGCAGGGGCAGAGGAAAGAAGCTGCACAACACAGCTAGTTCCCAGGAACAGAAGTCCTCCCCGGCCTCTACAAAATCTACCGCATGTCGCTGGGGCTCCACAGGCGGAGCTAGGCCCGGTGGGGGCACGCCTTCGTAAGTTCAGCCACAAGTGGGTTCACTCCCTGTTAGATCCCTGGGCAATAGATATTGTGTCTCAGATATACAAGTTGGACTTTGAGGAGATGCCCCCTCACCGACGGCCCTGCCGGCTTCCCCCCACGAGAGGGAAACTGTGTTAACTGCAATTCACAAATTGTATCTTCAACAGGTGGTGGTCAAGGTTCCCCTCCTTCAACAAGGAGGGGGTTATTATTCGACCATGTTGTAGTCCCGAAACCGGACGGTTCGGTCAGACCCATATTGAATTTAAAATCCCTGAACATATACCTGAAAAGGTTCAAGTTCAAGATGGAATCGCTAAGAGCGGTCATTGCAAGCCTGAAAGGGGGAGATTTTATGGTGACTCTGGACATAAAGGATGCATACCTTCATGTCCCCATTTATCCACCTCATCAGGCGTACCTCAGAATTGCGGTACGGGATTGTCATTACCAATTTCAGACGTTGCCGTTTGGTCTCTCTACGGCCCCGAGAATATTCACCAAGGTAATGGCGGAAATGATGGTGCTCCTGCGGAAGCAAGGTGTCACTATTATCCCGTACTTAGACGATCTCCTCATAAAAGCGAGATCAAGAGAGCAGTTGCTGAACAGCGTATCACTTTCTCTGGAAGTGTAACGGCAACACGGCTGGATTCTATATATTCCAAAGTCGCAGTTGGTTCCTACAGCACATCTGCCTCTCCTAGGCATGATCCTAGACACAGACCAGAAAAGGGTTTATCTCCCGATAGAGAGAGCTCAGGAGCTCATGACACTGGTCAGGAATCTATTAAAACCAAAACAGGTGTCAGTGCATCACTGCACTCGAGTCCTGGGAAGGATGGTGGCATCATACGAGGCCATTCCCTTCGGCAGGTTCCATGCGAGTACCTTCCAATGGGACTTACTGGACAAGTGGTCCGGATCACATCTTCAGATGCATCGGTTAATCACCCTGTCCCCCAGGGCTAGGGTGTGTCTCCTGTGGTGGCTGCAGAGTGCTCACCTTCTCGAAGGTCGCAGATTCGGCATTCAGGACTGGGTCCTGGTGACCACGGATGCAAGCCTCCGAGGGTGGGGGGCAGTCACACAGAGAAGAAATTTCCAAGGGCTGTGGTCAAGTCAGGAGACTTGCCTTCACATGAACATCCTGGAACTAAGGGCCATATATAACGCCCTACGTCAAGCGGAGTCCCTGCTTCGCGACCAACCGGTTCTGATTCAGTCAGACAACATCACCGCAGTGGCTCATGTAAACCGCCAAGGCGGCACAAGGAGCAGGGTGGCGATAGTAGAAGCCACCAGAATTCTTCGCTGGGCAGAGAATCACGTAAGCGCACTGTCAGCAGTGTTCATTCCGGGAGTGGACAACTGGGAAGCAGACTTCCTCAGCAGACACTACCTCCACCCGGGAGAGTGGGGACTTCATCAAGAAGTCTTCACGCAGATTGCAAGTCGGTGGGAACTGCCACAGGTGGACATGATGGCATCCTGCCTCAACAAAAAGCTGCAGAGATATTGCGCCAGGTCAAGAGACCCTCAGGCGATAGCTGTGGATGCACTGGTGGCACCGTGGGTGTTCCAGTCGGTCTATGTATTTCCTCCTCTTCCTCTCATACCCAAGGTGCTGAGAATCATAAGAAAAAGAGGAGTGAGAACAATACTCATTGTTCCGGATTGGCCAAGAAGGACTTGGTATCCAGATCTGCAAGAAATGCTCACAGAGGACTCGTGGCCTCTTCCTCTAAGACAGGACTTGTGCAACAGGGGCCCTGTCTGTTCCAAGACTTACCGCGGCTGCGTTTGATGGCATGGCGGTTGAACGCCGGATCCTAGCAAAAAAAGACATTCCGGATGAGGTCACTCCTACGCTGATAGAGGCTAGGAAGGATGTGACGGCTCAACATTATCACCGTAAAATATGTGGCTTGGTGTGAGGCCAGGAATGCCCCTACGGAGGAATTCCAGCTGGGCCGTTTCCTTCAGTTCCTACAGTCGGGAGTGACTTTGGGCCTTAAATTGGGTTCCATTACGTTTCAGATTTCGGCCTTATCCATTTTCTTTCAAAAAGAACTGGCTTCTCTGCCTGAAGTTTAGACGTTTGTAAAGGGAGTGCTGCATATTCAGCCCCCTTTTTGTGCCTCCAGTGGCACCTTGGGATCTTAACGTGGTGTTGAGTTTCCTGAAATCACACTGGTTTAAACAGTGGAAGTAAAATATCTCACGTGGAAGGTGGTCATGCTATTAGCCTTGGCTTCGGCTAGGCGTGTGTCAGAATTGGCGGCTTTGTCACATAAAAGCCCTTATCTGGTTTTCCATGCGGATAGAGCAGAATTGCGGACCCGCCCACAATTTCTGCCGAAAATGGTTTCATCCTTTCATATAAACCAACCTATTGTGGTGCCTGTGGCTACTACTGACTTGGAGGATTCCGAGTCACTGGATGTGGTCGGGGCTTTGAAGGTTTATGTAGCCAGAACGGATAAGGTCAGGAAAACAGAATCTTTGTTTATCCTGTATGCTTCCAACAAGCTTGGGGCGCCTGCTTCAAAGCAAACTATTGCTCGCTGGATCTGTAGCACGATTCAGCAGGCTCATTCTGCGGCTGGGTTGCCGCTGCCTAAATCAGTTTAGGCCCATTCCACAAGGAAGGTGGGCTCTTCTTGGGCGGCTGCCCGAGGGGTCTCGGCATTACAGCTTTGCCGAGCGGCTACTTGGTCAGGTTCAAACACCTTTGCAAAGTTCTACAAGTTTGATACCCTGGCTGAGGAGGACCTTGTGTTGCTCATTCGGTGCTGCAGAGTCATCCGCACTCTCCCGCCCGTTTGGGAGCTTTGGTATAATCCCCATGGTCCTTACGGAGTCCCCAGCATCCACTAGGACGTTAGAGAAAATAAGATTTTGCTTACCGGTAAATCTATTTCTCGTAGTCCGTAGTGGATGCTGGGCGCCCGTCCCAAGTGCGGACTTCTTCTGCAATGCTTGTATATAGTTATTGCTTAAATAAGGGTTATGTTATAGTTGCATCAGAGTTTATCTGATGCTCTGTGATTGTTCATACTGTTAACTGGGTAAAGTTATCACAAGTTATACGGTGTGATTGGTGTGGCTAGTATGAGTCTTACCCTGGATTCCCAAAATCCTTTCCTTGTACTGTCAGCTCTTCCGGGCACAGTTTCCCTAACTGAGGTCTGGAGGAGGGACATAGAGGGAGGAGCCAGAGCACACCAGAATCTAAATTCTTTCTTAAAGTGCCCATGTCTCCTTCGCAGCCTGTCTATTCCCCATGGTCCTTACGGAGTCCCCAGCATCCACTACGGACTACGAGAAATAGATTTACCGGTAAGTAAAATCTTATTATTATTTTTTATTTTTATTTATATATATATATATATATATATATATATATATGTGTGTACTAATTACCAGCCCGTCAAAATGATGGAACAGCATAACAGTACTGTCAGCAACGTCTCCTTCGGGCGCCATCTAGTGGCCGCCGGCATGTAAAACACTTGAATCCCCCCCCATAGAGGTTAGGAGCAGCATTAACAGTTTATTATATAGGAAATATGAAGTTTGGGAAGAGATGTCACACTAATCTGTTAGATAAATAGGAGCAGCACTTACCATTCAGTTGATACATTGTTGCATTTTATTGAAACATTTCAGCAAATTCACAGTATATTCCCCGCCAATTACAATAACACTGTACTCTTCGTCAGGCTGGACATATTGTGAACTTGCTGTTAGTACCCCCTAACCCCCAGTTACTGCCCAGAATTGTTAATCAAAATTGTATGGATCTCATGCAATTTCAGTCTTCTACCATGTGCAGTGTGTCTTGGATGCATGTGCAAAGGTAAAACATCAGACACTGGCTTCCACCTCTGAATGTCAGGGAGCACACCTTGTATATTATATATAGTTATATTTAATATGCTGCAGTGTTTATTAGAGATACCACTTTACTATTTAAATAAATACAAGTGATAGAAAACCGGTGGTACCACATGGTTACAGATGATCTGGAGATACATCCAAATCTGATTAGCTCTCTTCTCCAGTGTATGAGCTACACTTACATTCCCTTATTGTTTTGTATCTTGTTCTTGCTTGACACCTTTCTGCCATTCCAGGCCTAAAAGGTCACATAAGTTTGAAGCATTTTGGTACACGTGCAGCACAGAAATGCAGTTACATTCAACAGTACATTAAGCCATATGAGTATATGTGTATGCGTGTTTATTTACAATATATATATATATAGAGAGAGAGAGAGAGAGCTCTACACCAAAAATGTCTGTATTTTTCATTGTCATTTTAAGATGTATTTCTTGGGATACACTCCCCGTGTTTCAGGTGGGTTCTGTGTATTCTACTTGGAGACTGTCGGTATGTTCCAGACGGAATTTATACTAAAAAAGAAACAAGCGCCTTTTGGTGTAGTCATTCTAGGAATAACAATAATAAATGGTTTATATGCATACCAAGCAAAGATGTAAGCAGGCACATCAATATTAGATCCATATAGAGGCACAGAAATCATGGTCCAGAGTCCGTTAAACCTTCTGCAGTATCTAGAACTAACCAGAGTGAGGCAAGCTCAGTGGCTCTTCTTAGAATATTTATTGATTTATCAGTGCACCATTTCTCTTGTGAAAACAAAAGAGACTGAGTCCATGGTGTAGTATTCTAAATTTTAATATAACAACCACATAAAAGCAAATCAAAAACTTGTACATATGACAATAGTGGCTGATCTGATCTGATCCCGGAATCACCAGGATGTTTTCAATATCCAGAAGAGAGTTCAGGTCCCTGAGGTATTGTGTTGATCTGAACTCTCTTCTGGAAACTGATGACATCCTGGTGATTCTGGAACTATCATAGCTTGACATTCCAGCTCATATCACTTTGGAGGCTTTATTGGATTGTTTTTAGCATTCTCACTATCCTTCTGTTTATTCTGGGGTTGCTTTTCATCTTGTTGCTACGTCCAGAGAGGTTAGAGTTCCATGGGCTCTGAACTTCTTAATATTTGCAACTGTTGTTACAGAAACATCAAGCTGATTGGATATGGTCTTATACCCTTTACCTTTAATGTGTTTGTCTATAATTTTCTTTCTGATCTCGTCAGACAACTCTCCTTTGCTTTCTGTTGTCAAAGGAGAGTTGTCTGATGAGAATGGTGGACCAGTGGTACACATGATGATACCAGAAATCACAGTAAATAATTTTCTTTAAATAGGCTGATTGTCTGATTAGAATATTGAAAACACGTGAAAGCAATTAGTTTGAATATCACTGTAATCCAATTGTTTATTACCTTTTCTAATGCTGGCCATACACTATACAATTATCTGGATGATCCGCCTGATATCGGCTGATCCCCCAGATAATTTTACAGTGTATGCACGTGACCAATCCGATTATCAGCCGTGCAAGGCTAATGGAATACAAATTAATAAAAGTGAGGAAAATATTCATTAGAAAACATTCATTGTTTACAAAACATGAACTATTGTGCTATATGCAATACAGAAAAAAATATTTTCTGACTTAGCTGTTAACACCCTGGGTTGCTCACTAATTCTGCAGAATAAAAAAAAGATTTGTAATGGGCCCTACAGACATGGCGATACGCCGCCGAGTTGCCGACCGCGGATACGGCAGACGGGCGACGCGGCGGGGGGGCAGTGACGGGGGAGTGACTCCCCCTGTCACCCGGCTCCATACAAGTGCAGGCAAATATGGACGAGATCGTCCATATTGGCCTGCATGCACAGCTGACGGGGCACCAGCGATCAATGAGCGCGGGGCCGCGCATCGTTCATTGCTGGTGCCTCCACACTGAAAGATATGAATGGTATCTCGTTCATTAATGAACGAGATCGTTCATATCTTTCAGTTAAATCGACAAGTGTGTAGGGTAGAGATGAGCGCCGGAAATTTTTCGGGTTTTGTGTTTTGGTTTTGGGTTCGGTTCCGCGGCCGTGTTTTGGGTTCGACCGCGTTTTGGCAAAACCTCACCGAATTTTTTTTGTCGGATTCGGGTGTGTTTTGGATTCGGGTGTTTTTTTAAAAAAACCCTAAAAAACAGCTTAAATCATAGAATTTGGGGGTAATTTTGATCCCAAAGTATTATTAACCTCAAAAAACATAATTTACACTCATTTTCAGCCTATTCTGAACACATCACACCTCACAATATTATTTTTAGTCCTAAAATTTGCACCGAGGTCGCTGTGTGAGTAAGATAAGCGACCCTAGTGGCCGACACAAACACCGGGCCCATCTAGGAGTGGCACTGCAGTGTCACGCAGGATGGCCCTTCCAAAAAACCCTCCCCAAACAGCACATGACGCAAAGAAAAAAAGAGGCGCAATGAGGTAGCTGACTGTGTGAGTAAGATTAGCGACCCTAGTGGCCGACACAAACACCGGGCACATCTAGGAGTGGCACTGCAGTGTCACGCAGGATGTCCCTTCCAAAAAACCCTCCCCAAACAGCACATGACGCAAAGAAAAAAAGAGGCGCAATGAGGTAGCTGTGTGAGTAAGATTAGCGACCCTAGTGGCCGACACAAACACCGGGCCCATCTAGGAGTGGCACTGCAGTGTCACGCAGGATGTCCCTTCCAAAAAACCCTCCCCAATCAGCACATGATGCAAAGAAAAAGAAAAGAAAAAAGAGGTGCAAGATGGAATTATCCTTGGGCCCTCCCACCCACCCTTATGTTGTATAAACAAAACAGGACATGCACACTTTAACCAACCCATCATTTCAGTGACAGGGTCTGCCACACGACTGTGACTGATATGACGGGTTGGTTTGGACCCCCCCCAAAAAAGAAGCAATTAATCTCTCCTTGCACAAACTGGCTCTACAGAGGCAAGATGTCCACCTCATCTTCACCCTCCGATATATCACCGTGTACATCCCCCTCCTCACAGATTATCAATTCGTCCCCACTGGAATCCACCATCTCAGCTCCCTGTGTACTTTGTGGAGGCAATTGCTGCTGGTCAATGTCTCCGCGGAGGAATTGATTATAATTCATTTTAATGAACATCATCTTCTCCACATTTTCTGGATGTAACCTCGTACGCCGATTGCTGACAAGGTGAGCGGCGGCACTAAACACTCTTTCGGAGTACACACTTGTGGGAGGGCAACTTAGGTAGAATAAAGCCAGTTTGTGCAAGGGCCTCCAAATTGCCTCTTTTTCCTGCCAGTATAAGTACGGACTGTGTGACGTGCCTACTTGGATGCGGTCACTCATATAATCCTCCACCATTCTATCAATGTTGAGAGAATCATATGCAGTGACAGTAGACGACATGTCCGTAATCGTTGTCAGGTCCTTCAGTCCGGACCAGATGTCAGCATCAGCAGTCGCTCCAGACTGCCCTGCATCACCGCCAGCGGGTGGGCTCGGAATTCTGAGCCTTTTCCTCGCACCCCCAGTTGCGGGAGAATGTGAAGGAGGAGATGTTGACAGGTCGCGTTCCGCTTGACTTGACAATTTTGTCAACAGCAGGTCTTTCAACCCCAGCAGACCTGTGTCTGCCGGAAAGAGAGATCCAAGGTAGGCTTTAAATCTAGGATCGAGCACGGTGGCCAAAATGTAGTGCTCTGATTTCAACAGATTGACCACCCGTGAATCCTTGTTAAGCGAATTAAGGGCTGCATCCACAAGTCCCACATGCCTAGCGGAATCGCTCCCTTTTAGCTCCTTCTTCAATGCCTCCAGCTTCTTCTGCAAAAGCCTGATGAGGGGAATGACCTGACTCAGGCTGGCAGTGTCTGAACTGACTTCACGTGTGGCAAGTTCAAAGGGCATCAGAACCTTGCACAACGTTGAAATCATTCTCCACTGCACTTGAGACAGGTGCATTCCACCTCCTATATCGTGCTCAATTGTATAGGCTTGAATGGCCTTTTGCTGCTCCTCCAACCTCTGAAGCATATAGAGGGTTGAATTCCACCTCGTTACCACTTCTTGCTTCAGATGATGGCAGGGCAGGTTCAGTAGTTTTTGGTGGTGCTCCAGTCTTCTGTACGTGGTGCCTGTACGCCGAAAGTGTCCCGCAATTTTTCTGGCCACCGACAGCATCTCTTGCACGCCCCTGTCGTTTTTTAAAAAATTCTGCACCACCAAATTCAAGGTATGTGCAAAACATGGGACGTGCTGGAATTTGCCCATATTTAATGCACACACAATATTGCTGGCGTTGTCCGATGCCACAAATCCACAGGAGAGTCCAATTGGGATAAGCCATTCCGCGATGATCTTCCTCAGTTGCCGTAAGAGGTTTTCAGCTGTGTGCGTATTCTGGAAAGCGGTGATACAAAGCGTAGCCTGCCTAGGAAAGAGTTGGCGTTTGCGAGATGCTGCTACTGGTGCCGCCGCTGCTGTTCTTGCGGCGGGAGTCCATACATCTACCCAGTGGGCTGTCACAGTCATATAGTCCTGACCCTGCCCTGCTCCACTTGTCCACATGTCCGTGGTTAAGTGGACATTGGGTACAACTGCATTTTTTAGGACACTGGTGAGTCTTTTTCTGACGTCCGTGTACATTCTCGGTATCGCCTGCCTAGAGAAGTGGAACCTAGATGGTATTTGGTAACGGGGGCACACTGCCTCAATAAATTGTCTAGTTCCCTGTGAACTAACGGCGGATACCGGACGCACGTCTACACCAACATAGTTGTCAAGGACTCAGTTATCCGCTTTGCAGTAGGATGACTGCTGTGATATTTCATCTTCCTCGCAAAGGACTGTTGAACAGTCAATTGCTTACTGGAAGTAGTACAAGTGGGCTTACGACTTCCCCTCTGGGATGACCATCGACTCCCAGCGGCAACAACAGCAGCGCCAGCAGCAGTAGGCGTTACACGCAAGGATGCATCGGAGGAATCCCAGGCAGGAAAGGACTCGTCAGACTTGCCAGTGACATGGCCTGCAGGACTATTGGCATTCCTGGGGAAGGAGGAAATTGACACTGAGGGAGTTGGTGGGGTGGTTTGCGTGAGCTTGGTTACAAGAGGAAGGGATTTACTGGTCAGTGGACTGCTTCCGCTGTCACCCAAAGTTTTTGAACTTGTCACTGACTTATTATGAATGCGCTGCAGGTGACGTATAAGGGAGGATGTTCCGAGGTGGTTAACGTCCTTACCCCTACTTATTACAGCTTGACAAAGGGAACACACGGCTTGACACCTGTTGTCCGCATTTCTGGTGAAATACCTCCACACCGAAGAGCTGATTTTTTTGGTATTTTCACCTGGCATGTCAACGGCCATATTCCTCCCACGGACAACAGGTGTCTCCCCGGGTGCCTGACTTAAACAAACCACCTCACCATCAGAATCCTCCTGGTCAATTTCCTCCCCAGCGCCAGCAACACCCATATCCTCCTCATCCTGGTGTACTTCAACACTGACATCTTTAATCTGACTATCAGGAACTGGACTGCGGGTGCTCCTTCCAGCACTTGCAGGGGGCATGCAAATAGTGGAAGGCGCATGCTCTTCACGTCCAGTGTTGGGAAGGTCAGGCATCGCAAACGACACAATTGGACTCTCCTTGTGGATTTGGGATTTCAAAGAACGCACAGTTCTTTGCGGTGCTTTTGCCAGCTTGAGTCTTTTCAGTTTTCTAGCGAGAGGCTGAGTGCTTCCATCCTCATGTGAAGCTGAACCACTAGCCATGAACATAGGCCAGGGCCTCAGCCGTTCCTTGCCACTCCGTGTGGTAAATGGCATATTGGCAAGTTTACGCTTCTCCTCCGACAATTTTATTTTAGGTTTTGGAGTCCTTTTTTTTCTGATATTTGGTGTTTTGGATTTGACATGCTCTGTACTATGACATTGGGCATCGGCCTTGGCAGACGACGTTGCTGGCATTTCATCGTCTCGGCCATGACTAGTGGCAGCAGCTTCAGCACGAGGTGGAAGTGGATCTTGATCTTTCCCTAATTTTGGAACCTCAACTTTTTTGTTCTCCATATTTTATAGGCAGAACTAAAAGGCACCTCAGGTAAACAATGGAGATGGATGGATTGGATACTAGTATACAATTATGGACGGACTGCCACGGTTAGGTGGTATAAAAAAACCACGGTTAGGTGGTATATATTATAATAATAATACAATTATGGATGGACGGACTGCCTGCCGACTGCCGACACAGAGGTAGCCACAGCCGTGAACTACCGCACTGTACACTGGTTGATAAAGAGATAGTAGTATACTCGTAACAACTAGTATGACACTATGACGACGGTATAAAGAATGAAAAAAAAACCACGGTTAGGTGGTATATATTATAATAATAATACAATTATGGATGGACGGACTGCCTGCCGACTGCCGACACAGAGGTAGCCACAGCCGTGAACTACCGCACTGTACACTGGTTGATAAAGAGATAGTAGTATACTCGTAACAACTAGTATGACACTATGACGACGGTATAAAGAATGAAAAAAAAACCACGGTTAGGTGGTATATATTATAATAATAATACAATTATGGATGGACGGACTGCCTGCCGACTGCCGACACAGAGGTAGCCACAGCCGTGAACTACCGCACTGTACACTGGTTGATAAAGAGATAGTAGTATACTCGTAACAACTAGTATGACACTATGACGACGGTATAAAGAATGCAAAAAAAACCACAGTTAGGTGGTATATATTATAATAATAATACAATTATGGATGGACGGACTGCCTGCCGACTGCCGACACAGAGGTAGCCACAGCCGTGAACTACCGCACTGTACACTGGTTGATAAAGAGATAGTAGTATACTCGTAACAATTAGGATGACACTATGACGGTATAAAGAATGAAAAAAAAACCACGGTTAGGTGGTAGGTATATAATAATAAATAATACAATTCTGGTCGGACGGACTGCCTGCCGTGTGCCGACACAGAGGTAGCCACAGCCGTGAACTACCGCACTGTACACTGGTTGATAAAGAGATAGTAGTATACTCGTAACAATTAGGATGACACTATGACGGTATAAAGAATGAAAAAAAAACCACGGTTAGGTGGTAGGTATATAATAATAAATAATACAATTCTGGTCGGACGGACTGCCTGCCGTGTGCCGACACAGAGGTAGCCACAGCCGTGAACTACCGCACTGTACACTGGTTGATAAAGAGATAGTAGTATACTCGTAACAATTAGGATGACACTATGACGGTATAAAGAATGAAAAAAAAACCACGGTTAGGTGGTAGGTATATAATAATAAATAATACAATTCTGGTCGGACGGACTGCCTGCCGTGTGCCGACACAGAGGTAGCCACAGCCGTGAACTACCGCACTGTACACTGGTTGATAAAGAGATAGTAGTATACTCGTAACAATTAGGATGACACTATGACGGTATAAAGAATGAAAAAAAAACCACGGTTAGGTGGTAGGTATATAATAATAAATAATACAATTCTGGTCGGACGGACTGCCTGCCGTGTGCCGACACAGAGGTAGCCACAGCCGTGAACTACCGCACTGTACACTGGTTGATAAAGAGATAGTAGTATACTCGTAACAATTAGGATGACACTATGACGGTATAAAGAATGAAAAAAAAACCACGGTTAGGTGGTAGGTATATAATAATAAATAATACAATTCTGGTCGGACGGACTGCCTGCCGTGTGCCGACACAGAGGTAGCCACAGCCGTGAACTACCGCACTGTACACTGGTTGATAAAGAGATAGTAGTATACTCGTAACAATTAGGATGACACTATGACGGTATAAAGAATGAAAAAAAAACCACGGTTAGGTGGTAGGTATATAATAATAAATAATACAATTCTGGTCGGACGGACTGCCTGCCGTGTGCCGACACAGAGGTAGCCACAGCCGTGAACTACCGCACTGTACACTGGTTGATAAAGAGATAGTAGTATACTCGTAACAATTAGGATGACACTATGACGGTATAAAGAATGAAAAAAAAACCACGGTTAGGTGGTAGGTATATAATAATAAATAATACAATTCTGGTCGGACGGACTGCCTGCCGTGTGCCGACACAGAGGTAGCCACAGCCGTGAACTACCGCACTGTACTGTGTCTGCTGCTAATATAGACTGGTTGATATTTAAAGAGATATTAGTAGTATACAACAATACTATACTGGTGGTCAGGCACTGGTCACCACTCCTGCAGCAAAAGTGTGCACTGTTAATTAATATAATTGTACTCCTGGCTCCTGCTAACAACCTGCAGTGCTCCCCAGTCTCCCCCACAATTAATTATAAGCTTTTAATTTATACATTGATGACTGTGCAGCACACTGGGCTGAGCTGAGTGCACACAGACTGAGTCACACTGTGTGACTGACTGTGCTGTGTATCGTTTTTTTTTTCAGGCAGAGAACGGATATAGCAGAGAGAAGTGAACGGATATATTATATTAAATAAAAGTTAACTAGCAACTGCACTGGTCACTGACTGTGGTAAACTAACTCTGTCTGCGACTCTGCACAATCTCTCTCTATCTAATCTATCTATCTCTATTCTAATGGAGAGGACGCCAGACACGTCCTCTCCCTATCAATCTCAATGCACGAGTGAAAATGGCGGCGACGCGCGGCTCCTTATATAGAATCCGAGTCTCGCGATAGAATCCGAGCCTCGCGAGAATCCGACAGCGTCATGATGACGTTCGGGCGCGCTCGGGTTAACCGAGCAAGGCGGGAAGATCCGAGTCGCTCGGACCCGTGGAAAAAAAAGTGAAGTTCGTGCGGGTTCGGATTCAAAGAAACCGAACCCGCTCATCTCTAGTGTAGGGCCTATTACATAGATCTAATGTATAGGGGTATATGCAATTCCGGGCGAATTGCAGCAATTTTTCGCCCGTTTTTTAATTCGACACACTTCGACCGTCGAATTCCGGCCGGCGGGTGCCGGAATTCGACATATTCAATAAAAAACGGATTCGACAGTCCCGCTGTCGAAAAACGGGCCAATTGACGGATTTTGATTCGATTTTTAAAAATGTAAAAAAAACGGTAAAAAACCCGAAAAAAAATTGCGTGGGGTCCCCCCTCCTAAGCATAACCAGCCTCGGGCTCTTTGAGCCGGTCCTGGTTGCCAAAATACGGGGGGAAAAATGACAGGGGATCCCCCGTATTTTAACAACCAGCACCGGGCTCTGCGCCTGGTCCTGGTGCAAAAAATACGGGGGACAAAAAGAGTAGGGGTCCCCCGTATTTTTTGTACCAGCACCGGGCTCCACTAGCTGGACAGATAATGCCACAGCCGGGGGACACTTTTATACCGCTCCCTGCGGCCGTGGCATTAAATACCCAACTAGTCACCCCTGGCCGGGGTACCCTGGAGGAGTGGGGACCCCTTCAATCAAGCCCCCCCCCCGTCACCCAAGGGCCAGGGGTGAAGCCCGAGGCTGCCCCCCCCCATCCAAGGGCTGCGGATGGGGGGCTGATAGCCATGTGTAAAAATGAAAGAATATTGTTTTTTGCAGAAGAACTACAAGTCCCAGCAAGCCTCCCCCGCAAGCTGGTACTTGGAGAACCACAAGTACCAGCATGCGGGGGGAAACGGGCCCGCTGGTACCTGTAGTTCTTCTGCAAAAAAAATACCCAAATAAAAACAGAACACGCACACCGTGAAAATACAACTTTATTTCACACATGCCGACACACACATACTTACCTATGTTGACACGCCGACTGCCACGTCTCCAATGTCGACGAATCCGGGGTACCTGAAAATAAACGTAATACTCACCTAAATCCAGTGTCCAGTGATATTTGTAATCCACGTATTTGGCAAAACAAAAAAACACATTTATCCGATCCACACGGACTGAAAGGGGTCCCATGTTTACACATGGGACCCCTTTCCCCGAATGCAGAGACCCCCCGTGACTGCTGTCATAGAAGGTCCCTTCAGCCAATCAGGGAGCGCCACGTCGTGGCACTCTCCTGATTGGCTGTATGCGCGTCGGAGCTGTCAGACGCGCATCGCACAGCCCCCTCCATTATCTTCAATGGTGGGAACTTTGCGGTCAGCGGTGAGGTCACCCGCGGTCAGCGGCTGACCGCGGGTAACCCCACCGCTGACCGCAAAGTTCCCACCATTGAAACTAATGGAGGTGCTGAGCGATGCGCAGTCTGCCAGCTCAGACGCGCATAGGGAATCAGGAGAGTGCCAGGACGTGGCGCTCCCTGATTGCCTGAAGGGACCTTCTGTGACAGGAGTCACAGGGGGTCTCAGCATTCGGGGAAAGGGGTCCCATGTGTAAACATGGGACCCCTTTCAGTCCGTGTGGATCGGGTAAATGCGTTTTTTTATTTTGCCAAGTACGTGGATTACAAATATCACTGGACACTGGATTTAGGTGAGTATAATTTTACTTTCAGGTACACCCCGTGGATTCTACTTGGACAAGTGGACCGAATGTCGTGTCAGCATAGGTAAGTATGTGTGTGTGTCGACATGTATGTAATAAAGTTGTACTTTCAAGGTGTGCGTGTCCTGTTTTTATTTGGGTATTTTTTTTGCAGTAGAACTACAGGTACCAGCGGACCCGTTCCCCCCCGCATGCTGGTACTTGTGGTTCTCCAAGTACCAGCTTGCGGGGGAGGCTTGCTGAGACTTGTAGTTCTGCTGCAAAAAACAATAATCTTTCATTTCACAAAAGGCTATCAGCCTCCCATCCGCAGCCCATGGATGGGGGGACAGCCTCGGGCTTCACCCCTGGCCCTTGGGTGGCTGGAGGGGGGGACCCCTTGATTGAAGGGGTCCCCACTCCTCCAGGGTACCCCGGCCAGGGGTGACTAGTTGGGGTTTTAATGGCACGGCCGCAGGGACCGATATCAAAGTGTCCCCCGGCTGTGGCATTATCTCCCCAGCTAGTGGAGCCCGGTGCTGGTTCCAAAAATACGGGGGACCCCTACGCTTTTTGTCCCCCGTATTTTTGGCACCAGGACTGGACGCAGAGCCCGGTGCTGGTTCTAAAAATACGGGGGATCCTCTGTCATTTTCCCCCCCGTACTTTTACAACCAGGACCGGCTCAAAGAGCCCGAGGCTGGCTATGCTTAGGAGGGGGGACCCCACGCATTTTTTTTCCTGATTTTTAACCCATTCCATAAAAAAAATATATATAATTTAAAAAATATATAAAAAATACTTGTGCCTCCTAAATAGACAAACCAAGCACCTAATCCCTTCTAATATAAATAGATATGCTATTACCAATAAAAAAAACACAAAAAAAACCATGTTTTTAAAAATTTTTATTAGATTCCGCCAGCAAAGTGAGGCGGATTGAAAATGACGAATTTACTGTCTAAAAGCACTGTTGTCGAATTTACAATCTTCAATTGAATATACTTTTGTCGAAATGCTGCATTTGTACCATTGCAGAAATGTCGAATTTGTCAAATGTCGAATTTCAAAAAGTCGAATTTGGAAAGTCCGTTTTTTGACGAAAAGTACTGAATTGCATTGTCGATGTTTTTTTTGGGGGCGAAAATGTCCCGTTTTTCGACATTTTCGGGAATTCGACCGCAATTGCATATACCCCATAATGTCTTATATATAGTGAAATTAAAATGAGAAGCCTGTGACAAGCTAGTCACTCCTACTATGAAAGTGAAATAATTGTATACGTGAAAAAAGGGGAATCCACTTGTAAACATATTTCACGGAATTAGAACTGCCTATTCTCTCCTTTATTTTATAGTCACCGCTTGGAGTATTTCAGGCCTTTTAACTTCTCTGAGTTGATAGGTGAAGAATGGAAAGAGCCTGGATCCAGCCTCTGGAAAATGTAACTTGTCTGAAGATCTGCATTTATGCTTTAAATGTCTTCTAATTATTCAAATCAGATTCTTTTGCAGTATCAGCAGATAAAATCACACTGCAGCATAGCATAGAATGTTTTAATACTTTTTATTGCAGTTTGGAAAAGCTCTGTATTAAAATCTTCCAGCTATAGGAAAACAGTCACACCAGCTTATCACCTTGCTTCAGATGGAAAATCTTTCCTCTAACCCATTGGTAAATCTGATACAGTGACGCTCATATTTACATTTTTCTGTGAAATTCTTATGTTAAAGGGAAAATGTACATATTAAAATATTGATAAAACAAGGTTTTGCTTGTATTTTTCTTTTCTAGCGTAAAAGAAGGATAGCCTTTCATCTGAGCAGTGACATGGTCAGTCTCCATGACTTGGTAATAGTATCTTTTTATCATTATTTATCTACTGTGTAACTGTTCTATTGATGTCATTGGATAGGTTACCTAAAGAACAGTACAGCAGCACTCGTCCACTTTCTGTATGTCACTACCCAGATGGATGTACTTTGCTTCAAAAACTCTTCTGTAAATTGCACCAGCAAAAAAAGTACATCGCACAGAGCTGGACACATCTTAGCATGGGGTGTAATAGGGTATGCCTGCGGCCGGGCTCCCTGCGGCCAACATACCAGCGCCAGAATCCCGACCGCCGGCATACCGACAGCTGGGCGAGCGCAAATGAGCCCCTTGTGGGCTCGCTGCGGGCGCAGTGGCGCGCTATCTATTCTCCCTCCAGGGGGGTCGTGGACCCTCAAGAGGGAGAAAAAGTGTTGGTATGCTGGCTGTCGGGATTCCGGCATCGGTATACTGTGTGCCGGGATCCGACAGTCTGCAAACTGAAGACCACTCCTTAGCATGCATACTGACCTGCAGGGATAGCATATGCTACAGTTTTACGTCAGGATAAAGCACTAATATATGCCCTTGGTTTAGGCATTATGTTTTGACTGTGTTAGTAAATTAGTAAATTTGGCAGTTACAATATCCACTTTCTACACAATCGGTTCAAGTATAATTGTTATATACATAAGACAGTTTGTGTTTAGAATTTAGACAGTGTTATTAACAATTACTAAAGTTGCATTTACCATGTAAAATGTAAATACTGTTACATTCAGAACCAACTGTAATTAAATACAAACCCATTGTTTTCCCCTTTTAAAATATCAAATGGTATTCTGCTTTCCTGGTAATAAAGCCTATTCTTTACCATATAACATTCACTATATATTTGTAACAGACTCAGTACGCAATTGGCGTATGAAGTACCGTAATGGTACGCACTTAGCGTAGCAGATGCTAGGCCGTGGTCGAGACGCACAAGTGGCACGTTTGCTCACGGCTTACGCTTAGTATCGAGCACGCTGTAGGCGGCCCGAGTACCGTAATGCTACGCTATTAGCGTAGCGGACGCAGTACCGCGAGAGTGGGATACGAGCGGCGCTGACGCTCACTGATCTACACACAGACAACCTTGTAACAACACACTGTAAGGGTATGCTTATACTGTAAGTCTTAGTATTGAGATACTGTAATGATATACCACTGGTTAACCTGGATATTTAAGCAAGCTGTTTGAGTGATTGAGATACTCAGAAACCCTTTGTACTAGCTAGAGAAACACAGACACCTTGCTGAGGTTCCAACACCTTTACTAACGAGATTTAGCTATGTAAAAAGGAAAAATACAGTTAACAGCTTATACACTACAGCACTAACATAAAACACCTAAACAGAATACTAGACATAAATATACAATAGCGTCTTAATCCTAAACAATAACAGTGAGAGAGAGAGAGTATGGCAAATACAGACAGAGAATAAGTTGGTTACAGAGAAACTTACACACGTGGGAATGACTTCGCCGGCGCAACCTGGACCAGGGCTCTAGCCTTCAGTGTGAAAACCTTGCAGAGTCTTGTGTCACCAAGCCTATTGCAAGCTATATTTATTTACTAACTCAAGACATACTACAATAGATACTGTGTGCTCTCTTTCCATTGGTTAGGGGTGGGACATGTACTGCACCTGGGATCATTGGTTAGTTCAAGAAGTGGGCGATGGCTAGGACTTGTTAGTATTCTAAATTCCTCTTTGTCTGATTATATTGAGGAAAGCTATTGTTTTGGACCTTCCAAACAAACTCTGTCTCTGGGCTTTGTTTACCCCACCTTCAGTTGAGACAATTGACTACTCAGCACTCATTATTCTGGAGAGAAACCTGGTTCTATTCATAAACAAAGGTGTAAGCCCTCTTCATAGAATCTCAAAGCTTAGTGTAAATAAGGCTATTGTATTCAGTCTGTGGGAAAGAAATGACTGAATTCCATTCACCTACCCTGCACTTATGTGTAATTTATTCGGAATGCAATTAATCTTATTTTCTACTTCTGTGCATAACCATGAGCAGGAACTATGCGAATCCCTCCCAACTATCATAGGCACAACACCCCTTCAATACCCCACAGCTGGGCACCAAACACTACCCTCCAACCTTTGTCTGAGCCCTCCCAGCATGCAAAGAGGAATCTCTCTGTCCAAGAAGTTTTAAACTTACCATACTTGCTGACATTGTTAAGGGGAATATTAACTATAAAACGCATTATATTGGTTAAATATGTAGCGATTGAGTCGCTCGCTAGTCGCACACAAACACCGCCGTAAATACCCATCCCCATGCGCAGGCGACGTCAGAGCGTCCCTTACGCAACCTGGGGGGATGCGTACGCACGGGGGAGTCCGTGCACGAGCAGCGGGCACGTGCATTGGGGTTAGTACAAGGCAATGGTGAATCATGATATTTTTCGACTTTGACACTGGCGTGTACCAAATGCAAATATCAATTAAATAATAATAATAACAGACCACAGCAGCCACACTATAAGTGTGAGAGACCAAGACACTCTCAGCCAATCAGAAGGGGCGTACATTTGTCACCATCATCATTGCTTTTACGCAAGGGGTCATAAGAGATCGGACTCCTGATGGGGCATACTGTATATGTATCTTGGTTATGGGCCGGCCCATTTGTATGAAAATGTCCTTACTGTAATTGGACTACACTTGCATGTCCCTTAATCCTCCACTTCGTCTCTACTAGTATTAGGATCCACATGCACAAAATGCAACAAAAATTGCATACAAATGAAAGCATCCATTATCTTTCTGCTGCTGATGAAAGGCATAAAAGTCTTGTCTAAAGCCCGAAAAGTATAAATTGAATTGTTCAAATGGCATAACATTTATTAAATGTGTCCCTTATGATATGTTCTCTTTTCTATATGTTTAAGAGAGTCAATATTGTTCTCTCTCCACCCCATACGGAATTAACTTATTTTCCAATATGGAAGGATAATAAAGAGAGGAACTTGGAAAACTGGGTAGCACTGTGAAAGAGAAACATTCATGTACCATATGGAATATACTTGGGTTGGCCTCTAATCCGAGGGCATCCCAACTTTTTATCCTGGAGTGCCATGTTAAGTGGTACAAATCTCCTTGGCTCAAATGGATCTCATCACTGCACAGCACGCTTACCACAGCTTTACATAGAGTTATCTCACTTTGCAGCAGGTGGCAGACCACTCTTGGACCCTAAACCGTAGTTTGTACATAGTTATGGACTAAAGTCTAGTCCATAAATTACTTTCCTGAACCTTATGCATAATACTGTAGATTTCAATATGTATCTGAAAATGCATTTGTTGCAAGAATTCCTCTGTTTTGTATGTTAGGGGTGTCTTGTTGCTGGTTCATTCATTTTTTTGCCCACTATGTCTTAGTGATTAATATACACACATGATGTTCACATTGTGGGATCTGCTCTGTCCTGTTTGGTAATTCTCTTTCTCAAAATTATAAAAATCAGCTGTGGTAGTGACTGTTGCACTTGCTTCTCAGCATCAGGTGTGTAAAGAGCGTACATCAGTTTAGTAGTGCTGCTCAGTATATAGTACTGTAGCAGTTTAAACTCATACAGTGGGGTAAATTTACTAAGATGGGAGTTCTATTTAAGATGGAATGTTGCCCATAGTAACCAATCAGATTCTACTTCTCATTTATCTGGCGCCTTCTATAAGATAATACCTGGAATCTGATTGGTTGCTATGGGAAACAAACAGAACTCCCATCTTAGTAAATTTACCCCAATGTACTTTATTTTGATGCTAAACTATTAATATTGCCACTATTAAAAAAAAGGTGTGTAAATCAGAAGTGACTAACTTACACAACTATTGACTATTGTTTTAAAATTGTTCTTTTAAGTGTGATAGTAAGTATAAAGGGGTGGGTGTCTGTTGCACACTTACTATGCATACAGTTTGGTAAAGCTACCGCTCCAGAAAAAAATGCCAGCCGCACTGGCAGCCTAAAGTGTACTCTTGTCCAATTCTAAAGTTCTGCTGCAGATTCAGGGGTAGATTTACTAAAGCTGCTTTTAAACCAAACAAGTGGTGGCGTTGCCCATAGCAACCAATCAGATTCTTATTTTGTAGAATGTAATAGAGAAATCATAGCTAGGATCTGATTGGTTACTCCACTGTTTTAGAAGCTTTAGTAAATCTACCCCACAGAGTCTGAGGGTAGAGAGAGATTACTTACATATGGATGAAGCTCAACATACAGAGCTAGAAAGTGATGTAGTGGTGATGATGATGATAATGCATCTGTACGTTTGCAATTGTCGCCTAAAAATGATCTCCAAGATTTATTATTTTGGAGATCAGAATCCCAATGTTGAGGAGATTAGAGTTTTTTTCTTTCTACTGTGCGTGCGCCACAATCCCTATAAACTCATATGGTGCATGATTCTCACGGCGTGTCCTCAGTCCTCACACATTCAGACGCCTGCTTGTACAACTGGTGAAGGGCTGATACTTGCATTAGTATACAGTCGCAGACGTGACTACGGCTAAAGACGCTGCACTTTCTCTGACACTGTCTCTCCCTCTCTCATGCCCTTACACTGTCTCTCTCCCTGATACAGTCTCTCCCTCTTTCTCCCTGACACTATCTCTACCTCTCTCCCCCTGACACTCTCTCTCTCTGTGTGATAATGTCTCTCTCTCCCTCTTTCTCTGACACTATCTCTCTCTCTCCCTGACACTGTCCTGCTGACACTGTCTACCCTCTCTCCCTGACACTGTCTCTCTCTCCCTCCCTGACACTGTCACTCTCTCTCCCTGACACTGTCTCTCTCTCCCTCCCTGACACTGTCACTCTCTCTCCCTGGCACTGTCACTCCCTCCCTCTCTCTCTCTCTGCCTGGCACTGTCTCTCTTCCTCCCTGATAGTGTGTGTCTTTCTCTCTCCCTGACACCCTCTCTCTCTCATTCACTCTCTCCCTTTCTGACTCCTCCTGCCACTCTCACGCTCTCCTGCTCCCTTTCTCTTTTGCTCTCCCTCTGACACCCTCTCTCTCTCCCTGGTGCCCTTTCTCTCTCTTTCCCTCTCACCTCTTTTCCCTCTCTTTCTTGCTCCTCTCTCTCTCTTTCTCTCCCTTTTTTTCTCTCTCTCTGACCCCCCTCTCTCTCTCTCCCTTTCTTGCTCCTCTCTCTCCCTCTGATACCATCTCTCTCCTCTTCTCACCCCTCTCTCTCTCAGAACCCTCTCTCCCCCTCCCTCTCTTGCTCCTCTCTCTCTCTCTCTTTCTCTCTCCCCCCTCATCCACGTCCCTCTGTCACTCCCTTCACTCTATCTCTTGCTCTCCTCTAGTGACAGAGGTGTGGAGGAGGGGGCCCCTTTCAAGATTTTGCTATGGGCCCTCAAAGTTCTAGTTACGCCCCTGCGGATGCAGAATTGTACTGTATGTTGCAGAATCGGGCTCTATGCCAGTGTACAGTGCTGTTGACCTGTATTCCCATCAAGTCCACTTTCCCAGATTTGCTCTTGTCCCCAATCGTTTTGTAATTTTGGTTGTATTATTGTATTAGAAAAGATTTTCTGATCACCCATTCATCCTACACGGCCTGCTACATGTTACAGCACTTTAGGTTAGAACTTAGTGAACGGCCATGGCACAAGATGAATTGTAGTCCTTTCCATATACAATAGGACATTCAATATGTTTTTGCGTCTTCATGAGCCACAAAAACACCAGTAGAAATAGGGACAATGCCAGTACTGTTCTTGGTAGCAATGGAATACTGAAACTGGGTGACACTATGCTGTATTCCTTGGGAAGTGATACCCATGTGAAGAGACGGTGACCGTCTCTCCTCTCTGGCTTCACACATAGGGGGCTGATTTGGAAGTTGGAAGTAAAGGGAAAAAATCAAGTAACAGCACCTGTGCAACACCAAGCTGCACTGCAGGTGGGCCAATTGTCACATGTGCAGAGAGACTTAAGGTGGGTACACACTATTAGATATATCTGCAGATCAATTGATCTGCAGATATATCTATGTACGGATCGGGCAGTGTGCTGTGCATACACACAGCCCGATCCGTCGGGAGACTGACGTCATGAACTGGGCGGGCGGGCGCTCGCGCCCGCCCAGCTCACCTGTCAATCACCGCCGGCCGCCGCAGCATGTGTACGGGCGGTCGGACGACCGACTCGTACACACACAGCGACGCGCCAATATATCGTTAGATATATTGGCTGTCGGCTGTGCTGCGCGGCCGACGCGATACGTCTGTGAACGACGGAGTTCACAGACGTATCGCCCGTACACACTGGCCGACGGTCCCGCGATGTATCGGCCGTTCAAGAGAACGGCCGATACATCGACCAGTGTGTACGGGCCTTTACTGTAGATGTGAGAGGGGTGTGTCCAAACCTACATCTAAATTGCGGTGTAATCATAAAGCCTTCCTGTATTTACATGTAAAAGCAACCATTATTTCTCTAACGTCCTAAGTGGATGCTGGGGACTCCGTCAGGACCATGGGGTTTAGCGGCTCCGCAGGAGACAGGGCACAATAATAAAAGCTTTAGGATCAGGTGGTGTGCACTGGCTCCTCCCCCTATGACCCTCCTCCAAGCCTCAGTTAGATTTTTGTGCCCGGCCGAGAAGGGTGCAATCTAGGTGGCTCTCCTGAGCTGCTTAGAATAAAAGTTTAAGTTAGGTTTTTTATTTTCAGTGAGTCCTGCTGGCAACAGGCTCACTGCTACGAGGGACTTAGGGGAGAGAAGAAAACTCACCTGCGTGCAGGATGGATTTGCTTCTTAGGCTACTGGACACCATTAGCTCCAGAGGGAGTCGGAACACAGGTCTCACCCTGGGGTTCGTCCCGGAGCCGTGCCGCCGACCCCCCTTGCAGATGCCGAAGTTGAAGAGGTCCAGAGGTCCAGAAACAGGCGGCAGAAGACTTTCAGTCTTCATAAGGTAGCGCACAGCACTGCAGCTGTGCGCCATTGTTGTCAGCACACTTCATACCAGCGGTCACTGAGGGTGCAGGGCGCTGGGGGGGGCGCCCTGGGCAGCAATGTATTATACCTTTTTTATGGCTAAAATACATCACATATAGCCCTTGAGGCTATATGGATGTATTTAACCCCTGCCAGATCTCACAAACTCCGGGAGAAGAGCCCGCCGTTTTAGGGGGCGGGGCCTATTCTCCTCAGCACACGGCGCCATTTTCCTGCTCAGCTCTGCTGTGAGGAAGGCTCCCAGGCTCTCCCCTGCACTGCACTACAGAAACAGGGTTAAAACAGAGAGGGGGGGCACTTATTTGGCGATATGATTACATATGTGAAAATGCTATAAGGGAAAACACTTGTATAAGGGGTTGTCCCTGTATAATTATAGCGTTTTTGGTGTGTGCTAGCAAACTCTCCCTCTGTCTCCCCAAAGGGCTAGTGGGGTCCTGTCCTCTATCAGAGCATTCCCTGTGTGTGTGCTGTGTGTCGGTACGTGTGTGTCGACATGTAGGAGGACGATGTTGGTGAGGAGGCGGAGCAAATTGCCTGTATTGGTGATGTCACTCTCTAGGGAGTCGACACCGGAATGGATGGCTTATTTAGGAATTACGTGATAATGTCAACACGATGCAAGGTCGGTTGACGACATGAGACGGCCGGCAAATAAATGAGTACCTGTCCAGGCGTCTCAGACACCGTCAGGGGCTTGTAAAAACGCCCATTTACCTCAGTTGGTCGACACAGACACGGACACTGACTTCAGTGTCGACGGTGAAGAAACAAACGTATTTTCCTTTAGGGCCACACGTTACATGTTAAGGGCAATGAAGGAGGTGTTATATATTTCTGATACTACAAGTACCACAAATAAGGGTATTATGTAGGGTGGGAATAATCTACTTGTAGTTTTTCCTGAATCAGATAAATTAAAGTGTGTGATGATACGTGGGTTTCCTCCGATAGAAAATTATTGGAGGTATACCCTTTCCCGCCAGAAGTGAGGGCGAGTTGGGAAACACACCTTAGGGTGGATAAGGCGCTCACACGCTTATAAAAACAAGTGGCGTTACCGTCTCCAGATACGGCCGCCCTCAAGGAGCCAGCTGATAGGAAGCTGAAAAATATCCTAAAAAGTATATACACACATACTGGTGTTATACTACGACCAGCAATCGCCTCAGCCTGGATGTGCAGCGCTGGGGGGGCTTGGTCGGATTTCCTGACTGAAAATATTGATACCCTTGACAGGAACAATATTTTATTGACTATAGAGCATTTTAAGGATGCATTTCTATATATGCGAGATGCGCAGAGGGATATTTGCATTCTGGCATCAAGAGTAGATGTGATGTCCATATCTGCCAGACGATGTTTATAGACACGACAGTGGTCAGGTGATGCAGATTCCAGACGGCACATGGAAGTATTGCCGTATAAAGGGG